>NW_026637105.1:2510000-2809323 GCF_028554395.1 Pezoporus wallicus | reverse complement strand
CGGCTCCTCCCCCACCCCGGACCGGGCCGCTCCGCTCCGTCCGTTCAGGAGGCACCGGGGGCGGGGAGCGAGGAGAGCGGAGTCTGCCGCTAATAGCGCTGCGCCGCGGTCACGTGCCGAGGGCCTCCCGCCCCTTCCCTCGCCGTAGTCACGTGCGGTCGCGTTGCGTCGCGTCACGTGGCGGTGGCGGCAATGGCGGCGGCGGCGGGGGAGCCCGGGGCGGGCGGCGCCGCGGAGGAGGCGTTCCTCACCTTCTACAGCGAGGTACCGGGACCCGTGCCGCGGCCTCGGCCCACCCCTTACCCCCCCTTCCTGCTCCGACACCCGGCCTGTGCGGCCCCGCCGCACCGAGCGGGGCCCTGCCTCTGCCGGGGCGGGCCTTGGGGCCGCGGGAGGGCGGTGGGTGGAGGGAAGAGAAGGGGGCGAGCTGCCGGGGCCGGCGGGCGTTCGAGGCGGAGCTGTTCTCGCTTCCTTCTGGAGCAGCCCCTGTGGTGCCCGGGGAAGGAGCGGAGCGCTCAGCGCCTATGGGAGCCCTCCCGGAGCTTTCCTCCACCGTGCGCCGCTGCTCGGCCTTTTACCGGGACGAGCTCTTCCGTCAGCCCGGGCTCTCTGGGCAGCGCTGGGAGGTGTCCGCCGAGCCCGCCCGCAGAACGTGGTGCCGGTTGTTGGGTGCTTGTTTGTCTAAATAAAGGTGAACGCTGAGTGTTAAAAGCACGGTTTGGTTTGGTAATGCTGCAACCTGAACAGGGCTACGTAAGCTGTGCCAGAGTGAAGTGGGCTTGGGTACGTGCGCCAGTGTCACTTAAGGTGTTCAATAGGATATATCCCATTACAGTGGGTTGAAAGCAGTGGCAAAGTAGATTTCCAAGGAATCGGGATGACAGCGATGGTGTAGGAGCAAAGTGAGGGGCAAAGCCGCAGCTGTAGTAGAAACAGGCACAAGTGCTTTTCTACAGTTAAAATATAATGTTAAAAACACTGTCTTGCTGTCAAATTGGCTAAAAACTGTGCTCTGCTGGTGCGTGAGTAAAATGCATGCTTCAGATGCGCAAGGGGGTTGTGATTTGTAGCACACAACAGTGATGAGTGGTGTAGTAATCACTGGGGAAGGCAGGTAAGCATGTCGCGCTGGTCAGTTGATGTCAGCCTCTCTTGTTCTTCAGGTAAAGCAAATTGAAAAACGAGACTCGGTTTTAACATCCAAAAACCAAATCGACCGGCTCACCCGACCTGGATCTTCCTATTTCAACCTGAACCCTTTTGAGGTTGGTTTGAATGCTTTATCCTCCCTTCTGACTTGGTGTCCCGACTTCCCCATTTCCTGGGTACTTATGTCAGTGGAAAGACTGAAGGTAAAGACAGGAAGAAGTTCTCTGGGTGTAGGTTACAGCGCAGGAGCTTTCAGAAGGCAGGAGGATGATGTGTATGTTTGTCACTGGTTTACATTGGCTGCAAATTATACTCTTTTGACTCATTTCCCTCATGCAACAGCACAGGAAGGTTTGGGAGATCAGTGCTAGGGAGCCTGAATGAGAGCACAGCAGCTACAGGTGGCATGTTCTGAGCACTCGACTCAGCACTTCCAGTTCTGCCTTTTGTTTTGGATGCTCATAGGATAAGAGGAGGAGTCTGGCTGCTCACACTAGTGAGCAACCTTTGAGGAGTCACTGGAACAAGGGTAATTCCCTTGCCCATCACACTCTTTTGATTCCAGTTGCAGTCAGTGACAAAGTCTCAATGAGTATGAAAGCCTGAGGAAGAGGGTAAATAAACTAACCTGGCATTCTTCTGGAGCTGGCTTTTCCTGCGTGCATTCCTGCTTGAGATCATCCTCATCTGCCTTCTTAAAACCTCAGGTGCTTTGTAGTCCCAGTTTAGGGCTGGTCAGCCACATCAATCAGCACATTCACCTTGACCATGTCCAGTTCTGTGTAGATCTTAGTACATGACCTGGGGGGTAAATCAGGAAAGCCATTTAGAAGTAGACTGTAGCTTTTGTTCCTGTCATAACAGCACGTGTTTGCATTGAGCAGGCTCACTTGTTGCATAGGACTTCTGTTCAACAAATAAATTCACAAAAGAGCTCCAAAACTCTGCCACATCCCTAAAGATGTGTAGACAAAGATCTGAGCTCATTCATGGAGACCAAACAGTAAAACTCTCCTGCCTTCTTTCAAAATGATAACATGAAGATGTTCTGCCCAAAGGGTCAGCTGTGAAGGATCTGACAGGATCAAAGGCACCCTGTGCTTCAGTTTCTGCCAGGCTAAGCATTGCTACAGGACTAGTTGGAGGCTTAGAGCAATTGTGGCTATTCAGGGATGGCAGCTGTCCACATGAGACTTGAGTGTGGAAAGGACGCTGGCATAGTCAGAGGAGTCTGTGCACACACAAGCAGTGTCCCAGATGTGGTGTCTGATTGAAAATCTGGTCTACTGGATGAAAACTCAGGTCCTGAAGCAGTTCCCTGATGGGGGAAGCTTTCTGGTGTCAAGTCTGTGCACCAGGAGCCAGGTGTTTAGAGCTTGCTCTCAGAACATGAAACATGGGGAGTATCATCGAACTCTTATCCTCTTATGGTCTCTTTTAGGTCCTGCAGATGGATCCTGAAGCCACAGATGAAGAGATAAAGAAAAGATTCCGGCAGGTATTTGGCTTTTGCACTTGGAGCCTCTGGAAGGAAACTTGAAGCTCTGTAGAGATTATTGTGCAGCTGTGCCTGGGGACAAGGCAGATGGTGGTAAAGCTGTGTCTGGGTAGAGGAGTAGCTGTTTTGGGAAGAAGTGCCTAAAACAGTCTTTGTATCAACAAGAGGAGAGCTGCAGAAGTGTCCCTTTGCCTGTGAAGTGTGTGGTGGGGCTATTGCAAACCAGATTATTGAACTTCAGCTCAAAGAGAAGGTCAGGATCTCTCGGAAGAGCTGACAAAAGGTATTTTTCTCAAATACATGGATTTGGATCCAGAAGTGTATTTGCTTTGAGGTTTCTTTAAGAACTGCAGTGGTCAGTTTTGGTGGCTGAGTTACCTGGAGCAGGTAGAAACAGGGAGAACGGAATGGAATCGTGTATTGATGAACTCTACCACCTCAATACGGAGTGTGGAACAGCCAACAGGAGGAAAAAGACATTGGCACAGCAAATCATGGAGTAAATGAGCAGTATGCTGCTGTTTGGTACCAGAAGCAAACCTTTGCCCTGTGAACTAGAAAGCGCCATCTGTAGGGTTCAGGAAGTCATCACTTTGCATTCTTCAGCCCTGCTGCAATGTCGGTTGCCACACTGTGGCTGGTTTTGAACCAGGAAAGATGCAGACAAACTTGAGAGGCCACATAGCAACAGCGAAACTCGGGAGTCTGGAAAACAAGCCATATGGAGAAGGTTTGAAGAGGAAGGTAGAGGATGTGCTTTCCAGACCAGTTAGGATGTCCTAGGGATTGTAGTGAGCAATGTCCTGCCTCTCTCTTGGATAGAGAGTACAGGAAGGAGTTTTCTTGACTTTCAGTAAAGGAGCCTAAGGAAAAACTTAATCAGTTTGATATTTGAACAGCCTTGGGGATACCGGAGACCTTCTTAGGATGCTGATTAAAAGGTTAACTTGGGTTGAGGATGATCTTTGTAGGTTTGTTGCTTCTTAAGACCAAGGATACGAGATTTGGGTGACCAAGGGGTTCCTGTCAACCCCAAGCACTGCAGCTGAAGGATGTTCATGTTCTGGACATCTCAGCCAGCCTGTTTATTATGGGGATTGTGTTTGATTTATAAGCTTTTACTGATGCATACCGGTGCATGTTGTCAGCTGGCTTGTCTGTGTACAAAGGAACGTGATCCCCTGTGATTCCTTCTATGTCAGACTATTCCCTCATCCCACAAAAATCTCTGAAATGCTCTCCCATCTTTTACAACGATCTTGATAGCAAGATCCTTTCTCTTGCAGTTGTCAATATTGGTGCATCCAGACAAAAACCAAGATGATGCAGATAGAGCCCAGAAGGCGTTTGAAGGTAATGCTCTCACCCTTTCCTCGGGCTGCTGTACGGCAGTAGCTGGACAGCTATTTCTGTGTAGCTGGTGTTGGGGTTTATTAGGGGTGGAGGCCCTGCTGAGGGGCAGAACTGCTGTAGAGGCTCTTTACATGAGGCAGGAGCCGAGGTGTGGGGTGGCATTTCAGCACCAAGTGTCACTAGGTGGCGATAATGGCACTGTCAGCTGGCACCGGGGACAGCCGCATCCCTGGGTCTTCGAGGTTGTGCAAGAGAAACTTTAATCTGGGCATTAGATTTTATTCCAAGACCATATGGCAGAAGTAATGCCATGGGTTTAGGTGTCTGCTTTGCATTAGGCACCTTAAACTTACATAATTCCCTAGGACTACATCACTTGGTAGGACTGATGCTTTCACCCTGCCAACTCCAAAGGTGTGTGACAGTTTCTGTCCCTACTGTACCCCAAAACTCAGTTAATGGTGATATCACATACCCAGATGTATTTAAAGAAAGCCATACACAAAACCCCCCAAAACCTGACCAAACGAGACCCCCCAAACTCTAGGAGGCAAAAGTTGTACGGTCAAGAAGTAGCAATCTTGTGGTGCTTTGTGAATGGGATTACTGGTGCTATTAATGCTGATGCTTTTTGCTAGCTGTAGATAAAGCGTACAAGTTGCTGCTAGATCAGGAGCAGAAGAAGAGAGCCTTGGATGTGATCCAGGCAGGAAAAGAATATGTGGAACACACTGTAAGTATTCCATAGGAACATCCAGGAGTGGGGGTGAGGGGTAACCAGTCATTTCTCCTTTACTTTTTGGTACATTAGGCCATTAAAAGATGAGCTGAGCAAAGCTGTGCAGGTGGCCTCTGAGCTCTTGCTGGCATGAACAAAACGTGCTTTGTCCAAGACTGCTGTTGAGCTCAGTGCAAGATAATGCAGTGAAATTCAGTACTTGAAATAATTAGGTCAGACCACAGGATCTGACCTACATATGGGGTTTTTTCAGGTCTGTAAATGGATGATGCAGTTCAGCTGTCTGTAGGTGGAAGAAAATAAGTGGTGACAGCAAGAGAAGTTGGGGGAAATGACCTATAAGATAAGGAGCTTGGATTGCATTAGCCAAGAAGTTAGTTGAGTGATGTGGGTGGACTAAAACACAACAAGCTTGAGAAAGCAGATGATAAGGGAGCAGTCAGATACTCTAAACCAAGGAACACTTCATTTTCTGCTTCTTGTTGTTAGTCTTTTGACTATTACAGACCAAAAGAGACTTCCTCCTGGTTTGGATGGTGTGTATTGGATTTAAAAATAACTTAAGAACAAAGCCCACCAGAGGGATTGGGTTGAATAAATAGTGTCTATCGTGGTATTTTTAATGACTACAGTTCATGTGGTAGTGATCTCATATGTGTTTATGTGGATCTAGGACCAGGAGGTTTTGGTCTAAAACGAAGTACTGATCCACATCAAGAAATCACTGTCATCCAGAGAGCTTCCCACACAGTGGAGCAGGGATGCAGAACTATTTGGGCACAGTTCTGCAAGCCCTATAAAACCTTTTGTCTCTCACTTCTGTTCCTAATCTGTAGGTGAAAGAAAAAAAGAAGCAGTTGAAGAAGGATGGGAAACCAGCCACTGTAGAAGAGGATGATCCTGAAGTTGTAAGTCATTTACTGGGCAGAGAAACTGGGGAGGACAAAATCTGTTTCAAGAGTACCATGTGTTGGGTAATACCTGTATATGTTAGAAAATAATGTAACTGTAGTGTAAAGAGTAAATCTATCCTGAGATTACATAGATCAAAATACCATGTTCTTTGGAGCAAGTCTTCATGGCTTGTGCACCATGCTGTCTTTTTGTGTTGAATTTCTTGTATTTTGAATGCAGGAACTGTGGTGTTCTTGATGCCAGTATAGAACCCACTGCAGCGAGTCTAAACATGCTGTTAGTGGTGTTTTGCAGTAAGAGCTGTTCTGGCTGTTTCTTCTAAATAGCACTTGAGGATAGATGTGCTGTTAGGCCACAAATCACGTTTCATATAAAAGGCATGACCTAAAACCTGGTTGTTCTTACCTGAGTTCTAGCCTGAAAAGTTATCCTAGAGGCTTGAACAGAACGACGGATGATTATCACACACTGACAGCACTGGTCTTGCCATTGCCATCGTTCTCTTTTCCCTCTTGATTTCACCACAGTAATCCCATCACAATTGTACTTTCCATTGATGTTTAGAAATCTCTTGCTGTTCTTTAATAATGAAGTTTAAGTATACTGATATTCCCTACTGGAAAGCCAGTGCCTTTCACAGCCCATCAAGATGATCTGCTGGGAAGTTACTGAACAGTGACCGATTTGCCTTTCTCATATCTCACTGCTACTGGCTACTCTCAAGGCAGAATATGGGCGTTTATGAGCATATGGTTCACCTCCTTTTTATGCTTCTTACATTCTTATGTAAAGCAGTCTTCTCTACCTGTGTTAGTGGGCATTATTGTAAGGCTGGGTTTGTGTTCCGCAGTTCAAACAAGCCGTATACAAGCAGACGATGAAGCTCTTTGCTGAACTGGAAATTAAGAGGAAAGAAAGAGAAGCGAAAGAAATGCACGAAAGGTATGAGCAGCATTCTGCTTGTGCAGTTCAGGCTCTTCCCCCTTCATGCTTCCTCAGGGAAGATAAGGAATCACAGAGTCTTGGAAAAGTCTAAGTCTGGGAGGTAGTTGCAGGGCACTGTTTTTGATGGCAGGTGAGCATTCATTCTTGCCTTGCATGCTCAGGTGTTTATTCACTTCTCACAGCGTGTGTTCTCAACACTTACTTATCACTAGCTATAAAGGAGTCCAACTTGTTCTACTGAGCAAAAGAAGCTGACTCCCTAGTTGAGTACATGTGTGCTGTCAGTGGTGCCAAACCACCGTCTCTGCTCCTGTTCTTCCATGCTGTTTGCTGTCTCAGGGCTGTGTATTTGTCTCTTCTGATCTGAGAAGCGCTTTAATCTGCCAGGAAATCAGAAGAGCTGCCCAAGGTGTTTTGAAAGCAATTCCGTGTTTCTTTAAAGCAGATGTTGTGGGTTCAGAACTTCTTTGTGGTTTCCCTTCCAGGAAGCGGCAGAGGGAAGAGGAAATAGAGGCACAAGAGAAAGCTAAACGAGAGCGAGAATGGCAGAAGAACTTTGAGGTAATCAGCCAGGGAGGGGAGGAAAGAGTGCACCAGAGACCTTTCCTCATTGTGTCTTTGTGTCAAAGCTTGGGGCAAGGAGAGGGAGAGAAGGCAGAGGTTTCCCTTCTCTCTCCTCTCTGACTTACAGCTGCAGCACTAGGGGAGCCATCTCAAGGATGTGAGGCCAGAGTAAGAAGATGGCACGTTGTTCTGTGCTGACAGATTAGGAAAATCCCCTGGAGATGAGGTTTCTTGTTTCCTTTGCACACCAGAGGACTCAGTAGGCTGTAGTGGGGACGGCACAACCCAAGCTGCTTGCTTCTGAAACAAGAAACCAGCATGGGACTTGCACTGGTGCTTGTGGTGTAAACTCAGTTGTAGTTTCACTGGGCTGTCTTCACAGTGTGTGTCCCAGCAGCCGGGGCGCTACATGCTGCATAAGGGGGACATTGCTGTTATGATCTCTTATACATAGCAGACATTCTCTGGCTCTTGGACTTCTTAACTCTCTGCCTCCTCCCTGTTGTTCCCAGGAAAGCCGGGATGGTCGTGTGGACAGCTGGAGGAATTTCCAGGCCAATACAAAGGGGAAGAAAGAGAAGAAAAACAGGACCTTCCTGAGACCTCCCAAAGTAAAAATGGAGCAACGGGAATGATCCTGGCACTGCCCAGGCGCAGCTCCTCAGTCCCCTCCCTGCTTTTAAGGACTCATTGGCACCTAGAGTAAGAATTGCTTTTCAGTTGAGTTTGGTTTCAGTATAATTATTGGTCGAAGTATTTTTTTTGTACTCTGTCCATTTGAACTAGGGCCATAGTAGGAAGTCAGCCAGGACCCCGCTACATGTAGAGCACTTGGCTTAGGAGGTCCCCACCATTATTGCTGTCCTGTTTGTCTGCTGCCCTGTAACTCGATGTTTTGTACTTCACACACATTGTGTGTTTCACCACTTCCGTTTCCAGTTTGAGAGCTGAACAAAGCACTGGAAATGCATCCGTGCCTTTCCAGGCATCATCTTTCTCAGCAGGTTCAGCTTCGGAAAGGTCCGAGCTGACTCTGGGAATCTGCTTCCAGCACTATGCAGTGCGTCTGACCTGCAGTTTGAGTCCTGCAGCTCTCACTGAACTGGGTGGTGCTTGGAAAGACGCCTCCCCACACACCCCAAGATCTGATTTCCAACCTAAAATCCCAGCTCTCAGGCTTAGACTTCTGTTAATCTCAGGCCAGCTGGTCCCTTCCTGTAAAGGAAAAATAACTTCTCTTGATTCATAGTTCAGTTGCAGTGGTCTGTATGTAAAATAAATTTTTACCCAAGTTACCAGGGCTGCTTTTTCTTGGAATTACTCCAAACTACAGCTGAAAGGTGTGAATGGAGTGCTGGCCACTGGGGTGCGTGCTGCTGCTCTCCAGCAGGAACGTTGCCCTGGTAAGGACCTGCTCTCATCCCAAAGTCTGTTGCGATGGAACTGTGACAGTCCAAGTGGCACCAGGAGGACGGGGGGAGGATCTCCCTTCTCTGGATGCTGCCCGGGTGGATGCTGGTGGGACAGAGTCTGTGCTGAAAGCTAAGCTTCTTGCTGTGCCTCTGGGGAGTGGTGATGGGTTGGGAGGACTTGGGCATCTGTTAGGAGTGTAGCTCCCTAGAGCTATGGGATGAGCTCAGACACAAGGGGTTTGGTTTGTAAACTCCTACTTTGTGTGTGCCCTGAAAGCCTTTAAGGGATTCTCAGCTGTTTAAAGGTGTTGAAAGTGGAGTGTGCTGTGGATTCATGTGCCTGGCAGACTCCTCTGGAGACCTTCCATCTGTCCTAATGGTCGTCCTCATATTTGGGTCCTGTGGGGAGCTGTTTCCATGAAGATACTGCTCTTCTTTCTCCTTGCTGCCGTTAGCCAGCTCCTTTCACTTGGATGTGCTGTCTGTGTACCCTCATCTTTAAAGGAGCACAATCCTTTGTGCTGCTCTGTGTCTCAGGCAAGGTCTCTCTGGAAAGATTGGTTCTGCTGCCCCTACATCTTCTGGTGTCTCAACTCTTAAGTTTTGATTAATTGCCTTCTATTTCTGCCTGCTGGGGAGGAGCAACGCCATCGAGCTGTGTTACCACACAGATTGCTGCAGGAAAAGCAGCTCCCAAGGAAGGTTCTGCTGCCTGACAGCGCCCAGGACTGAGGCGATCTGCTGAAAGGTGGCTGGTGCTCTCAACACGCCTTTGTTTCTTCTTTTCTTCTCATGTACTGGTCCGTGTGACCAGATGTAAAATGGAACATCCTTCTCTAGTAAAAGTAAGGTATTTTGGTGTTTTATACATTAACTAGTTCTTGGAGCAGTAGGATACAGTTCCTATTTTCTATGTAAGCAAAGGAATGCAGTTTTGTCACCTTACTTGGTGCTGAGGCACAGAGAAGCTGTGGCTGCCCCATCCCTGGCAGTGTTCAAGGTCAGGTTGGACACAGGGGCTTGGAGCAAGCTGCTCTAGTGAAGGTGTCTCTGCCCATGGTAGGGGATTGGAACTGGATGAGCTTTGAGGTCCCTTCTAACCCAAACCAGTCTGGGATTCTATTTGTCCTGCCATGCATCACCTGCTAGTTAGAGAGCTTGAGCTGACTGATGGAACTCACCTTCCAGTAGCTCTTCAGGTAGCTCAGGATGAGTTCTGTGAGAACTTGCAGTGTTTGTAAGACCCATGTTATGCTTTGGGTTCTGCTGCTCGATGCTGTGTGTTTATGAGCCTTTGGGCCATGGTGGGGCCTGCCCCAGGCTCTCTTGCAGTGTCTGTGGCCAGAGCCCTGTAGCTCCCATGGGACCTGCTGTGTTGGTGTTGTTTCTTGCCCCGGGCATGACTTGGTTAAGGCAGCAGAATATGTAGCTTAGGACAAGGCTGTTTCATTCCCAGTTTAGCTGTTCCTGTTTCCTTTCCTTCTGTCCTGCCTCTGATACGCTTCTGTCTGATGATGCAGTGTTTGTCCTGTCTTATCTACTCGGCCAAGGGCTGCAAAGCTTCCCATCGGCCAGCCAGGCTGCAGCAGCAGCAGGAGGGAAATACCCAGCCTTTGCTAGAGGTTCCTCTGTTCCCCTGGAGGGGACCTGGGAAGCTTTGGTCCCTCAGCCCATGGTGGCAGCTCTCTTGCCAGTGCCGCTCCCGTTCTGCACCTCCCTTTTGAGCTGCACACCCTGGTTTAGGTGCAGCATTTTCAGCCTCTGCTGAGAAAGGCCACAGTAGACCCGGTGCAGCTTTGCTGTAGGGTGGGGAATTGGGGTATGTGTCTGGCAGCCTAAGATGGGGCACTAGAGGACGTGCCAACAGCCTCCTAGCAGCAGCGCAGGTTGTACCTGCTCTCATGGGCTCTCACAGGCTTTCACCACCCAGCTGTGACTGTGAGGCCCTTGGGGGCTGTCTCGGAAACCTTGCAGAAACCAGTGCCAGTTTTTCCCAGCAAAGAAAAGCCAACGTTTCCTTGTCGAGCAGCCCTTGTGTAACACGGGTGACTCAGGTGGATGTTATGTGGTACCACAGCAGGCATCTGGGGAAATCCCACCTGAGAGCAGAACTAGGGCAGAGCTGGGGCTGCGGCAGGCAGAGCAGCAGGTCCCCGTGTGCCCACCCACCCTGTCTTTCCAGGCTGAAGAAGCACAACTGAGGGGGGTTATGATGCTGCAGAGAGGGCAGGAAACTGCCTGCCCCAGCCCAGAATGACTCACGCAGCAAAGTGGTCTCATCCTGATGCTTTGCCCTGCGGCAGCCAAGGTGAAGGCTTCACCTTCAATAGCAGCAGTTGAACAAGGACTTGATGCTGTGCTGGCTCCCAGTCCTAGTGTCTGGAAGGAAACGAGAAGCCCAGAGGATGGATCTGCTGAAGGTGCTGACCCCCTTACCAAGCCCACACCACCCCTGCCTGGCCAGGGAATGCCCCTGCCCTGGAGCTGCTGCAGGCAGGGCCTGCGAGGCTCGGGGTGACAGGAGCAGGATGAGCCCCTGGCCAGGACAGAGCCTCTGCTGCTCAAGGAAGGGCCTCGGGAGCTGGTGTCAAGCTCCAGGGCGCAGCCGGGGCAGGTCTGAGCCGTGTTGCAAGTGCCAAGAGGGAAGTGAGTCACATGGAGCGAGCGGCACCCTCCTTCCGCACGAGCCTGCTCCTGGGCAGAGGCTCCGGTGGCTCCGCTTGCGGAGCGGGTGCTGTGTCCCCAAGGTAAGAGACTTCTTCCCCTTTGCTTGCTCTCCCTCCCCGTGCTCCACAGGCTCCTTCTGCTCCTCGGTGTCTCAGGACATGAGCAGGCTGCACGTCCCTCCTGGATCCGTCAGAGCCATCTCGTGGTCCCCGTTGGGGTGCGCTGGGAGGATGTGTGTGTGCTCACTCCCCGCGCTCAGGAAGCGGGGATGAGTCAGGCTGGCACTACCATTGCCTTTGGGGCTGTGTGGATGGGGACTGCCCTCATCAAGGTCCCATCTCACCATGCTGGGTGGCAAGAACAGCTTTGGACACTGCAGAGTGGGGTGAGGAGCCCTGCTTTAGACCTTCAGGCAATGCTCGGAGCCTCTCCAGGAGCCCTCATCCTGCTCGTGCATGGCCCTGGTCAGGCAGGTACCTTACCCCTCTGCCAGGAGGTAACTTGCAGCGGGAGCAGTGCCCTGGCCATGGGGGCTTCATGAAGCCTTTCTCCTCCAGCAGAGCCACCACAGCCGGGGCTGTGAACACAAGTCCTGATGCAGTGGTCCATGGAGCTCACCTTCTGCCCTGTGCAGCGCGGCTGCCAAAGCCAGCCCAGCTCCAGCGGTGCTGTTCCCTGCAGTTCAGGGGGGATGGCACTGTTCACAGCCTTTCCCCATTGCCGTGGCTCTGGAAGTGCAGAATTTGGGCCCTCTTCAGCTTTTCATGTTTTCAATGCAAGAGCTGAAAATGGAGCTGAAGAGGAAGGGAACTCCCCCAGCATTAAGAGGTGGACAAGTGCAAAGCGTGGCAAGAGGCTGGTGTACACAACGCAGGGGCTGTTCTGGGTGCTTCCGTGCATCTCAATAGCTTGAGGCCTCGCTGAGCATTGGAGGCAAAGGTGGAGAATGAGTAAGTTTGGGGAGCAGCGAGGGGGCACTGGGGAGCACAGTCCCGGTCCCGGGGCGAGGTGTCCTGCCTGCAGTGGGAGTGCTTGATTCAGAAAGCAGAGCTTGTGAAAGCACCAGTGAGAGCTTCCAGCCCTGAGGGGTCCATCAGCACCGAGCCTGCCTGGTCCCTGCTGGTGGCTCTGTGGGGTTTACAACAGCTCCCCTGTGCTGGCCCGTGGGTAACGTGCGTGGGCCCTGCCCGGCGGAGCTGTCACGGGGCTGAGCAGAGGAAGGATGGACATTTCTGATGGGAGCTCCAACCCAGCCCCAGGGCTTTCATTTCCTCTAAGCACTTGGCTGCAGCAGGACAGGAGCTTTGTTTGGCCATTGCTGCAGGCTTTGCCAGCGCTCCCCTTCCCTCCTGACCTGGCTGCTGTTGACAAAGGCACAAACTGGCTGCCAGCCACCCTCATCAGCACGCTTGTGTTTTGGTTTGGACTGAAGCTCCCTGAAGCACCTGGGGCACAACTGGGGCTCTGTCTGGTCCACGAAGGGTCAGGTTCCTTGGCCCATCCTTACAGCAGTTAACAGAGGAGGAGGAAAGAGGGAGGGCACCACTGACAGAGCATCCTCCTCATGAGCTGGGGACACGGGGCACTGATGGTGGGGACAAGGTGGATGGCAGCAATGCTGCTCTGCCAAGATGCTGAGGTTGGCTTGCCTGGCCTCAGGCACCTCAACACAATGGGCTGTGCAGCATCGGGGCAGCCAGAGCGGTGCTGGAAGCCACCCTCTGTCTATGCTGGGAGCTGGATGTCCCCAACCCAGCACTGCTCTGGGCTTCTCTTCCTGGGTCAGCTCCTTTCCGAGGGTGCAGCCGGACTTCCCCAGGACCATTCCAGAGCAATCTGCTGCACCAAGCGGGATGTCCTGCTGCTCCAGGCCCGGAACACCCAGAGGGGCACGGGCACCACAGCCCTGAGCTGCTGCAGGGTCACCCTTGTACCCCACAGCAGCAGCAGTGTGGGGTGTCCAAGGGGGTCGGGAGCCACTTGAGCTGAGCAGGACCCAACCTCCCCCAGCACGAGGGAGCTGCAGTGACAGCACCAGCGCTGTGTGGTGGGAGACCCTGCACTGCCTGCACTGGCTGTATGGAGCTGGGGACCAGGGGACAGCCAGGCTTTGGCTCTGTCAGGCCACGCTGGGGGGACCTGAAGGGTGAGATGAGGCTCCTGCAGTGATTATAGGTCTGTGTGGTGTCTTGGTGTCTGCTCAAGGTCCCAGAGATAAAAAAGGGACTTGGGATGGCTGGATCCTGGGTCTGTTTAGCTCCAGCACAAGTGTGAGTGAGACTCTGCTAGGGAATGGCTCTGTCCATGGGATGTATGAGTTTCCTGGCACTTCCTTTCCTCGAAGTTACTAAGTGAAAGCTCCTGGCTTCTGTCATTCATAGGCTGGAAGGATGCTCAGATGCTGTCTAATCCCAGATCTAACCAGGGACACAAAGTGGATTCCTATTCTGCCTTTAGGAGGAAAATCCCAACTTTGCCCTCTTCTAGGATCACGAGAAGCAGCGGTACTTGGAGGAAGCAGCTTTAAGGGCTTTCCAGATCTTTGCTGTGGTTAATTGCCTTTCCTCTACGGCCTATTTTATTTCTCATTTCCTTTGAGCTGATGTCACCCGTTTCCTCTTCTCTAGTGACTCTGCAGTCAGGCTGCAGTTGCTCCTGTTCTTGGTGTCCTGTTCTTGAGAGCTGCCTGCGTGGAGACCTTCCAGCCCCAGGTCAGAGAAAATAATGCTTGGAAGAAGATCAAGCATCTTCAGTAAAACACCCATCACCGCTCTACTGAAGCTGAAGATGGACAAATCGTGCTGAAACCTTTCGACTCTGGTAAGCACAAAACCACACTTCATTAGTATAACTCCTCTTGGAATATACTATTGCTGATGGCATAGCTTGTGTTAGCGTGGGTTTTGCACTCTGCAGCCATAAGCTTGTAAATCCTCATCGGGAGAGCATGGCCCAGGGTGCAGACTGGGAGCAGAGTCCGCTCCTGGAACCTCTGGTTCTGCATAGAGTGGAGATGATGCTATAAACCACTTGGGATTACCAGCTGGGGTACTGGGGTACTGGTAGTGGCTTGGGCTTGGCTTGGGTTTGGGCTCAAGTTTCCAGGGATTTGGGTAAGGCAGCAGCACTGGCTGCTGCAGCAGAGCACAGGACCCCCACCTTCCAGCCCCACTCTAACCACTGCACCCCTCCTCCTTTCTGCTGGCATGGACAATATTGACCTGCTTTATTCAAAGGGAGAGGCTGAGTGAGATGCCCCAGACCATGCTCCAGTGTCTAGGGTTTAGGACAGCTCACAAGTACATGGGACACGTAATCCTGAGGTCCTCCGACTGAAGAGGGAAGTGGGAATTGAGTACATTTAGGGGAATGGTGCCACACTCTCTTCTAGCTGCATTCTGTTGAGTATCTGGCTTAAAGCAGGAAGGGAAAAACAACACTCCCGTGATTCCCTGGAGGACCTTGGCACTGGCACTGCACAGCCGCTGCTGCAAACCTGATGAGCTCTACCAAGTGCTGTTGTGGCCAGGAGACACCACGGCCGTCTCCCACAGCCCACCTCTGCCAGAGATTTCTGTCAGACTTAAAACCAGAGCACGTCCTTGCATTCATCTCATGCAGCCCCATAACTCAAACCCACCTGCAGTGCAGGGCTTTGCTTTTCCCTCTCCAGGCCACAGGGTTTCAAACACAGAGCTCCCCATTAGCTTCTCCTGCCCCTGCACAGCCTCACCCCCTCCCTGAATGTCTGCATCTGGTAGGTGCCATCCCAAGCTCAGAGATGCAAACCCTTCTTTACCTTAGATGGTCCCGCAGTGGGTGGGAGAGTTGGGCATTCATTTAAGGCCATGTTGTGACAATGACTTTTCCTATCCAGATGAGGGTGTGGAAACATCCATGAGATGACCAGTAGGACCTGCCTTGGGTCCTGTGTGAATCAAAGGCAGAGCAGGGAATGGAGGTGGTCCCCTGCCTCCTCTGGGACCTCTCCTCAGGGATGTGCCAGACCTGTGTGGCCAGACCCCGAGGTGTCATAGCCCAGAGCATCCTCACCTCCTGGGTACCACCCCCAGTTGGCTACTGCCCTCTAGACGTCTCAGCAAGGTGGGAGAGGACAAACACATCTGTCCCCTGGCCAACCACTGGCACTGTCACACCTACTTATTAATTCACAGGGAACCTGCCTCAAAGATTAAAGGCACCCAAACCCCAGTGCTGCCTGAAGGTCCAAGAGCACGTTGTGGATATCCTGAGTTGTTCTTAGGGGACCTGTGAGGGTCAAGGAGGGACAGGCTTGGCAAGATGACTCTTGTCTTCCTCTCTTAACAAGTGGAAAGAGATAGTGAGGGGGTTGCAGAGTCTGCTGAAGAAAGGGAGAGCTTTCCTGAGCTAGAGCTGACTTCCCCATCTGCAGTGGGAAGTTGCAAATGGGGAACCAACAACACATGGACATGAGAAAGAGACTCAGCCCAGGGAGGGTGCGATGGGGGCTCATGCCACTACCGCTGGGGAAGATCCAGAGAGTTTTGAGGCAGGATGGTGCCTTCTCAGGAGGCAGCAAGTCTTTGGGGGGAAATGCTGTAGAGCTGGCAGAGCCAAGGCAAGTACATTGCAACGTGCAGCACTCCAGGAAGGAAGAGGGAGACAAAACCAAGCTGATCTGCAGGGTTGTGTCCATCAGAGGAGAGGTGAGTCCATCAGACAGGGAGTTGGCACCAGGGCCAAGAGCAGGTGTGTACATCCTCTGGATGGTGAAAGCAGCAGCTGGAACTATACAAGAGATTAGACCCAATCCATGTAAGTCTGAGCCAGGAACACATACAGGAGTGGTGAGGTAGGAATTTGGTACGTCCAAACTCAAGCAAGAGTTGAAGAAATGCCAACTGAGGTGGGGACATCTCTTTAGGGACAGTGTCTGTCAGCCTCACCAGTGACACAGGAACTGCTGCTGCTGACACTTGCATCTGCTCCAGAAACAAGGGGAAGGGAGACAAATGGGTTTGATGGCAGCTCAAAATGATGGCATGATAGATAACAGCCAGGATTTGAAGAGAGAGAAACTGTAGGAAAAATCAGCGATGTACCACAAAACACCACCCTTTAGGATTAGTAACTCATTTTGTACATCACTCAGTGAAAAAACTGGGAGGTCTGGTAGTCTATGAAGTGAATGTGAAATCATTGAGTCATAGAATGACTTTGGTTTGTGTTGAAGGGACCTTAAGGCTCCTCCAGTTCCAACCCCTGCCATGGGCAGGGACACCTTCCACTAGAGCAGCTTGCTCCAAGCCCCTGTGTCCAACCTGGCCTTGAGCACTGCCAGGGATGGGGCAGCCACAGCTTCTCTGGGCACCCTGTGCCAGCGCCTCAGCACCCTCACAGGGAAGAGCTTCTGCCTAAGAGCTCATCTCAGTCTCCCCTCTGCCAGGTTAAAGCCGTTCCCCTTGGCCTGGCTCTACAGGCCCTTGTCCAAAGCCCCTCTCCAGGTTTCTTCAAGGCCCCCTTCAGGTGCTTGCAACTAAGGAAGTACAAGTGTAAGCAGGAATATATCAGAAAACACTAGAGAGCAACTCTGGAAATGGCACTAGTTGGATGTTTTTACCAGATATTGTTTCACTTCAGGAATTTCTAGGTTAAAACAAATGTAGGCAAGTTAGAAAGCAGTAGGAACCACAGCGGGGAAACAGGACCCAGAAAACCTGTTTGCTTATAGTCAAAGATTAAGAAGCTTCAGATGGAGCAGACTAACGTGATTTAAATGATCTTATCTAAGAACCCTCAAGCAGAAAAGCCTTTTGAGATTAGACATGTGTGATCTGCGATCCTCACTGCAGCAAACAACACTGCTTGAAGAGAAAAGCTCTCCTGTGTTCTGTTGCGTGTCCTGTCACACAAGCAGGGGTCCTGGGGTCACAGAGAGCTCAAAAGGAAAGGTGGGGTTTGGGTCAGCAATGGCACCTATGAACTCATTTTATGCTGTATGTTTTCAGGTGAGAAGGGAAGCTACAGCAGGGAATTCTACTTCAAACGTGCCCGCTCAGCACCACGATGGCTGGAAAGGATAAAGGCAGTGCTGCAGGTGGTGCTGGTTCCTACATTTCCTGCTACATCGACTCAGAGTTTCGCTACAACCTCTTCACTGTTTTCTACAGCATCATTTTCATTCTGGGCTTTGCTGCCAACTGCTACGTGCTCTGGATTTTCAGCCGCATTTACCCCACCAAGAAACTCAATGAGATCAAGATATTCATGGTGAACCTGACAGTAGCTGACCTGCTCTTCTTGGTTACGATGCCAATGTGGATTGTTTACTATCACCACCGTGGAGACTGGATCATGCCCGAGTTCCTCTGTAACGTGGCTGGCACTCTATTTTTTGTGAACACCTACTCTTCTGTTGCCTTCCTGATGGTCATCACATACAACCGTTACCAAGCTGTGACTAACCCCATTAAAGCTGCTCAGTTTACCACCCAGCGAAGGGGGATCTACTTATCAGCAGCTATCTGGATTATAATCGTGGGCAGCTCTTTGTATTACCTTTTTGACAATAATACTAACAAGGAGGAGGTCAAATCTAGGAATGTCACGCGGTGCTTTGAACACTATGACTCTTCTGGCAGTGTTTCAGCTGTTCTCGCCATCCACGTCATCATCTGCATCCTCTTCTATATCATTTTCATCTTTATACTAGGCTGGAACATCATCATTATCAGGACCCTGTTCTCCAAACCAACACAGCCACGGAAGAGTGCTCATGTCAAGCAAAGGGCACTCTGGATGGTGTGCACAGTGCTAGCTGTGTTCATCATAAGCTTTGTACCTCATCACCTGGTGCATCTGCCCTGGACCCTGACTGTTCTGGAGCAGTGGAAGAGAGAAAACTGCCAGTTGCGCCAACAGCTCAATGATGCTCACCAGGTGACTTTGTGCCTCTTGAGTACAAACTGTGTGTTGGACCCTATCATTTACTGTTTCCTCACCAAGAAGTTCCAGAAGCATCTTTCAGAAAAACTGAAAAGCATGAAAGGGAGTCGCAAGTGCTCCAGGCAAACCACAGACACAGTGATTGAGGGCACCATTCACCAGGAGGATGCCATTGGGATCTAGCTCAGCCCTGCTCCGACTGCAGATTGAGATGTGTGAGTGAGTCACCCATCTTTTCTCAAGGAGAGGCACTGAGGGACACAGCAGAGCAGCAGGATCTTACATTTCCTTTTTCCCATTAGACAGAAAAATGGATGCTCATTTCTTCTATCACATGCAACTGGCAGAACTGGAGCCTGTAGCAGTCTGGCAGAAAAGCACCTTCTGTCTGGGCTGATGTTCTCATGGGCACCCAGAACAGTTCACATGGTCTGCTTTTATGTGAGAGAAATGTGTCACCAGGTCTGTGCGCTGAGCAGGTAGAAGCTGAGTGCACTGAAATCCCCCCAGCACCGTCCCTGGTCCTCTGCCTGCCCAGCTCCCATGAAGAATCCAGCATCAGAGACTCCTAAAAGACCTGGAAGAACAGAGCTGCTCATCTCGAGTGACTTTTGTAAGCACGGTTCTGTGAAGAGAGTCTGAGCTGTTCTTGAGTGCCTAGAGGGGTTGTAGTCCAAAGAGTTCCTCAAATGCCTTCAAAGAAGAGATCTGTACCTCTGATCCCTTCTTGCCTACTTGCATGGTCTGGTGGGGCCCAGACCTGACGTGCCTAGCAGGAGCTATCACAGACTTTTGCCTCTGCTCCCAGCTCTTGGATCAGTTTAGTTAACCCCAGGCTGACTGCATGTGTCCGTGGAAATCCAGTCTCACTTTGGAGGCTCTAGATAACAGAAGGTTATTGTCAGCATGGGCATTATGTTAAGAACAGCTTAAAATGCTTCAATATCTTTGTTCTTGTTTATTTCGATTAGGGCTGTAGCAAGCAACTTTGCCTTAATCCTTCCCCCCAGTCTTTCTATTGCTGCTGTGAAGAAATGAAGCTGAGTAGTTCTTGAGATGCTACCACAAGTGAAGTACCAGGTCATGGCCACCTTCTGAGTGCATCAGAGCTGTGCAGTGATACAGCACACATGACACACACGTAACTCATGTACTCTGACAAGGCTGGAGACCCCTCGCTCAGGGCTGCCTGCAGTCAGTTGGGGCAAAGTGGTTTTCCAAGGGTGCTGAGTTCAGTTACCAATCATGAGACACTGCAGGTTCTTTTTCTAACCCAAATTGCTCAATCCAGCACAGGAAATTGGGCAAGGACGGGAACTTACGTGTTTGCACAACAGTTTTTGGTTCCCTAAACTACAGCAGAGAGTCTGTTTGATGACAGGAGAAGTGCATTGACCTGTGGCACGGATTAATCACGGGCAAGGACAGCAGCCTGCCCACACACACCAGAGAATGTGAAAGATAAGCCCCAGTCTTTCCAAAGATAGATAGGACTAACATCTGTATGAGGCCTTGCCTACATTCAGTGGAGATACGAGTCCTTCAGAGGCATCTCCTGAAGATCCTCAGGCAGCTTATGCTGTCCTGTGCCAACAGGCAAAGGAAATGAGATGATTCTTCCTCTAATGCCATGTGCCAGGGCCAGCCAGGCACTCGAGACCCAGTGCCAGGCAGAGGAAAGAATCCGATCACACTGGATTCCAATGGCAATTCCAATTGGATGCCACAATTTGATCCAATTGCATTTCCCTCCTGGCCCTGGACCCTGCTCCAGTAATGGTCACCCATAAAGATGCCCGGCTGGCACCTCTTGGCAGAGGGAGAACTCCTTGACCGTGCCCCTCAGCCACGAGCAAAGCTTTGCCCTGCATGTGCAGCCATCCGAGCCACGGCACACAGCAAGGGGAATGATTCCTGGAATTCAAATCCCAATTCCTGCTTGCTAAAGGAACCTACCTCTGGATTTCTGCCCTCCCTGGGTAGCACCTTCTGCCTGAGGAGCTCCTGTAGTGGCAGAGGAGGAGCTTTGGAGCGCTCCTCTCCTCCCTTTGCCAGCCGGTGAGCCAGCCGAGCGCGCCTGCTGCACAGCCCCCAGAGCACCGAACAGATGGAGCCTGGCAGGGCTTGGAGGAGATAGGAAGGGATTTTACGTGGGGATCTGGTAAATACGAGATCTTCTGTTCATTCCTGGAAAGCCTGGAACAGAGCTTGCAGCTTAGCTTGCTCGCCGGGGGTAAACAGCATGCTGCACTCCCCAGAAAACAGCTGTGAGGCCAGCGGGGGCTCAGAGAACAAATATAAACCTGTATCGGAGGAAAAGGGTAAGTGGGAGGAAGAAGCCCTGAGGATGCTTCAGGAGATGTGCAGTAATGCGTTCCTAAACACCAGCCTGAGCTTCTGCTTCCGTTCCTGGAATCCCTGTCGGTTTTACCGCGCTGTTGCATGGCTCTGCTTTACCTTGCAATAAAATGGATCCTCAGAAGTTCTTTTAAATAAAGCGTGGTCCTCAAGCGTTTTGTCCTTTAACTTCTCATCTTTCTGCGTTTATACCCAAGGGATGAGCCTTGGTACCGCGCTGCATCCCCAGTGTGAGCAGCAGCGTGCTCTGGGGTGACCCCCCTGCAGTCCTGGTCCAGCTCTGGGGCAGCAGCACAAGAGGGACATGGAGCTGTTGGAGCAAGGCCAGAGGAGGCCATGGAGATGCTGCGAGGGCTGGAGAAGCTCTGCTCTGGAGCCAGGCTGAGAGAGCTGGGCTGGGGCAGCCTGGGGAAGAGAAGGCTCCTGAAGGGGAGACCTGAGAGCAGCTCCAGTGCCTGAAGGGGTGCAGGAAACATGGAGAGGGGCTTGGGACAAGGGCCTGTAGGGCCAGGCCAAGGGGAATGGCTTTAACCTGCCAGAGGGGAGACTGAGATGAGCTCTGAGGCAGAAGCTCTTCCCTGTGAGGGTGCTGAGGCGCTGGCCCAGGGTGCCCAGAGAAGCTGTGGCTGCCCCATCCCTGCCGCTGCGCAGTGACTGTTTTAAGGCTTTTCTGCTTGAGGGTTCTTAGATAAGATCATTTAAATCGTTAGTCTGCTGCACCTGGAGCTTCTTAGACTATAAGCAAACAGGTTTTCTGGGTCCTGTTTCCCCGCTGTGGTTCCTACTGCTTTCTAACTTGCCTACATTTGTTTTAACCTAGACATTCCTGAAGTAAAACAGTATCTGGTAAAAACATCCCACCAGTGCCATTTTTGAAAGCACCTGAAGGGGGTCTTGAAGAAGCCTTGAGGGGCTTTGAGCAAGGGGAATGGCTTTAACCTGCCCGAGGTGAGACTGAGGTGAGCTCTGAGGCAGAAGCTCTTCCCTGTGAGGGTGCTGAGGCGCTGGCCCAGGGTGCCCAGAGCAGCAGTGTCCGCCCCATCCCTGCTTTAAGTGACCCCAACAGCGCTGAGGCAGCAACCGCAGCCCCAACCCCATCGAAGCGCCCGACCCCGAGCCCAGCACGGACGAAGCCCCCGCAGCTCCTCGCCCCGCGGGCCGGCTCGTCACTTCCGCGGCCGAGCGCTGCTTCCGGGCGGCGCTGAGGAGAGGGAGGGGCTGCCATGTCCGCTGCGGGACGCGCTGCCGGGCCCGGCGCCGGAGCCGCCTCTCGGTAAGAGCCCGCCCCGAGCACGGTTGTCCCCGTGGGCGACGAGATGGGGCCCGCGGGCCGGTGGCCCGCGGGCCCCATCTCGCCGCCCACGGGGACTCGCGGGGACCACGCGTGTGCGGAGTGGACGCTCCCGCCCGCGGGCCTGTGGAGCCGATGAGGCCGCAGCGCAGCCGACCCCCGCTTCCCTGCCCGCCTCCCGCTGGTGCCGGTGGCCCAGCCGCTGGTGGGAGACAGCCATGAGGTGCAGAAAGAGCCCCTTGGCGGTGATGAGGGGATGCTTGTGCCCGGGATAAAGAGCTCGGCCTGGGCCCCCCTCCCCGTGGGGTTGTGGGGAGCCCCACTCAAACCGAGCAAGAAAGCGTTTAAACATCTGCAGTGGTTAGTGTTGGATGGGGCTGGTTGCTTGTACCGGAGGTTGTGCATACAAGTTCGAGAGGAGGTGTTTGGTCTGGGTAGAGTCGTGACCAGTTGGGCTTCACAACGTGTGTTGGACCCAGATGAACTCTCCTGGATGCTCCTGGTTCTGGGAATGCTGTGCAGAGCTGCTGAAGCTTCGTGTGAAGGCAGCTCAAGCGCAGTATGGCTTATTTGGTTTGTACTCTGCATGGTATGGCTAAATCGTTTCCAGACGGGAGCTAGTTCTTGGTGTGCCATAGCTGTGGTAATTCACAGAATCAACAGAGCGGTTGGAAAAGACCTTAGGATCATTCAGTTCCAACCCCCTGCCACAGCCAGGGACACCTCACCTAAACCATGACCCCCAAGGCTCTGTGCATCCTGGCCTTGAATGCTGCCAGGGATGGAGCATTCACCCCTGGCAGTGTTCAAGGAGGTGAACGTTCATTCAGATGGAGCATTGTACAGAAAAGTCCTGGTGGACTTTGCTTTCGCTATGGAGCTAAGCTCTGCTTCTGTGAGGCACTCAGTCGGTAGTGTAATAACTTCCAGCTGGTAATTAAAAGCCAACTATACTGATTAAGATAAGATTCCTGTGATTACTGTGATCTGCCTGTGTTGTGTGGTTTCCTTCAGCTTTGTCTGTTGCAGATTATCTTAAGTTCATGATACTGAGTGAGGTTTGTTGAGAATCACAGCAATTCACATGCCTCCAGTCACTGTTTTTGTAATAGCTACTTATAAAAGTGCATATAAAGATAGTGGCTTCCTGCAAAACTGCTGACCTCTGAGCCTGTACCTGTCATGTTTAGGGGTTCCATTTATCACCTTGTGGTGTGATACTTCTTGCTTGTGCAGTTCTGCAGTCTCATTTTTGCCAGGCAAGCAGCAATACGCAGGCACCGTCTGTGTCCAGCAGCCAGCAGAGGTGAAGGTGTCACTGTTTACAAGCCACCTGGATTGTTCTACAGAGTCTTCCTGCAGCGTTTGCCTCCTCCTTGGCTCTTCCATGCAACCCCAGCAGTAGTTGTGGCACCTCAATGACTATTGGGTTGTGCAACAAATGGGATTGAAAACCTGTCACCTGCCCATCACAACTGTGTGCAAGAGCTGTAATAATTCCTGAGTAATTGGTGACTTGGGAAGGACTTACAGCTTCTCAGAACTTTGCTCTTTAAATATCCAGACGTTGAATGTGTTTGGAATTCAATATGTTGGAGTACACTTTATTAAATGGGTTTCCTTGTAGTGGGTTGGACTACCTCTAAATATCCAGATGTTGAATGGGTTTGGAATTGAATATGTTGGAGTACACTTTATTAAACGGGTTTCCATGTAATGGGTTGGACTACCTCTATGGCAGTTTAATGTATGATTTCCTAACTTTTGTGTACCAAAGGGTAGTTATATATGACTAAACATAAAACTGGATAAACTATACTGCAATGTTTCAATTGAATTAAGAGCCTGGCAAGTGTGTTCCCCTGTGCAAGTCATGGTGTGCCTGAAGATTCAAAGCTTAAAGCAGATGATCAGTTGAGACCAGCCTACAGGAGCTGTCCACATCCCAGGAGCTTCTTCTGAGGTCTTGAAATTTGTGTTGCTTTTGTTTAGATGCTGACAGTGCTGTTCCTCTGAGAGTCCTTAACTGGAACACAGCATAAAGTAGATGGCAGCTCTAAACCTTGGGGGATGGTTCATATTTCTATAACTATCATACCATCACCTGTAAGTCCATTCTGAAGATCCTACAAATCAGTCTCATATTAATGTCCTTTCTGTGACAGTTTTTTTTCTATTCTATTTGAGAGAGTTTAAGAAAATCTTCATTAAACATGATTGATTTTTAAGATGATCAGGACAGGAAAATGCTTATTCTGGACCAGGATCATTTGAAAAAGGAGGTGATTGTTCTTCGGAGCTGAAATTAGAGCAGCAGCTGTCCTCAGAACCACGTGGAGGTATTCTCAGTCACCAGTGTCCCACCAGTTTCTTCATGCTGCTTTCCTGGTAAAGGCACCATTGTTCTCATCTACCTATTGGGGAAGATGCTGTCACAGAAAACAACCCTGCTGGTTCAAGGCTTTGAAGTTTAACACAGAAGTCTGGTCCCCTTTGCAGTCTGATGTTTTGTTCCATGCCTTTAGAATAGCTCTTGAGATTTCAGAAGCTGTTGCCTTGATTATACTGTGTACTTAAACCCCCATTTCCTGTCCATCGAGAACTTCTGGGGTGTCAGGAGGGGAGCTGGCCTTTCTACAAGATGAAGGGACTCGGAGATAACTTTTTTCTTCGTTATCTTGAAGTGTTACCTTGGTACTCTGCAGAACTACAAAGACACCTGAGGTTTAATGCTTTCCTACCGTAGTATTTTGTCTTTTGTTAGCTCTCATGCCAAGCCTGCTGCTACGTTAACCTTTCTGGATATGAGGAAAAATGAATTCTTCTGGCTTAAAGAAAAGGAAGTTACAAAATACTCACTTTTGCCTGACCTGAAGAAAGCAAAAAAAGTCCCCATGAGTCAATGGTACCACTGCTCTCACCATTTCCAAACAAGATAGCAAAAGTAGTTTGACAGTTCTGTGAAATGTTAACCTGTGCAGTGGCTTTCCAGGAACTAAATAATTCAACTTTATGCTGAAGAAAAAACAGCACCAAGCTGTTGAGGAAGTTTCTGTGATCTTTGAGTGAAATGACCTTTTTCTATGGATGCTGTTCTAAAAAGCACACGTAACTGGTCTTTACTGAAAGCGTTCTTGCTGAACTGCCACCAGAATCCAGTGTGTGTCATGCAGCTCCTTTTTACAGTTGATGGTAAAGCCTGAAGCAAGGAAGGCACTGGATACCTCCACCTTTCCAGTGTCCTTAGCCAGTATGTCACCTTCCATAGAATCATGGAATGGTTTGGGTTGGAAAGGACCTTAAGGCTCATCCAGTTCCAGCCCCCTGCCTCTGGCAGGGACACCTTCCACTAGAGCAGCTTGCTCCAAGCCCCTGTGTCCAACCTGGCCTTGAACACTGCCAGGGATGGGGCAGTCACAGCTTCTCTGGGCACCCTGTGCCAGCACCTCAGCACCCTCGGAGTAAAGGCTATAGTATGTGCAGCTCTGGTCAATGTGTCTCAAGAGGGAGCAGAGAGAGGCAGAGCAGTGACCGTAGGGGATGGAGCAGATGTCTTCTGGAGGGGTGTTGGAAGTTGGGACTCTGATTTGGAGAGAGATTGTAACCAAGGTGTACAAAATCCTGGAGGCAGGGGATGTGCTGAGAGCAGAGCTGCTCGCCCAATCCTGCTGTACCAGGACTGACGGCACTCAGAAACTCACTGGAGACGGCTGTGAGCCAGCCACGTTCTCCTTGTGACAGGTCATGAACTGCCCTGGGTGGCTGTGGGAGCTTCAGAGAGGGAGTGGACGGTGGGGAACAGGTCTGTGAGTGAGTGCTGGAGGACAAGCAGGGATGTGGCTCCCGGTTGGGGGGGTGGTGGCCAGGCTCCCTTTATCACCACTGGTGGCTTTTCCTGGAGGGACCATTTGTCTGCCCAGCGCTCCCGGCTGGCTCTGCCAGCAGGACTGATGCGGTGTGAAGCAAATGGTGCAGTCAGTCTGCTTGATGAAAAAGCAGCGGGTGTTAGCAAGCAGCTGAGCATCAAACACCAGCATTTAAACCGGGTTTTAAACCCAGTAAAATATCTCAAATATCCAGCACTTCATTCTTTAATTTTTCGAGCAGGTTACTCTAGCAACTGTTGTTGCTAAGACACAAATAGCTACAGATGTGCTCAGAACTGATGGCACTGTGATAAATACCATGGCTCCTCTAATGCAAAATAACAAATTTGCTGGAGTCACAACCTTTTTAATAAAATCCTGGTGCAGGTTGAGAAACTGAAGCAGTTTCTCTGCTAGAACTGTGGATTAATTTCCTGGTACTATTTACATGACTTTTTGATATGTATTTAGGGTGCTGAGGCGCTGGCACAGGGTGCCCAGAGAAGCTGTGGCTGCCCCATCCCTGGCAGCGCTCAAGGCCAGGTTGGACTGGGGAGCAAGCTGCTGTAGTGGAAGGTGACCCTGCCCATGGCAGGGTTTGGAACTGGATGAGCTTTAAGGTTCTTTCCAACCCAAACCAGGCTGGGATGCTATGATGGAGTTTTCTACTTTGCTTCCATTTGCATAAATTCCTGTGATGTGTTTTGTAGCTAAAAGGTTAATGGCAGTTTGTGCCATGTTAGCTCTAGCTAGAAGAGATTGCTGACTTCTTTCTGGGCTCAGTGGGAGTTGTTTTTCTCAAGTATGAAGTTGTTATTTCCAAATCTTCCTTTTGTGCAAACAGTTCTTTTCTCCATTAAAAAAATCCCTGCTGTGATTCAAAATCCAATTGAAAAGGATTGTGTAAGGACTGGGCAGCCAGTGCATGGTCTGTGTGAAGCGACTGCCCAGAGCCGTGCTGCTGACAGCCCTTCAGGGATTCCTATTAATGAAACAGGCATTGCTTAGGGTAGGATGTATTTGTGCTACCACATGTTATGTCAGTAATTTTCTCACTTTATAAATACTTTTTTTAATATTTTCATTTCCATTTTAAGATTATGACATTTTAATCAAACCCTGGTTTTCCATCCCATCAGGACTGTGCTTGTTATAGCCTCTTGTACCTACAAAATAGGACATCCCCTCTGCCTCCCACCAAACTTTCCATAGAATCATAGAATCACAGAATGGTTTGGGTTGGAAAGGGGCTTAAGATCATCCAGTTCCAACCCCCTGCCATGGGCAGGGCCGCATCACACTACACCATGTCGCCCAAGGCTCTGTCCAACCTGCCCTTGAACACTGCCAGGGATGGAGCATTCACAACCTCCCTGGGCAACCCATTCCAGCGCCTCACCACCCTTACAGTAAAGAAGGGAAGAGGGCCTGCAGGGGGGAGCAGACAGCAAACCCACAGAGATTTATCCTTCGCTATTCTCCACGGTGTTTTGAGACTATCCATGTGTTGTGCGTGTGTATCTGGGGGTGTGAGATGTGCAGAGGATAGCAGGTAAATTTTTGCTGGGAGGTGCACTGGATTTGTTCCGATGGGAGATGAGCAGACTGGTGAGCAGCACAGCTTTCATTCATTAACTCTATCCCATTTTCTTGGTTTTAAACAGCTGCTCTTTGCTGCTGGAAAAGGAACTGAGGAGAGAGCTGTGCTACAAAGGGGGTGGATGTAACAGGCAAAGCTTGAAGATGGATGTGAGAAGGAATTTTTCACAGTTGTTCTGGAGAGCAAGACTGTTGTCTGAGTTGGTTGTTGTGTAATAAAGTAGGGTTTGAAGTTAGAAACCTGAGTTCCTTTTCCCTCTTACCTCATTTGTCTGTTCAAACACTGGAGTAACACACCTCTTCAGTTCCGCTTGGCTGTCAGGTACTGCATGAGCAGCCATAACAAGTAGGCCATTTATAAATGAACATGTGAATGCAGTAGGAAGGAAATCATGCATTGTGATACCTGCAAGAATTTGTGAGAGCAAGTGATTTGTCTTAAATATTTTGTTCCTTAATGGAGGAGAGAAGCTGGATGAGCCCCTCCTCTCCTGCTCACCACTGTCTGTCTCTTTGCACATCACTGGGTGGCATGAGTGTTTTAAAAACTGTGATTCCCTTCTCTTTAAAGTATCTTTAAAGCTTTTGGAGTTTGTAGTCAGCCTCGCCAGATAGAACATTTTACACACCCAGGAATCTATTTACTCCCTCGTTTTGTTGCATCATTGTGATGGTACAACCTTATGAAGAATTTCCATTAACTCGGTTTTGCCTGAAGGAAGGAAAAATGCAGCTTTAGTATAAAAACTGTTCAGTTCCTGACAGCTCCTTAAGGGGCTGGTTTATTGCACAGCCCAACTGGGACCCAAGCTGATGCTATCATTTCGTGTCAGCTTTAATTAAGCTGTTTCAAAACTGGGAGATTCTTCCAAACTTCAGGGAATGCCTGGTTTTGCCAAACCCTCACGAGAGATCCCTGCAGGAGCCGGCAGCAGGCTGGCTCTCGCTGGAGTCACAGCTTTGCCTATGATGGATACCAGGTCTGAAGTATATCAGCAGCTTGGCTGATGAAACATTATCACAGTTGGATGTAGGAATGCTGAGATATGGAGGAGGATAAAACTGTGGAGGGACTTTGCTGTGGAGTGAGGGGGTTCTATGCATTCACCTGCTCACATCCTGGTGTGGGGGGCAAAGGTTGCTGCCACCATGGGGAGATTGTCAGTAGCGTTCTTTGCCTGAAGATTAGACCTTCAGTTATAAACCTGCAGAATAAAAAGCAGTCGGTGCTGTGCAGTGCACAGCAATGTCACAGTGTGCATCTTTTCACTCTTTATTTCTTTATGTGTTTTTAATTAAATTGAAAACCAAGAAGGGACTGGGGAATCCACTACTTCCCACCGTGCCAAGTTGTGCTCTTCCCTGAACGAAGCGGTTTGTCACGTGCGGAGTGGCACAGGGTAAAAGCACATTGCAAGGAAAAACCCAGCTCTGGTTGGGGGGATGCCATAGGTCGCTTTGGCTGCGCTCTCTGATCCCATGTGCGTGGGATAGATTAGCATGAAATGCTCCGCTGGAAGCATTAGACTCTTCTGCTGGTGCTTAATTCACATATTCTTTGCTATTCATGGTAAGGTGCTGGTCCTTGAGTGAAAAGGAGTGGTGATAACTGCATAGGTGACATTATTATGCATACAAAACATTATAGGTACTGCTGCAAGAGACAAAAATGTTTTTGTAAATACTTTGGCAACAAAAGGGTGGCTAAGGACACTCTCCAACCTTTATTGGATGTGGGGGGAATTGTAGTGACAACGAGGAAAAAAACGTGGTACTTAATGCCTTCTTTCACTCTGTCTTTAATAGTAAGACTAGTTGTTCTTGGGATACCTGTGCCCCTGTGCTGGGAGACAGGGATGGGGAGTAGAATGAAGCCCCCATACGGTCAGTGACCTGCTACATCACTGAGACACACAGAGTCTAGGGCTGCATGGGGTCCACCCAAGGGTGCTGGGGGAGCTGGAGGTGCTCACCGAGCCACGTTCCATCACTGATCAGCAGTTATGGCTCACTGGGGAGCTCCCAGTTCACTGGAGGTTACCAAATGTGATGCCCATTTACAGGAAGTGCTGGAAGGAGGCAACTCCAGGCCTGTTAGCATGACCTCAGTGCCCCCTGTACTGGGCACTGGTGAGGCTGCACCTCAAATCCTGTGCTCAGTTCTGTGCCCCTCACTACAAGAGAGACATTGAGGTGCTGGAGCAGGGCCAGAGAAGGGCAATGGAGCTGGTGCAGGGCCTGGAGCACAAGTGTGATGGGGAGCAGCTGAGGGACCTGGGGGGTTCAGTCTGGAGAAGAGAAGGCTCAGGGGGGACCTGATGGCTCCCTACAAGTGCCTGAGAGGAGGATGGAGCCAGGAGGGGCTGGGCTCTGCTCCCAAGGAGCAAGGGGTGGGACAAGAGGAAACGGCCTCAAGCTGCACCAGGACAGGTTTAGATGGAGCTGAGGAAGAATTCCTGCCCCAAAGGGTGCTCAGGCATTGGAACAGGCTGCCCAGGGCAGGGCTGCAGTCACCGGCCCTGCAAGTGTCCACACAGCGTGGAGACGAGGCCTCAGTGCCATGGGGTAGTGGTGGCCTTGGCAGTGCTGGGGAACGGTTGGACTTTGTGATCCTAAAGGTCTTTTCCAACCTAAATGATTCTATTATTTTATTTTCACTTTCTGTATAACACCTATAATTTAGTTAACCAAAGCTTTGTTCTTGGGGAAAGTGGCTATTTGAAAGTAATGTAATCCCCTATTCAAACAGGCTTTTTTTCTACTCAGTATAATTACTGCTCATTACCCAAACTATTCTGTGATCCTATGATTCATTCATTTGCTTCCAGGTGCTCCAGGATGCCCTACTCATTTGGGAAGAGAGTTTTGTCACAAGTGTAACTAACGTGTTCTGGGAATCTTCTTGTCTTTCTAATTATTTAAGTCCTTCTCAAAACTAAAACTGCTGCTCAGAGCTTTTAAACAGAGCATAGAATGGGAAGTTACTGCTGTATGGATCAAAGTGTGATGTGAGACCTTCTTCGTAGAATCAGACTGGTAACAAGAAACAGGACAGGACCCATTGGTACCTATTTCATATATTCTTGCTGTTGGCCGTTGTACTTTACACTGCTCTTCATGATCTTTGACTGCCAGGGTTTCTTTCCAGCCTTGATTTTTCTCTGTTATACCTGCAAGTTTAAAGGAAACAAGCTTTGATTTGTAAAATAAATCCAATTAAAAGTGATGAGGGGGAAACCTGGAATACTAACAGTAGTACTTTGTATTGTAGACTGCTTTGTGTGCGGTGTGAGTAGGGTCATTTCAAAAGCGCTGTTGAATAGAGTTCTTGTGACTTCAGTTGATTTACGGTTGAGGGAATACAGGTAAGTCTTTGGTTAGGGGAGGCAGCTGTTAGGGGAGGAGAACATTTAACCCTCAATGAAATTTTACCCTGGCATATGTGGCATGCCAGACCCTGACCTGTCATCGAATAAGGGAGAAGGAATCCTTTGTGTTTTCCTGGTTAATAGGGCATTATCCCAGCTGCAAAGCATCCCTGCGCTCGGCACGTGGGGCTGGCTGCAGGCTGCCTACACGTGCAGGGAGCTTAAGTAGGTCTGGAAGGGCCAGGATGGGAAAGAGCAAGTGCTTTTAGGGCACCAGAGAGTTGAGTTCTTCAGTCACTTTGCATGGGGACAGTCTCATGATGTGTTGGTGAATGCTCCAGACAGGTTGGGAAAACAAAGAGGTGAAGAGCCTCTGCATTCCCACTGAAGTTTACAGCCCAACTTCTGTGGCTGTGGAGGCAGGAATAGGTTGAACCTCAGCACAAAACGTCACTGTATTTGATTTCTTACAAACCACAAAGTGTTGTTGAGCATGTCTCCCTTGCTGCTTCTCTGTTAAAACCTCGGAAGTCCAGTCAGTAACTGGTAAGAAAATTGTGGGAAGTACTCTATGATCAGCCCTCCAAGCTCTGTGTTATGGATAGATCCTCTGCTGATCTTCTCCCCATACACAGTGATTGATTTCCAAAAGGGGGGTTGGAACTGGGTGATCTTTAAGGTCCCTTCCAACCCAAACTGTTCTATGATGATGTGATTTCTCCTGGTTTCTGTAACCCATTGAATTTGTCCTCTGTGTGCAGTAGTGTACATGTGTGCATGTGGAAGAGCCAGCTCTGCTGGGCTGGGAGAGGAGGCTCCTGCTGGCCTTTGGTGCAGTGGAGATGGGGCTTGGCTGAAGCGGTCAGGGTTGGTTTTAATGAACTGGGTGAGAAATGAGAGGGTGAAAGGGGAGCAGCAGGGTCCCACTGTTGGTGAGCACTAGTTGGGTGAGGGGGAAGCAGTGGAGGACATGGACCTTTCTCTTTTGCCTAGCAAGCTGCAAAACTGAATCAGGTTGTGCAAGTAATCTGCAAAATTCCCTTTTCCTGTTTTTAAAACGCAGGGGATAGCAGCTCCGGTGTTAGGATGTGGGATCCCTCTGCTCAGCCCTACTGGGGTACCTTAGCTTCCAACATAAAAATGCTTTTATAAATGTTCATCAAACTTCTCCTTCTGAAGGGTGCACTTGAAGCAACCACCTTGCTCGGTGACTTTGGCAATGAGCACTCCTGCATCTGAATGCATTTAGGTGTAGAGGCTTGTCCTGGTTTTTTTTTTGTTCGTTATATAAATGTTCTAAATTAAAACAGGTTAGATTGAATCACGCTGTTTACTGACCTACTAGACCAGGCTTGATCATTTAAAGTGTGTTTCAAATCACGGGGCACATGTCTGATTGATACTTTAGCTTCTGGAGTCAGTGTGGCACAAGTAAATGATGCAGAAATGTGCCACGTGCGTAAAAAAATCTGGCTCTTGGAAGCTTAAAGCTAAATCCCTTGTTTATGAAATCTTTCCATATATGAATTTTGTCTTTTATTTGGGAGATGGCAACATGAGTTTGGAAAGCTGGTGGGTGGAATATGTAACAATTAATGTTCTCTGATAGCCTAAATGATAAGCCCCCCAAAAAAGTACATAAAGCTATGAACACCTTTTTTTGACAGGCTTTGAAGACTGCCAAGAACACACGATTCGACTCATTTAAGCATTAAAATAGTAATACCCATGGAAGAGCCTCAAGACTTACCCGAACAACCAGTAAGTACATTTGAAAAGGCTAAAAATGAGCATTGGTGATCTCCCAAATGCAGTGTAGCGTTACTGTGATTAAGAATGGAAAGTAAGGCTTATTCTGAGTATATTTATCTAGAGGTAAAGAATCATTTTGCTCTTAGTAAAATGTGTTGTGCACTTAATTTACTACAATTTTACAGGCAATAGTAAGAAAAGGAATAGTTATGTGTGCTTGAACTCTGTAATGTTGCTGTGTCAAATAATTACTTGTTATGCTCAGAAAACCAGACTGTTTCAAGCCTGTTGTAGAGAAATGAAAATTCACTATTTCAATGACAGAAGCAGCATGTTACAGTGTGAATAGTCTGTAATTCTTCTTGGGCTTGGGACGTTGAAAAGATGCTATGATCATCAGCTCCACAGGGGGAAAGCATTTTAGTTCTTTATTTAACAGTGAGTTTGAGCAGGGAAGTGTGTCTTAGGCTAAAAGCTGTTGTCCAAACATCTTACCTCTTTGTGATCCTGCCTGTGTTATCAGTAGCTGATAACATCACCTTGCAGGAGCTTCATAGAGCTGTTACTAATACAGTATGATACGAAGTTAAATTTGTATGTCTAAAACATGACAGCCCAGGAATTAAACAATAAAGTTTGTATTAATGTAATAGTCCCAAATTAAACTTGATGTGAACTCCGCAAGCAGTTGCCACGTTACCATGAGAGTGAAGCTGATTTTCGTTTTGGAGACCTGTTCACACGCACACGAACCAGAGTAAAACACTGAGGGCAAGTGGGCAACCTCCTCATTGAAAAGATTCTGATGCTTTTTGCATGTGAGAATTTGGTGTTCTTCAGTTAACCAGTTAGAAAACACATTGTAATGGCACTGAATGAAATGGGAATGGAAATTTCCAGTTGTTCAAAAGATTGTGTGACACAACACGCAGGTTATGGGCAAGAGTCAGTGTGCACAAAATGTGAAGCAAATCAGCAAAACCAGAACAGTTGAACTCCAGATACATACAGGATTTAAAACTGAATGAAATGTGTGTATTAAGAAAGGAAGTATCATGTAATTACATCCTTACATGGAGAAAACTGTCTTTATACAGGGCATGAGAGACAGGGTGCAGCTAATGTTTGGTGCGTGAAAGCACCCTCTGTAAGAGATTCTGCTGTAATTTTCAGCTGAAGATCTTCTTGGTAATTCCTTTTAACTATCTTATGCCAGTCAGTCATTCTGAGACATAATGTGAGACTACTGATCACAACTAGTAAGTGAGGTGGTATTTTTAGTGGCACATTCTTGCAGGAAGAAATAAAAAGAACAACCACTGGGGTTTGGTTTTTTTGTAGTGAGACCATTCTTAAACCAAGTGAATTTTCCTCATAAAAGAACAAGAGCAAAGTGAAGTCAGCTTTGCAAAAACCCTGTCAGGCTTGTAGCCCACTCTTGATACTGTATTAGCTCAGTGCAAGGTTTTCTGTGTTTAACCACTGCTGGGAGTTCCTGCTGGGGGGGATCTGCTGCACAGGTTCTCTCAAGGACAGCTCTCCTCACTTGTGCCTGAACCTTTGTGTCTTCACAGGTGAAAAAAGCCAAGATGCAGGAATCCAGAGAACAAAGTTTGAGGTATGTAATGTTCAGTTTGATTTAGTGTGGGACTGTTGTTGCTGTTCTTTTATCATTAGAAGTTTCCATTTTAGAAGCTTGCATGCTGTTTTCTCTTTCAAGGCAAATAGGAGTCAATTTTGTATTTGCTGTAATTTTGAGTTCCCAGTTACAACACATAAACTGACACTTTGGTATTCAGCTACAAAGAGTCTTCATTGCATCCTCAAGCATCCTGTTTTTCACAGAATCTGATGGGACTGTCATGTTCTGCACATAACAGGCATTGATTCTGGTGAGAATCAGGATATACTAAAAGTAATATGTGTGCTATGATTCTCAGCAGAACTCTGTGGGTTACTGATCTGAGAAGTTAAACCCTCTCAAATCAATAGCCTATTCTATTTAAAGCCATTCTCTGGTACTATTTTTAGTCTCAGAGGTGCTTCCTGATGTATATCATATTTAGGAATTTATCAATATTCTTACATATTCTGAGAATAGCTCCATTTGGGTTCGTTCTGTTCCTGTGAGTAGTCCCAAATACTGTGGAGAGCAATTTCTTTTTTGACAAAGGCCTGTAGGGACAGGACAAGGGGAATGGCTTTAACCTGCCAGAGGGGAGATTGGGATGAGCTCTTAGGCAGAAGTCTGTCTAGCTGGTAGGAGGTGAGATGAACCAAGTCGTAGGAGGATTTTTTCTCTCTGTTGGCTGCAGAGGAGCTGAGGGCAGCACAAGCAGGTCTGAACGTGCCAGAGTGAATGGTGGTGATTCTGCTTCAGTGTATTCCCAGCTTCAGTGCACCCCTGCAGCCCCCCACTACCAGACATTGCAGTGCAAATCCAGTACAGTTTAAGGTCTAAATTAGAGCTGCAAATCTCTCTCTTAGGATCTTTGTGTGAAATAGCAAAGAGTGCAGAGCTAGTTTCTGTTGAGAGCCAGTTTGCCTCAGTTAGGAAGGCCAAATCTTGAGTTACAATGCCCAAGGATGTTCATTTAAGAGTTCATAATGCTCACGATTAGCCTTTGTTTGTCCTGGCAGTCATGTGAGCAATGCAGAAGTCAGCGATGAGAAACCTGAATCTTCAAGCCTTGGTTCAAACCTTCCCATGTCCAGTGAGAGTAAGTATCTTCCAGAGTGCTTCTGGTCCCACTGTCTTTACTCCTTTCTTTCAGTGGCCTTGTTACTTTGCTTCAGGAAACACAAGATTTGGGCAGGACTGAAATCAAAGTTTTCTCATGACAGTTGCAAAAGATGATGGTAGCAACTAGTAAAGAGAAAAGCACTGTTACAAAGAGAGAAGTGGTATTGACTGAATCATCCACCTGCTGTGAACTGGCAATAAAACCGTTTTGTGCTGGCTTAACAGTGCTTTTTTTGAACCTTTGCTTTGAAAAAGGTATTCAAATATTAAAGATATTCACTAAGAAACCTTTGTAAATCCTTTTGTATTGTTTAAAGTGTACTGTGCATGCTGATATTCCATTGGCTTTATTTGTTGGGCTTTGAAACCACCTATGTAATGACACAAACTGTTTCTTTTTTCAGTTATGACATGCACTGATTATATCCCAAGGTCATCAAATGACTATACCTCACAAATGTATTCTGCAAAGTAAGTCAAACATTCTTCACTGAGTTCTATAACTCTCCTTTCTTTCTGAAGCGTTTTTGGGCTGCTGTAAATCACACTTTCATATGTGCTGGCAACAGATACTCGTTGCTGCGGACACTGAAGCTGACACAAGTCACTCTTTGGGTTCCGTGGCTGTTGTTTAATGATCACAAGGCTAAGTAAGCCCCTTCAAGTAATTAACAATGCAACTTGTTGAATAATGCCCATAATATTTGGGGAACAAACAAATTGGACATAAATTAAGGGGAATGTAGGATTTTCTCATCATTCACCACGTTTGGAGATCTTAAAAGTTCTTCCCATTGCAGCACAAGGGGCACGATAAGTGAAGCTAATTGCTCTTGCCTGTTGCAGTGGGGAGTTTGTTCTTCCCCTCAGCCCTGGAGTAAGCACTGGTACTTTGGCATTGTGATTGGGAGAGCTTCCCCTGGTGTCACAGCAAGAACCAGGCGGTGTCTGTAAATCCAAGAGCCTGCCCTTCTGGGAAACACAAGTGGGTTATTACACCAAAGCACAGATCAGTGTGTATTGTTTCTGCTTTCTGAAGCATTTTTTTTAGTATATCTTCTGGTTTTTAGGCTGAGAGATGCATCACGTAAATAGCTCTTTTTAACTTCTGTTCTTTCCATTTAATAAGGCCATATGCACATATCCTTTCTGTACCTGTATCGGAAACCATGAGCCCTTACCCTGGTCAGCCTCAGTACCAAGCACTGCAGCAGTCTCAGCCCTACACCATCTACCCCCAGACCACCCAAACCTACGGACTACCTCCTTTTGGTAAGAAGTAACTTCTCAAAGACTTCTCAGGGCCTGCAGTTCTTGTCTCCTCTCTCATGAAAAAGATGTTGTTAAGCTTAACCAGGTGTGCTGGAGAGAAGAGTCTGTAGGAAAGCATGTGCCTGACTTGAACTGTAGATCAGTACTGATCTCTAGATGGGATTCATAGGATGTTATTTATTACAAAGCTCTTTTCCTGGCCATTAATTTAGGTGCCTCCCCATGAACTGTGTCAGATGGGATCATAATGTTCTCTAGATGTGTATAGCTGTGTTTGTGCAGTTTCATTGTCAGGGAAATCCCACAAGAGCTCATGCTACAGCATCTCTGTAGGATGAAGGTGTTTTTCCTTTCCTTTTTGCTGACCAGGATTAAGGCTTTTTTGTTGTTTCACCTGTCACCAAATACAGATTTCATGCTAAAAAGTCTCCAAGTTTGCTGGGCAAATAAGTTGACTTAAGTTGCTCTAATACTTGAGCCCTTTAATAGCCTCTCCAGTTTTTGCAGATGCTTGAAGGGTAAGAGTGCTGTAAGTGACCAGCTGAAATACTGTATCATGATCTCAAAAATGTACAGTGGCAGAGACTGTTCTGCCCCTTAGCATCAAGCACTGATGGATTTGGGGGTAACATCCCCTTCCATGCAGGTAACCTGGGAGAGCACCTGGGTGCTATCGTGAGCAGCATGGCAGTGGCTGAGCCACAGGTGTCTGTCTCAGGGCTTGTGGTCACGCTGTAGAACTGAATGAACAGAGCCTCTGTCAGATTTACCTGTAGTGCTAAAATCTTCATGCCTTGAAGTGTAAAAGGATGCTGGCATGAGATCCTCAGTCCCTCCTGCCATGGGCTTGGGATTTCTAGTAGATGAGGACATAGTTGACTCTGTGTTACGTGTCCTGGGGTGCCAAGGTTCTCTGCCTGAGCTCACTTCATTCCTCCAGGAGCGCTTTGCCCTGAAAGCTGAACGAGTATGGAGAAGCCTGATGCTGTATCCGTACTCCAGTCTTCAGTTACCAGTGCAGTTTGTTTGCTGGCTTTCTAGACACTGCCTTCCTTATTTTTTTGTCTGATTGTAGTGTTGTGTGTTGTCACGATGGTCTGTTACCTACTTCCCTGGCAGTGTCAAGGCCAGGCTGGATGGGGCTTGGAGCAAACTGCTCTAATGGAAGGTGTCCTTGCCCGTGGCAGGGGGTTGGAACTGGATGAGCTTTAAGGTCCCTTCCAACACAAACCAAACCACTCTGTGATTCTACAAACCCTGTGTTATGGTTGCTGGAACATCCTGCTGTTCCCTGGGTGCCTGCACTTTGGTTTCAGTGCCTTGTTGCACTGTTTCAGCTGTATCTGAACAGTGGCTGGTGGTTTTCTTGACTTCATTTATTTGGTGTTTATTGATAGTTTGCTGTGGACAGTGCATGGGGGCTGCTTTGGAAGTGCTCAGGTGTGTTACTGTGTAGTGTGGTTGGGTTTCTTTAAGGCAAATCTGTGTGCATATGTGAAATGCTCTCTTGAAGTGTTAGGCCAAGATGTTTGAAAAGGTGTTTTAGACTTAATTCTAAAATTAGGGGAGTAGGAAGGATGTGGGGAGGTTTGTTAATGTTTCGTGTATGTGATGTTTGGTGGTGGTGGTAGTGGTGGCTGTACTGGGGGGATGTGTTTTGGGTTGTTTTATCCCAAGGTTCTGGAATTCAAGGGTGCTTCCCTACTTAGTATAATACTCTGAATGTAACAGGAGAAATTCTCCTTAAGACCAAGGCAAGAGGTCATCATTTCTGTTGACTTCAGAGGAACTTCTTTCTGTTAAACATCTTTTGAAATGTGATCAATTACTGAAATGTCTTGGTATGGATGTTGAGGTCTGTTATTAAATACCAGTATTTTTAGTCTGAATTTAAGTGTTAGGAGAATGTTAGAAGTCATCTTATGAGTAATGGACATCATACTGGAGTAGTACCTGCTTGATCATACTGAGAAGATGGATGAGATGGACAATGGAGGGTAAAGGACTGAGCATGCACAGTGCAGAGGGAGTGATACAGTTTGTTCCTGCTCACAATGTCCATGAGCAGGTGAGGACTTGGCCAGCCTGATCAGATGTTTTACCCTTATGGAAGGGCCTGTTCCAGAGCTTTGCATGACTTTCTACTGTGTATTTGTTTCCATGCCAAAAAAGAAGGAGGCATCATGGATTATCTAGCTGGAACAAAACAGGTGTATTTGAAGTATGAAGTCCAAGCAAGTTGACAAGTGTAGTCTTGAGAACACTTGGGTCATGATGATGCTTTCAGAGAAGTGATGACCCATGTTCTTGCCAATTTGTCACCTTTCCTTGTAGTGTGGTACTTTTTGGATGGTTTTTAGTGTATTGTTCTGTATGGGACATACTTGTGATCTAGAGAGGTTTCATTAAAGAAGCAGTAAAATGAGAGTAGTGACATACGAGCTGCTTATATGTGGCTGTATGTTGGTGGTAGAAGCAGTGTGGATGTGATGGTTTACATTAACTCAGGAAACTACAGGTGATGGGCTATCCTCTGGGGCCTTTCCACGTACACAGATGTCTCCTGCTGCTGCCATTGCACACAGAGGGGTCTTGTTTCCCCCTCTCTGTCGCCTTCAAGACTGTGCTGTCTTATTATCACTGTCTTGCAGAATGAGAGGGACAGATGTGTGCCACTATGCCAAGAGTGTGCCTTGCTGTATGGAAGTAGAACTTGTCTGTACTGAGAGATGACAGAGACAGTCATGGAAAGCAGGGGCTGAAGGATGCTTTACCACACAGCCTGAATCAGTTCCTGCACTCGCATCCAACCACCCCTGCAAGCACATCTGCTGTGTGTGTCTGACCTGTTGTTAACTCCTCATGCATTAGAGGTGGTTTGTGTTTCATTGTCAGGCACTTCTGTGTGTTCTGGGACCCTTTCATTATGTTGCTGTTGGCTCCTTGTCCATCTATCTTGCATTGTAAGGAACTGTTCGTTACTGTTCCCTCTAAAAACTCCTCACCTATTTGAAGATCATGGCACTCCCTTTCCAGACTAAACAAATACAGCTTTTCCCACTCTCCTTAGAGCGTTTGTTTCCCATATGTTTTATTCTGGACTTTCTTAAATCAGCCCTTCCCTTTTGTTTGCTAACATGGTTCTAGAGGTTTGAAACAGCAATGAAGACACAGCTTTGAAGACTCAAAACCCTGGTGTGCTGTACAGATAGGTGAATGACTTAATTTGACTCATAGGTGACAGTTTGAGATCAGGTATGTAAATAAATCAAAGAGCCACTGAAGAGTTTCATTCTGACAAAGCAGCAGCATGGAGTGAGCTGCACTTGCCCAGCTCTACAGCATCTCCCATGTCTTCTGGGTAAGAAGTGGAGCTCATAGCCTGAGGCTTATCCTGCTACATACACTGTGTGAAAGGCTGCAGGTGGTTTTCGAGGTCTTGATGCTGGTGTTGGGGGGGTTTAAGGAGAAGGGTGGTCTTTCTGCTGGCCCTGAACTTTGTGTCTAGCTCCACACGTCCTTTGTCCCTCTGCTTTGCACACTTCTGCTTGTTTTTACATAGATCTTCTCAACTGATTCCTGCTTTCTAACCAGGGCCAGGGACAAATGCCTTTGACTTTGACTCTAGGTCTGGAAACACTTAAACAAAAGCCTGAGGAGCCCTGAAGAACCAGGCCTGAGCTGAGCTGCTTCAGTAGGACACTGTTTTTACCCTGTCAGTGCAGTAGACTAGACCCTAATGCGGCACCTGAGCTGGACCCACAGTGCTGTTGTGTGCCTTGAACAGAGGAACTACAGTGGTTTGCTGGCTCTGTGCTCTGCCCAGTATTGTTACCAAGGCTTTCCAGAACAGCAGGAAATCTAGATGAAACATTTAGATGTTTTTTTTTCCCTTGTTTTAAGCTCTATTTTTGCTGTTGTCAGTCTGTGGAAGCTACTGACTTGTGGCTTGTTTTAACATACTCAACCCAAAGCCCAGCAAAGCAGTGGAAGCGTTGTCCTTGACCTTGATAGATACCAGCTCAGCCTCAGCATGTACAGCTGAGGTCCTTTGCAGGGCTGTGCACCAAAGAGGGATCAGCAGGTTCCTTACACTGATGAGTGGTTCATCCTTCTGTGACACTACCAGATTTTTAGTTGCAAGCTTTGGAAATTGGTCTTGTTGGTGCTTCTAATTTTCTCTTTTCCAGGCTTTTTGTCAGCAGGTCTAACCCATGCACAGCCTGACAGTCAGAAATTCAACATTTCTCATGTGTCATTTGTTACTTGCTTTTGTGATGAGCAAAAATCTGCATCTGAGGTCGCAGCATGCTCTTTGGTGCCAGCAGATCTGTTTGTAACTGGTCCAATTTATCTGATTCAGGTGCACTGTGGCCAGGTATGAAACCTGAAAGTGGTTTAATTCAGACTGCATCTACAAGTCAGCACAGTGTTCTTACCTGCACTACAGGGTTAACCACAAGCCAGCCCAGCCCAGCACATTATTCTTATTCCATTGAAGGTAACTTGGCATGGTTTTTATCTGCATCTCTCTCCACCTAATTGAGTCCAGATACCACAACTAGAGAGGCTTGCACGTTTGTCCTTGCTTTGTGCATGCTTCTTTATGCTTTGCCTCTTTTTTTGTGTGTGTGTATGTGTTTGGGTTTGTGTTTGCTACGTACCTCTGTATGCACCAGGCTGGCTTGTTGGTGCCATGCTGATGGACTTAACAGGGTGAAAAGCAAATGGGAAGGGGAGATGAGACTAAATGTTGTGTTCTTGCATGCCTTTATTGCAAATGCTCTTGCAGCTAAAACTCTTTATGGTGGGCTTTAGCTTGACATCAGGAACTAAAGTGTGGCACACACACTGCCCAGGTTGGTAGATCTGGTAGAAAGTGAATTTCTCACTATAGGAAAAGCCTTCAAATATTCCAACTGCTGGAAGTGCCACATCAGAGAAGGCAGGTGCTGAATTTCACCAGCTTCCAAAGCAGTTGTTAGGAGTAAATGTGCCACTTGGTTGAGTAATGGAACATTGTTGCTTATGGCAAATATGTGCAAATTGACATGGGGGGTTTAGGTGGGATTTTTGCCATTTTATTTGGGTGATGAATTGTGAAAGTTTGTCTCTGTAGTTTTTTAAAAAGCATTTCAAGAATTCTTTATTTCTTGTGTGATGTTTTCATAGAATAACTCAGGGACTTCAGGAGAATTTTAGTTCAGCCCCAAAGAAGAGTTGACTGTGAGTTCAGAACCAGGTTACTCAGGGCTTTGTCCACTTGGGTCTCAAAAGCCTCTGAGGATGGAGGTTTCTCCAGTTCCAGTGCCTGGCTGTCAGCACAAAAGAGAACCCTTTTCTCTGTTGTCAACCTGGGGCATCCCCTGTTTCCCATTGTGACTGTTCCTCTCCTCCTCCTGCTTGTGCCCCTGCAAAAGCAGCCTGGCTCTGTCTTCTCCATCACTTCCATGCAGGTAGGAGCAGGCTGCTGGCAGGTCCCCCAAAGCCATCTCTTCTGCAGGCTGGGCTGTCCTGCTCCCCCTGCTGCCCCTCACAGGGTGCATGTTCCAGCTCCCGGAGTGTTTTGGTGCCTCTTTGCCAGACCCACTGAATTTTATCAACATGTTTGCTGTGCTTGAGGCCCCAGACCCAATGCAGCGTCCAGATGTGATCTAATGAGTGCCAAGTGCACTTAGTGATTGAGCATTTGCTTGCTGTGCTTGGCCATGGTGGTACATCACAGAGGTGCTTGAAAGCACTGGGAGTGACAGGGGAGGAATGGCTGCTTCTTGCCTCACCTCTTCCTGCCCTGGGGGAGCAGGGCAGCCAAGTGAGACATGAAATGCACTCATTGCCATTTCCCAGCACAAGAATGGGCTTGAAGCATCTTTGAAAACAACTGAAGCAAAACCAAATAGGATGAATAAGGCAGGGGAGGTAGAGATACAAGGTCTGAAATGAGGTCTGGATGTTGGGAAGAAAGAAGAGAGTTACAGCATCTTCAAGGCAGTATTTGGGTTTGCTGAGGCCATGAAGCGGTTGGTCCCTTCTGGCACATCCATGCCAAAGGTTTTTGCATGGTTTTTGCCCATTCACAGGTAAAGGATCTGACCCCCAGTGCAGAAAGAACGTTAGTCTCTGTGGTGGGAGCTGTTTGTAAGGATCTGATGTGTAGCACTGGGTAGAGAAAGGGTAATAAAGAAACACTGGAAGGAGACCAGGGTTAAGCTAAAGATGAAATTCATACACAGGGAACCTGTTTTTACCAGAATCCCAGCACTTGGAATCTTTTTTTCCATGGTTTCTTGTGTTCTTTATCTCAGGTCAGCCACAGCCTCTTCAGAGCACTACAGATGAGAATGGCTTTCTGTGTGCTCTCTGTGACCATCCTGAGAGAGGTGGTACAATAGTGTCTTCCATGTAGCTCATCTGCAGAGAAGAGGCTCTTCTCTGGAGAGCTGCTCTTCACAGTGCCCTGGGAAGTGCCATTCTCTTTAGCTGTAACAGCCTTGATTGTTCCTGTAACCTGGATAGGTGGAAGGAGTTTTATTAGGAAACTAACCCCTATTCTCCAACAGTTGCTTATGAGGAGTATCTGTGATGGGTACCTGACTCTCACAACTGTGCTCCTAGTAGCTGCACAGCTACTGTAGGTACTTGAGTGTCTTCATTACTGTTATTGCTGCTCAGTGCAGCTTGTCTTCCATTTTCTAAGTCTTCTCTTCCGTATTCTCTCCCATCTGGATTTGAACACTGCTGCTCCTTCCTATGTGGGGATTCCCAGGGGCTACCTTTGTTTCTGCTTCTAGGAAGATGCCACCCTTCTCCTTGCTCACCTCTTGTAGATGCTCTGTATTTCTGCACCTCTTTCAAGGTCTGTTCCTTTTGGTTTTCATCTTTTTTTGAGGCGTATTTTGGATCCATTCCTTTTTGCTGGAGCTGTTCACCAGGAAGCATGTGCGCTTGACATAACACACTGTACATTAAGAGTTCATGGTGGGGTCTGTTTCCTTGGGTAGAAAGACTGAAGCCTTCAGAAGCTCGAGTTCTTCAGGCTTGGGGTGAATTCCCCATGGGTGTCATCTGCAGAAAGGGAGGGATTTTGTCAGTGATGGTAAAGTAGAGGCAAGACTGTGGATTTCTGCAAGTGTTTTCATAAGCATCTGAAAGTGAGTTTTGGTTTTATTTGCGTGCAGAGAAAGAAGGTTTAGCAAAAGAGAATATTTCTTGGTGGCACCCGCTTTAGTACACCCTGATGTTGCTCATGCTAATTTCATTCTGTGTTTTCACTAATCCTCGAGGGCCCCAAACCCCCACGTGGAGTGGTGTTCAATGGAGTGTAAAACCACACAATCTACTAAATGACTGGTGTTCCCAGAGCAGCCTCTTCTGGGTTTTGGAAGAACTGAATGCAGTGACAGAAAGGCTTAAAATTCATATTCCCAAATACCTGTCTCTGATAATTTGACCTGTAAGCTGTTGACAAATCATTGCAGAAAGCCTCATCTGTAGTGTCCCAGGGATTTGGGGAAATACGCTGCTTTCCTTAGTAGGAAACACCCTTTTTATACTATTGGAACTATTGTTACTGTTTCCTTCAATTTCCTGTTCTAATGAGACAAAATATGTTGAGTCAAATGCAGAGAGAATTTATCAGAGCTCGTTTAAAGACATTCACATTCATTTCACTGATTCATCCTGATTCATCTTCGTCTGCTACTATTGAACATCAGAAGGTGGTTGTTGTCTTCTCCAAACTTCTAGTCAAGATATGAAGCCATTTTAATGATGCTCCAATTGCTTGGCAGGGGTGGAGGAAAGGGTTCTGAAACCCCTGGGTTTGCAGGTGTATTGGCTCTCCTTCCCTCTAAGCCCAGTTGAAAGGTTACTGGTTTCAAAGTACACCCCACTTCTTTTATGGCTGTTACAAGCAGAGTGCTGCTGGGAGCACAGATGCTTGCACATAGTAAGTACTTCTTTCACAGCTTGGATTGGTCTCGTCTCTTGTGCTTTCCTAGAAGCATTTAATGCAGTAATTCTTCATTTTACAGCATCAACTACCAATGCCAGTCCAGTCTCTACATCCTCAACTGTTGTCAATATTTCCACGTCAGCAGTAGCCAGCATCTCACAGGTAAAACTTCTTCCTTATCATGTTTATGTGCAGCATCAGTAAAATTAAACTAGCAGAAATTAAAGACCTCAAGCACAGCTTCAGGTGCTCAGTGATCTCAACAAGTAAATAGTCTTCATAAATGGATACCTTTAGTCACAGCATGCAAAACAGTTGCTTGCTGAAGTCAGGGCATGAGTAAAGGCAGTTTATCCTGCGGCTCTTGTGTCTGGTATTGCACACTCAGCCAGTACCAAGACCACTTTCTGTTGCTGTCAGTACATCTGGTATCAGAAAATAAAACCCAAGACTAAACCACAAATAGCAGAGCACAGAGAGAGGGGAGTGACACCGCGGTATCCACTTGATACTGCCCTGTTACTGTCACATCATTCATAATGAATTCATTTGTGAAGAATGTGGAGAAAGAGGAGTGCCTGTCACTGCTCGCAGACCTGCCTGTGCCCTTGGGAACTCTGAGCTCTCAACCCTTTTTGGGGATGTCTTAGATACGCAGAAAGAGCTCGTATGAAGTCTGACTGCTCTTGCAGGGATTTCTTTTTCACAGGCACATTCTAGCATAAAACTCATCTTAATATAGAACGTTTTCTGAAAGAAGTCACCTGTCACAACTCATCCTTTCCTCTAACAGGACTATCCCACCTACACAATCCTTGGCCAAAGTCAGTACCAGACGTGTTACCCGAGTTCTGGCTTTGGAGTGGTGACACCAGCAGAGAGCAACACAGAGACCACTGCGTTAGCCACAGCCACGTACCCAGCCGAGAAGCCAAGCGCCATGGTGCCTACACGGGCGGTGCAGAGACATTCCTCTGGTAATGGCTGGATCTTTAGCAGGGTGCCTGCAGAGTACCTGACATAAACAGTGCAGAGTGCACACATGGGGAAAGCTTTTTGTCCAAAAGGTAATTGCAGCACCTTTGCATGCTGGCCTGGACAGACAGGATATTTGCCTTCTGTTGTCAGACTGGTCTCACTGGTGTGCAGGGTTTAAGAGCTTAGGTATAGGAAGATATATAACTATGACAATTCAGGAGACACCCAGTACATGCTCTGGATGCCCTAGAGAGAGGGAATTCCAGGGGTGGCTTGAAGAGTTGTCAACAGCAGCTACCTGGGGACTGTTGATTGACATGTGTTGGGGCTGGGTGTTCACTGCAGGGCAGTGGATGATACCCACTCTCAAAGCTCCTGTTAGCTCCAGGATCTCTGAACCTGAATGCCGCAGCCAGGTATTCAGATTGCGTGACAGCCATGGCATAGATGCTAGTCCCATGATGGGACTCCCACATGCCTTGTCAAGAGCTGTAGTTTGGCCATCACCTCTCAACGAGTTGTTGCTGATGTGCTGAGAAACACATCCTTTCTTTCTTTCTGCTTTATCGTGTAAAGTGGTTTTGAAATGACAGTTGACCACACTGTGATGTGTTATCACAGCTTCTTGCCCTCTTTCAGGAAGCAGTTGCCTTCTAGTTGTGGTGAGCAACATCAGATTTACCCATGAGAATGTTTCTTAGTTGATATTGCAACTCTGTGGAATTGACCTGTTATTTCAAGGCACTGGCCAGGGAATGACCCAATTGTTAATGTTTTCTTGCCATTTTCTTAGCTCTGAAATTCTCCAAGGTTAACATTTTGCATGAATTTCCAAAGGAATTCCTGTGTCTTGTCTTGAAAGACCCAGACTGAATTCAGGCTTTCTCAAGCCCCCTTTGCCCTCTGCCTTCTCACTACAGTTCTGGTCCTATTTGTGAATTAATCAGGCAGAGGTCTGGGATGTTACCTCTTCTGCCTGAACTCTTAGTAAAGGATTCAGAGGGTATCTCCCATCATGGCAGTAACATTCTGCACATCAAAGCATTGATTTTTATGTTTTTTTTTATGGTGGTGCTCTACCATTTCCCTGGGAAGGGTGCTCTTACCAGTAGCAGAATAGGCTCCATCATGTATCTCCATCAGCCATGGCCATGGTGCTTGGCCATATCTGTGCTTCCTGGACCAATTCGTCCCTGTTATCCTTTACTAATTCTCAGATAGGGCAATGGAGCTGCGGTGTGTTTCCCAGCACGCTGTGCATTTGTGTGTGATTACCACACTCCAGGTAACTCTCTGCTCTGGCTATTATTTAACTGGTAGTCAAAGGCTTTCAGTGGCACAGGAGCAAATAGTGTGGAGGGGGTAACAGCATGTGTTGTATAGTGCTGCTTGCTCCAAAAGGTGTTTGACCAGGAAATCTGAGAGGGAGAAGCATCTTGAAATACTTTCCTTTGTACACTCATTCCAGACTGAGGGATTCTGGTGTTCTCTCAAGAAGTATTAAAAGAAACCATTGAGGAATAAAGCAGATCCATGGTTGTGAGACACCTGAGGGGTTACAGGCCTTGGGGTGGAGGGTGCTCTGTCCTTGGCTTTGTGCTGCAGGCAGAATGCAGTAAGTAGCTTGGTCCTAGTGTACTGAATGGAGGAAACAGAGCTGCTTTGAAATGATGGGACAAAGAACTCATGTTTTATGTTCTACTAAGGGTTCAACTACTACTGCATCAATAAAGCAAGGTAACGTCTTCCTTTCGCAAAGGTTTGTGGCCAAATATTATCAGCTTTATGTTGGTGTTTTGTTTTGAGAGATGGGGGGTGAGACCTCTGTGATTTCTTTCTTCTAGGAGATGCATCCACAAGTCCTTCATTATCAAGAGCAACAGCAAGTAAAGAGTTAGATGAGCAGGCAAGAAAAAACATCCCTGGGAAGAACAGGGGAAAGAGGAAAGCAGATACTTCTTCCTCACAGGACAGTGAACTGGAGGTAAATAGTAATCTTGTTTTCTATAGGTAGCATTGCAGAATAGTGTGGTGGTAAAAGTCCTCTTTCTTTCATTCTGTCTCCATGGCAATTTTCCATCTGCCATTACTGAGAACAATTTGTCTCCATCATCTTCTCAGTTCCCTTTTAATTAGCTGTGGTCTGCTTGTCTCCTCTTTGGTGAGATGAATCATCACAGCTCCCTCAGCCTCTTCTATAGGCTGCTGACCATCTCGACAGCCTTTTGCTGGCTGCTCTGGTTTCCTCACATAAGTCTTGAACGGGGGCTGCCATCTGGGGTGACCTTCCTAGTGCCAAGTAGGGTGAGACAGCACCTTCCTTCTATCAGCCAGGCACACTTGGCAGTTCATCTTATCACACAGAGAGTGCTGCTGGCTCATACTGCACTTGCACCCTCCAGCTCCTCCCAGCTAGGACCCATAGAAGGGGTTATTCTACCTCACATGCAGATTCTTCAGTTACTGAACTTCTAGTTCCTGTTAGTCCAGTTCTCCAGTTTATCAGAGTCCTTCTATATGAAACTGCTATTCCTCATGGCAGCTGATCCTACTTATTTATCATAACAGAGGTGTTTCTGATAAACACCAAAGTCATTTACTAGGTGCTCTCCAGATCACAGGCAGTAAACTGCCCTAGCAGGGCTCTAAAGTTCATTAGAACTCTGATTTGGTTTTATAACTATAAAAGCAAGAAAAGCTTTTGGAAACAGTTTTGACCAAGAGAGCCTTACTCTTGAAGTGTGTTGGTGCGCTCTAGCAGTATATAAACTCCACCGCAATAAGCTGAAAGTTTAATGCGTTCAGCCTGTGACATGAATACTGTTGTTCATACCTGTTAAAAGCATGCAGCAACTAACCACAGAATTAACCCTAAAACTTGCTGCTCCATTGTAGCTCAGTGCTTGGGGTATCTCAGCTCTAACCTGCTTTTGTTCTCTGTGCAGCGAGTGTTTCTCTGGGACCTGGATGAGACCATCATAATCTTCCATTCGCTTCTCACAGGGTCTTATGCTCAAAAATATGGCAAGGTAATAATTGTCTTCTCTGTGGAAGAAAGAGTGTATCTGTCGTGTACAATTAAATATTGATCTTTGCAAAAGGAACAGATCATGATAATTTGGTTGAAATGTATGAGGTGATACTTTTGTTGGGGAAAGAGCACTAAACTCTGAGCTTTACACAGAGCTAGGACACAGACATCACAGTCTTTAAAAGTCAGACTGTTACCATCATTGGGAATCGTTGAGGTCACAGTACATAATGAAAGGAAGGACATTTTCTCCTTTAAAATGTATTGAAGATCTTGCAAATGTTTTGTTTGTGTTGCCTCTGACAATGCAGCAGTCCCTGGTGTGCAGTGCATTGCTGTGCAGTGCTTTGCTGTGCAGTGCTGCAGTGCTTTGCTGTGCAGTGCTGCAGTGCTTTATTACACTTTGGGTCAATGTATGAAATATTAAATATTAGAGAAATTGTAGTTTACACCATTGAATGCAGATGGAATTACATCAGGCTTGATAGGCAGTGGAAACACTGTGCAGTGTAACTGGTGGAAGATTGATCCCAATTTACTCCTGCCTGTAACCACAGTGAATTTACCTCTTTCTGCTTTGCCAGGACCCAACTATAGTGATTGGCTCAGGTCTGTCAATGGAGGAGATGATTTTTGAAGTAGCTGACACCCACTTGTTTTTCAATGACTTGGAGGTACGTGGCAAATGGTTTTGAAAGGCAAAGCTCCACATTACCTGGTTAGAGCTGCACTGCACCCTTTGTGAGGGCTCTTGTGCTTCCAAGCCACTTAGTGCTGAAACACAACAGTCTGCAAACCTGAAGTGGTTCTAGGCACAACCAAATCAGAGGTGGACTCCTTTAGCTGAGACAGGCATTCTGCAGATTTCTAGTTTCATGAGCTCTCATAGCTCTCTGGTGGGTTTCTACTTGGTCCTGTATAAATAAGAGGAGTGATTTCTGCTTTGCCTTCTATTTGCACGCCGGACTGGTAAGCACTTTGCTGTCACAGATTCTGTTTTGAAAGGAAGAGCAGAGATGTGGGGGAAAAAGTGACCTTGAGAATGTCAGATCTCAGGGGCTTTGACTAAGCCAAGGACAGAGCACAGCTTGTGCATCTCAACCAGTGTCTCAGGACATTACACTGGCAGCATAACAAGCGTGAAGGACACGCTTCCATAGGCATGCTGCACGTGAGGAGGTCCCACAGCACCTTCCATCTGTCCTTCCTGCAAGCTCTCTCTGCTGCTTCTCATTCCTATCCTGCCTCAAGGACTTCTGATCAACTCCCATCCTCTTTCATGCACAGTATTCTTTGCCAAATTAAATACATCTCACTGTTCCACACCACTTCCACTGAAGGCTGAATATGAACAGTGAACGGTTAATTTTAGGTGCATCACTGATGCACATCATGGAAAAATGATGGGTTTGTTGATGCAAATAGAAACTTAAATGAAGTTTAAGTGACTGTGACTGCTTGCAAAGGTGGTAATGACAGTTACCTCCCTGCCCCAGAAAGAAACAAAGCATCCAATACAGGCTTGGTTTAGATCACATGTTCTTTAACCTGCCAATTTCAGTCTGTTTGTGGATTATGACATGACTTTGTTTCTTAAACAGGAGTGTGACCAGGTACACATAGAAGATGTGGCATCTGATGACAATGGCCAGGATTTAAGGTGCTGTATGACGAATGTCTGAAATGTATAGCTGATGCAGTCTGGTTTTTGTGGGGACTTCAAACCCAAATGAGGTTAGGGGAGGGAGGTCAGCATTGTGCGAGGGCTGACACTTGGCAAATGGTGTTTGTTTGCTGGGGGGGGTTTCTTTGAAGACCTACAAAACATGCAGGCTTTCAGAATTATAGTGTGAATTATATTGTCCACTGCTGAATGTTGCCTGTGTGCTCAGTGATGGAGAACCAACACTCCAGACCTCATGATCTTGAGCTTTGACAGTCTCATTTACATCCATCTGTGAGCTGACTGTGCAGGCTGTCAGAGGGGTGAGGGTATGAGAGCTGGGTGGGCTCATGGAAAGGTCTGAGAAGTGCCTGTCTGTCAGGGAGAGAGAAATACAGGGCAAGTGGTGAAGCAGAGCTCCTCTTCAAGGTGCTTTTCTAGCTGCTGCCATCAAGCCTGCCTCCCCCAGGAAAGCTGCAGTGATTCTGCTGCTGAGGCAGAACACGTCTCACATCTGCTTTTCTGAAACAGCAACTACAATTTCTCCACGGATGGCTTCAGTGGCTCAGGCAGTAACACAAACCACAGCTCCTCAGTTGGTGTCCAGGGAGGAGTGGACTGGATGCGAAAACTGGCCTTCCGCTACCGCAGGGTGCGAGAGATCTATGACAAGTACAAGACCAATGTTGGAGGTGAGTGTTCACCTACACCAGTATCTGAGCACTCAACCTGTGGTGGCTTCTCCCATTGCCTTGAAACAGTCTCAGCTTCCAGGTGCCCTCAGTGCTGTTATTTACTGCAGAAGAGGCAGTTGAACTCTGGGCTGCCCCTCTCTGTGTTGGACTTGCCCACTCAGCTGGGAAAACCTGTGGCTCTTGCCTTGCAGGCCTTCTGAGCCCGCAGAAGAGGGAGGCTCTGCAGCAGCTAAGGACTGATATAGAAGTGCTAACAGATTCCTGGCTGGAAACTGCACTAAAGTCCCTGCTACTCATACAGTCCAGGTATGGAAACTGGAAATGTGTATATTGCTTTCTCAGCCCTTTCTCTCACTCTGATTGGTGTTGAGTGCTGTGTTGCAGCAGTGCCTGTGTGTAATACTGCTGACGTTTGTCACAGGTACTGACAAGCAAAAGGAGTGAGAGCAGGCATTCCACTCCTTGGGGTTTTTCTACTGCATCATGTGTTTTAGGATGATCCCCATAATAGGACTGTGCTCACACAGAATTCCATTTCTGCCAGAGAATTCCTGGTTTAAACAAAAAGCAACCAAACCAAACCCACAAATCAAGCCTCTTGAAGGCAGGACAGTGAAGCACGTGGCACTTTGGGAAGCTGAGCAAGCTGCCCAGGGTGGCCCTGGCACCACTGCCCATAGATGGGCTTTTACAAGTGTTTTTTCTTCTTTCAGGAAAAACTGTGAGAACATCCTGATCACAACCACCCAGCTGGTGCCAGCTCTTGCCAAAGTTCTCCTCTATGGATTGGGAGAGGTGTTTCCCATTGAAAATATTTATAGTGCTACAAAAATAGGTAAGGGGTTGTGCTGGTGCCTGGCACTGGGCTGTCTGCTGTGGATTTTTATATAGGAAACACAGTTCCTGCAGCTGAGCAGCCCCCTTGGCTGCTGTGGTCCCTCTGGCCATGTAAAAGTGATGGCTTCTGGCCTCACAAGCTGAACTGGGTGTTATCTGCTTCCCAGTAAGATGAGAATGTGTTTCTGTGCTGGGAAGAAGGGACCTGTTCAGGCTTTGCCTGTTCTCTGCCTGAGGCTCATGATAGTGGGATTCCTTTGGCAGGTAAAGAGAGCTGTTTTGAGAGGATCGTGTCACGGTTTGGAAAGAAAGTCACCTATGTGGTGATTGGAGATGGGCGAGATGAAGAGGTGGCAGCTAAGCAGGTGAGTTCTGACTGCAGAGCTGGGATGTGGGTCCATGCAAAGGGAAGTTTGCAGTTGTTTTCTGCAGGGACCCTCTTTCTAGGGCTGAACTCTTCAGGCCAAGGGGAAACTTTGCCTTTGACGCAAGAGAGATCTTACTGCGTTAAGAGGGGGAATTCTGTGGCTTGGGGGTTTAAAGTTTGCGTTTTACTGTTGTTTAGCATTGTGTATAACATTGTCCCTGTAAGACAGTATCTTGATGTGGCATGTCTTGATCATGGAGCTATTAGTTGGGATAAATGCAGTTTCTCAGAAGCACAGAGGGCGTCTGTCATCGGCCAGATCGATACAGAGCATCTCCCATTGGTCCGAGTGACAAACAAGGAGCAAACTGGTTGTTCAGTCCTGCCAACTAAAGGCAGTGAAGCACACAGGTTGATGTCAGGACATCACCTCTGCAGGCTCCACATGCCTGCCACGTGCCAGAGTTGTCACTTCCCAGGAAAGGCTTTCCAGGGTAAAGCAGCAGCTGGGGTTTCCATCAGGAGCATGCCAAGCAGCTGCTAGCGCTGGTACCTGTCATAAATAGATGTGCTAACAAGATCAGGCTTCAGATACACACCATGCAGCTGAGATCCTTCCTGAATGTGGTGTGTCACAACCTCGCATTGCACAACCCTGCAGCTGAACCTTGCCTGCTTCCACCTCGCTGTGAAATCAGCCCAGTAAAGCTGCCTTTGTCGTCTCTTACAGCACAACATGCCTTTCTGGAGGATCACAAACCACGCAGACCTCGTGTCCCTTCACCAAGCCCTGGAGCTAGACTTCCTGTAGGAAGCCGGAGCAAAGGTGTGACTGCAGCTCCTGCAAGCCCTCTCCAGCACTGGGGAGGCAGAAACCTCGTACATTTGGGGACTCACTTTTCAGCTTGATGAAGAAAACATACCCAAGGAGAACTGTGCAGCACAACGCGGCCCCAGGGCACGACCTCAGGAGCAGGGGCCTTGCCAAGTACAGAGGTGTCCTATGAGGAAGCTCTGGACTCAGCAGAGCTGGAGCTCGTCTGAAGAAGAGACTCACAGAAGCCAGCTGAGCTCCTCTAGCAGGTAGTCTCCGGAGGGAGAGGGTGAGCCAACACAAGTGCTTGTAGGAGCTTTCTCCCTTCTGTTCAGCTTAGTTGTAGAACCCAAGTAACCACAAAACCTTATTTTTATAGAGAAATCCTGATGGCAGAGCTGAAGCTCCCTTGTTCCAATGAGAGCTGTGGGCCTTTCATAGGAAATACTAATGAAAATGGCAAAAATACCTCCACTGCTGTGAAATGTGTCCTCTCTCCTTCCCTGGGTGTTCAAAGCAGTTAATTTATTACAGTGTCCTCATGTTATTTCCTCAGTGTGGGATTACTGGAAAATAGAGAAGGGGAATGGTCCTGGGCTACGTGGGTCCTTGTAGAGGAAGGTCCTGGTGTTGAGTTGATCCTGATGGCTTCCAGTCAGTGTGTGCTCAAGCCTGTTAACCAGCAGCAGATCGCTGGATTCCATCCGTGACCCAGGCCATAGATCCCACAGATTTTCCCTGAACCAGGAATACAACTGCCTGTGAACGTTAGGTACAGCACAACAGCACTGCAGACTGCTCCAGTGGGAACAGCCCTCATCTGGACTAGGAATAGTTTGAGAGGACTGAATCCTGATGGGTGTTACGAAGAAGGGAATGGTTATTAACCTTCACCTCCACTTTCCTGACTTCATTGTGAGAAGAGGTTCCTTTTAGTAGAATCTGATTCCATTTTCTTGTATTCTTCTTTGCCTAATGACATAGTTAGAAACAAACCCCTTGTTAAAAGGGACTTGCTTTTGGAAGACACTGTGCCTCAGCAGCCTGGAGCCCGTTGGCTTTGGGAATGATGGCTCGTTGGAAAGAGGCTGGAGTCCGTGCCCTGCAGTGCCAGGAACCAGGAACTGTGCCAGGTCAGGCTAGGTTCAGTGGTTTCTGCCTCCTCCCTGTACCTCCAGGCCACCAACCCAGGCAGTGCTGGGGGGTCCCTGTGTAGAGAAGTCTGCTCTGTCCCACCACACACCTCTGCTGAGCCCAAACCCCTCCAGACCTCCGGTCCCCAGCCCAGCATCACCCTCCTGGGACACACAGGGCCAGGGCTGACCCCACGGCGCTGCAGGGAGGATGCTGTACCACAGCCATGGATGCTGCGTTTGCTGCAGACCTTTCATGGCATTAGTGACTGAGGAGCGATTTCCATCAGTGCTGGGGACCATCATGGAGATGTGCCTGGAGCAGGGGGTTTGGATCCCTGACGCTCAGGGGCTGCACACAGAGGTGTCACCGGGGTTCAGATGTCCCAGCCTCCAGTTTTGCTTCCTGGTTTTTGATCAGAGGAGATTCTATTGGTGGTCACAAGAGGGCTCTGCTTTCCATCCAGCTCCTTGCTAGCTGTTGGCCTCGTGCTCTGATCTCAGGTGGACGCTCTGGGTCTGTTATTTCCCCAGGAACTCTGCTTTAGGACCATGCCCCTTGTCTAGGACCTGCCTGTGAGCAACCTGCCCTCCGGTCCCATTAGAGGAGCCAGTTCGTGCTGTGGGTGTTACTGAGCAGCTCAGAGGAGGGGATGGAGCAGGCTGGGTTGAGGAGAAGCCAGGAGCCCATGGGAGATGTTCTTCCATCTGCCACACACAGCACATGGGGAGCTCAGGCATGTCCCCATGGTGTGTGCTGGGGTTCCACAGCAGCCTGGGCCCCGTGCAGAGCAAGCAGAGACGCTGCAGGGCTGCAGCTCCGTTGTGGCCGGGTCCACAAAGAGACCTGGGGGTCTCTCCCTCAGCTGGAGTGCATCCTGTGGGAAATGTGCTGTGCCAAGGAGCAGCCCCATTGCTCCCAGGGGCTGAAACGGTACCGAGGGTCAGGACTCACCCGTAGTCAGAGGCTGTGCTGGATCCTGCAGGTCCCCAGCCCTTCCAGAGCCCTCCTGGAGCTGTCCCAGCCTGGTGGGAGCACGCTGGCTCCTGCAGTTGAACTTTGGGATTAAACCCTGTGCCTTAACCTCCCACCACCCGGCTCCCCAGGGCCTGCAGCAGGCTGCAGAGGGGGTGCTGCCCCCCCCCGCCCCCCCAGGCTCACCTTCAGCTGCCTTGACTTCAAACTGCTTTAAGGGAATGCTAAGATTTCAGCAGCCTTTTCCCTGAGTGTGGAATGGCTGCAGCCAGGGATGCTCCACACTGGTCTTTGAATGTATGTGAAGTCCTTGTCTAACTGGAGGCTGTTGGTACGTTCTGTGTTCATGTCTAATACAGGCTGCCCTGGCTCTTTTAAGGGTTCCCATCTCGTGTGGGTCCAGAGCAGCAGCTCTGTCCCTCTGGGTTTTCCTGTCTCTGTGCTCTCCTGTTCCCCCTGACCTGGTACCAAAGCCAGTGCAGGGGCAGCAGCAGTGCTGTGCCCCCCCCATGTGCTGCTGCCTCCCCTCCAGCTTCACCACTGAGGCTTAACCCCCCCTGCCCCGCTCTATTCTCTGCCTCCAGGGGTGAGCTGGGAGCAGCAGGGCCCCAGTGCAGCCCCTGCTGCGCTCCCAGCCCCGCTGCAGCGGGACGGGGACGAGCCCTGGGCACCGCTGGCTGCGGAGCCGTTGCCTGTTCGTGGTCTGCAATGGGAACTGTCCTGTGAACTGGAAAACAAATAAAGTCTTTATTTTCTATAGTCACTGCTCCAGCCTCTTCTGTCCCCTGCACCCCCAGGGCTGGGCTTGGGGGCACCGGCATCATTAAGGGGGGGGTCCTATGGGAGGCAACGGTGGAGGCACCCAGAGGTACCGGCTCTGCTGTGGTGGCTGTGGGGGGGCTCACGGTGCTTGGATAGTCCTGCACAAACACCAGCAATGAGCCCTCCTCCCAGCCGCTGCTGCCGTGCCCCTGGCCTTGGCCTTGGGCTCATCTTGCCATAGGAGCAGCAGTGAAGGGAGCTGCCTCCCCCAGCCCTGCCCCAGTGTGTGTGTGGGGGGGTCCCTCCTGGGACAGGGTCCTGCCGGGAGGGTGGGTGATGGGGAGCAGCCAGGATGTGCTGGGCCCTGCTCAGGTGGTGGCACGGAGCCGGGGGCAGCCCCAGAGGGGAAGCAGCGACCACATCGCACCCCTACAGCTGAGACCTGGCCGTGGCCACCTCCAGCCTGCCCCCAGCATCAGAGGCACGGGCCAGGGAGCGGGAACACAGCAAAGGGACCCCGAGGTGTCTGTGCTGAGCCGCCCTGCGGCTGCTGTCCCTGCCGCCTGATCCCTTCCCTGTCCCTCCCTGAGCGCAGAGATAATGATAACGGGCAGTCTTTGACCGCGACAGCAAAGCAGGAGGCAGGTCCTGGTTGGGGACAGGAAGCTCAAGCGGGAGCTTGGCTCCCGCAGCAGCGGCACACACAGAACTCACCCTTGCCTTGTTTTGGGGTGGTTTTTTTTTTCAAAAAGCTAATAAATAGAAAGAAAAGCTACAAGGCAGCACAGCCACATGGCCCGAACCCAAGGGCACAGCCAGGGGAGATGTGGGGCCCCCCCCGGCTGCCCAAAACAGCCCTGGGGGAACAGAACCAGGAGCAGGATGAACAAATCCTGGGCAAGTCACTCTGGAGGAACGGGCCTCAGGCAGCAGACTCCGCAGCAGCAGCCCCATTCAGGAAGTGCTGCCCCACGGGCCAGGAGATGGAGAACTGGGTCTGGACCAGCCACCGCATCCGCCTGTTCACGAGGTCTGGCTCCGAGGACGACGGGAGCTCCATCCCACCGCTCGTCCCGTTGGCATCCACCTCGTCAAAGCCGCGGTCCTCCTGTGCCCGCAGGCTGGGGTGCAGCCACTTGTAGTAGGTGACCCTCAGCGCCAGCCCCAGCAGGTAGCAGGGCAGGGCTGCCGAGACCACCGGGATGAGGTAGGAGTGCTCCTCAGAGGGGGAGCGGCACCAGAGCCAGGAGAGGGCCAGCAGCGTGCTGTCCACCAGGATGAAGCTGTGGTAGATGATGCTGCGGTGCAGCGTCCTCCCCGGGGACACGTTGAACCAGCTGAAGTAGAGGATCACGGCCACCATGGCCCGGTAGAGCTGCTCGGGGCCGGGTGACTCCATGAAGTCCGTGCCCTGCAGGCTCACCCAGAGGAACATGGCCAGCCACACGAGTGGGAAGTGCACAGCCACAGCATAGGGCCAGAGCAGGGAAAAGAGGGCGACCGTCAGGATGCGGGGGCAGATGAGGAAGAGGTTCCACAGGAAGTAGACGATGGAGGAGCTCACGCTCAGCTCGTACTTATCCTGCAAGAAGGAGCGCAGGGACTGGTGATAGTCCAGCAGAGACCAGGTCACACACAGGAACGTGACGCAGAGCCCCAGTCCTGCAAGCACAGTGGTGCAGATGTTGAGGGCAGATTGAGCGGGGTCCGGCTCAGCTCAAGCCACCCCCCATGCCCAGCATTGCTAAAATGAGCTTCCCACCAGCTCCAAAGCAGCTCCTGCAGTGGGGGCAGAGCCTCAGCACCTGTGGCTCCCCATGGTGGAGGCAGAACCTGGCCTCTCCCAAGGGATGGGGAAGCAGCAATGGGGCCGAGCAGCTCCGCAGAGCCCAGTCCCGGCCAGGGCAGCCCCCAGCACACACGGGCACACAACGAATGCCGGCTCCCCTTCCACTGCAGTGACACTCCCCACCTCAGCACCCTCAGAGCACCTCCTTGGTGCCCTGCGCTCCCCCCTCTGCCCATGCCCACATCCACATCCACATCCACTCAGCATCCCCAGCGGGCTCCCGAGTTCCCCCCCTGCAGGGCATGCAGGGGAAGGTCCACGGAGCTCCCTCAGCTTCAACCCAGCCACCCCAGCCCATCCCGTCTGCCCCATTCAACCGCTCTGACCCCCAGCCTGCAGCCCCCCAGCCCCTCACCCTGGAAGGGCTCTGCCTTGTTGGTCTGCAGGATAACGCAGAGGAGCAGGGTGAGCTGCGGGGTGTTCTCCAGGAAGGTCTCGAAGAGGCGCAGCATGCTGATGTCGTGGCACAGGAAAGCCATGTGGCTCTGCTCCTCGCCGGCCTCCTCCTTCGCCCTGCACACCTTCCAGCCCACCTTCAGCGCATGGAGGCACCTGAGCCGGAGAAGGGCAGCGCTGAGGGGCTGCGGGCTGCGAGCGCTGCAGGACCCGGAGGACGGCTCCAAACACCCCCGTTCCTGCCCAAACCCCTCCCCGCCCCTTCCCAGGCAGCGGCCACAGCGCTGAGGGGAGCATCGGGCTCGGCAGGAAGCCGGCACAGCGGGGAGAGCCCGGGACGGGACGGGGCTCCGGGGAGTTCCCGGCTCCAAGGCGCCGGCACAGCGGGGAGAGCCCGGAACGGTTCGGGATGGGGCTCCGGGGCGTTCGGGGCTCCAAGGCCCCGGCACAGCGGGGAGAGCCCGGGACGGGACGGGACGGGAGGGGGCTCCGGGGCGCTCCCGGCTCCAAAGCTCCGGCCTCAGGAGCTGGAGCAGAGCCGGGGCTTTGGGACGCAGCCGGCGCCAAGCGGGGCCGGGCCGCACCGGGGACCTCCACCCTCATCCCCCGGTGTCGGGGACCCCCCCCGGGAAGGGGCGGGGAGCGGAGGGGTCCCGGGGGACGCGGTACCTGCAGAGGAAGCCGAGCTGGAGGAGGTGCAGGGCAGCGAGCAGCGGCGGGGGCGCGGCGGGGCGCAGGGCGGGCGGGTCGGAGCGCAGCCAGAGCCAGCTGCAGGCCTGGGTGAGGACCGAGCCCGCGGCGCGCAGCGCCAGCACCAGCGCGGCCAGGCCGGGCCGCCCGCCCCGCGCGTACCCCGCCGCCACCCACCCGTCCGCGCACACGTCCAGCGCCGCCGCCGCCGTCCCCGCGGCCGCCAGCACGAGCTGCAGCGGCCCGAACGCCCGCGCCATCGGCGGCACCGGCACCCGCAGCGCCCCCGGCGCGGCTCCGCCCAGCACCGCCCCCCCGGGACCCGCCCTGCTCGCGCTCCGGGCGGTACCGGGGCAAACCCCGGCGGCAGCGCCCGCTCCGGTGCCCGCGGCACTGATGGACCCGGCGCGCTGCGGCTGCCCTGGCAGCGCCCATCCCGTTCGCATCCCTGCCCTGCCACCCGCGGCCCTGCCGGGCGAGCTGCGTGTCACGGGTAACACGGGTGTCCCTTCCCTTCCCTGCGCCAGCGCTGGGCTGGGGCCCTCGAGGTTCATGGAGAAGCTGGCACAGCCCCGGTAAACCACGTGTGTGTGGTTCAGGGTGCGAGCAGGGAAGGGGGCAAGGTCAGCAGGCAATGCCCAGCAGAAGGAAGAACCCAAGTGCAGACAAAGCGGGAGAACACGAAGGGAAAAGCTGTTTATGCTCTGCAATTTTCATTTAAAAGATAATAACAATAATGTGTGGGGTTTGTTCATCAAGAAGTCTGGGGGGACGGAGGCACTCTGTGGCTGTCGTTATGTGAAACAATACTGCTTGATGACTCTGTACCTGTTGTACTCTGTAGGTAACGGGGGGGAGGTCAGTTGTAGTGTTGCACAGGATTGTGAGAGAGAAAAGGGGGGCCGGGTGGCTCGAAGCAGTGTCTTGTTGCAACGCTTGAGGGGAGGAGGCTGTGACGGTGAGCAGGCTGGCAGCGGACGCTTCTCGAAGCCTCTGGGAGCTTCTCGAAACTTCCCGAAGCTTCTCGGTAGTGAGACCCCTGCAACAAAGGGAACCAATGGGGAAGAGCCACGTCAACATCCGAGTGAGGCGCGGCGACAGGATTGGCTGGGGCCTTGAACCGGAGAAGATAAAGGACCGCCTCCCAGGGACCGCCTGTGCGTGTCTTGGGCTGAGCGGAGGAGTCCCTGGCGCAGCCAGCGCAGCCAGGGCTGTTTTATCTGCTATCGCTTACTCAGGTTAATAAAGCTTATACTTTAAACCGAAATTGGCTACAGTATTGATAACAATCCAGCTTCTTCCTCCGGAGCCTCACCTTGGGCACCGACACGTGGAATTCCCAGCCCAAGCTTGCCGAAGCTCATCCTCTGGCACAGGAAGAGCCAATCCCACCGCAGCCACGGGTGAGGCAACTGCTGTACGAGGCCACCAAAACACGACTTTTCCGGGTACCAGTCGTGGTCTTCCCTGAGGAGAAGCGGGCGCTGATGTGAGGAACCCACCAGGGTGAAGTCCATGACTGATGCTGGTCCTCTTCTGATTTATGAGCTCACCTCGGAAGTGCCAGCGAAGGAAGACGGTTTCCTTGTGCAGGTCAGCCTGGCACAAGGTTTTGTGACGGTCCCTGCCCCATCCTTGTACCTGAAGCTTTTCTGGACAATTTAAAATCAGTATCACAGAGCTTTTAGTAAAAGCCACCAATTCCATCTTGGTTTCCAAGTGGATTCTCAGTGCCAAAACATTCACAATTACCGATTCATGCGCCTCGTCAACTTGAGCTCTCTCTCCATTTCCCCTTCCTCTCAGTCACTGCACCGCTTGCTGGAGACTGATGAGCCCTAAGAGCAAGCAGGAAAAGAAGGGCCAATCGCCAACAAGGGCAGAGGCAGAGCTACTGGTTCCAACACACTCCTCGTAACGTGGAAAATCAAGCTCCCTGATGGCACAGACGTGATCGATGTGGCAGGACTCCTCACACGGGGCCAGATCATAGCTGACAGAGTTGAACTCATAGTACTGCTGCAGGGAGTATGGATCATGCTGGATCCTCTCCAGCACTGTCTGCATGGAGTGCGCAGAGCCATCTGGGACCTGGAAGGCCTCTGTCAGCCGGTACTCTTCCTCCCACACTGGGGACTTTTCCTCCATCAAGTTGGCATGAGTTAGGTTCAAGTAGTAAGTCACCATGTCCTGCAGAGGGAGAAAAACAGAACGAGGACAAATCAAGAGAGGATCGGTCCTGGAGTGAAACATGGGATAGGATGGCCTGGGTGGCAGCACCAAACCCCTGCCCAGCTGGGGACAGGCACCTCAGAGCTCACCACAAAGGCATCCTGTTTGTACAGGGATGGCTCTTCTCTGCTCCACTTTTTCCTGCACACATCAGGACACTGAGCCTGGCCTGTTATTTACTGCCAGCCAAGGCTGGAGGAGTGTTACTGACTCAGGGAGGTCATTTTGTCAGCTGTGAATCAACTGAAGATTCACAGCTTCTGTTCTCAGCCTCTGCCCCACTACCTCCCTAGCCTTCCACAGCTTATTTTAGCATTCATGTCTTATGCCATAAACAGCATCTACAGAGCTGCTTTACCCATTGCAAAGAAAGGCACGGACACCCCATCCTCTACAAATAAGAGACACAGGGAGCAGAAGCTGCCCCTACAATCCACCTCAATTCAGATCCATTACAAATGAATCCATTCCGCAAGGAGGGAGGCCTAAATCATTTTCTAGATGGTTAAAAGTTTTTGGAGGGGGTTTTGACAAGTGTGTGTCTTCAAAGAGCAGTTCTGCAATCCAAGTTACCCGGCCAGCAAACCAAGTGCCAAAGGAAACTAGCTAAAAGGCATGAAGAACACGACCAAACCTGTCCTGTGCTGCCCTGGGGAGCTGGTCCCAGGTTGGCTGGGGTCACCCTGCCTTTACTCACTGATGCTCTTGCTAAATCCTTGTGCTACACAAGAGACAAGCATCTTAGTTGAGGTCCTCTCCCACATAGCTGCTTGGCTCCTGTAGTCCTGCCTCTTAAAACCACGTGGAGGAATTGAAGTACCGCCCTAGGACAGCAGTGTGCAGCACATAGGGATCCCCTACCAACACCTGAAGGGTGTCTGGGTCGTAGTCGATCACCCGAATCCCAGGGTTGTTGGCTCCATTCTTCACTCCAGGCAATGTTGTTTTCCAGGGGGTCACTCCAGGTGCCAGGAACATGACATTGATTGGAGAACCTGAACAGAAGGGCAAAACAACCCATGAATGGGAGACCTTGGGTAGTGCCACACACACCCTGTCCGCACTGCAGTGAGCGCCCTGCTGCAAACAGCAGCTCTGCCACCAGCCTGAGTCACACCACCACATACACAAAGATTAGCACCTGGAATGGCACCAGGGACTGAACATGGGACTGCTGCAGATGAGAGCTTTCCACTGCTGCCAAAGACTCATGCAGCGAGGGCTGAGGCGGAAGAGAACCGCGCTCAGCAAAGGAGACCAGAGCAGCACCTGTAACCCCAACACAGACTCGTAACTGAACCCTTAAGTCCTGGCTGATGTCCAAACCCCATCAATAGGGGGGCAAGAAGCTGCAAGGCACTGAGGGGAAACAACAAAGTCTGCTCCTTCCTCTTTGGAGGAGGACTGGAGGTGGAGATCAAAACCACTGCTGTCTCTCGTTGAGCAAAGCATTTCACAAGCCTTTTCTGGCTTCTCAGCTGCATTCAGCCTAACAGCCACGGACAACTCCAACCAGAACCGGTACCTGTATCACTGTAGAACATCCGGAAGGTGTCCGTGTGGTGGTGCCCAAAGAACTGAGCAGCGATGACCCTGTGGTGCTTCTGCACCATTTGCAGGTATCGCTCATTAAAGCCACTCCGGAACCAGGCTTTGCCTCGCTTCTTCTCGAAGAAGCCAGGAGGGACGTGGCCCACGATGTACACCTACAAAGGCAAGAGCTGCACTGAAGGCAAAGCCCACGCATCCCACTGCCCTGCTGTGACCGCGCAGAGGGGAGAGCCGGAGCAGGATGAGCTGCCAGGCTGGGAGAAGCCCTCTACGGAGTTTATGGATTTCTTTCAATACCATTTCATATGGATTTCTTTCAATACCATTTCATCTGCTCTAGAGGCGTTGGTCAGCGTTTCCTCCAGCCACCGGAACTGCCCCGCAGGATCCTCCTCACCAGCAGTCTCATTGTTCTGGTCATAGTACAGATTGGTGTTGAGGACAACCATTCGCCCCCTTGTCCTTGAGCCAGGCAGCTTCTCGCTGTAGAAACCTCCTGAAAAATGCAATCAAGAGGGCAAGAGCTGCAGCTCTGCTCACGCTGCTTGCTACGGCCCCAGAGCCCTTTGTTTCCATCCCTCTCAGATCCCCTTGGCAGAGTCACCATCCCCACACAGGGCCAGCAGTGCTGTGACCACTCCAGGATGGGGATTTGGAGCAACTCCTCCCCTCGTGTGCCTCTTGTCACGTCGATGGCTCTCGAGGTGAAGGAGCACCAGGAGCTGGGCAGCTCAGGAAGCCACAGTGCTGCCAACACCAGCAGCTTCCTTAGGAGATCCTTCTTCATCCCACTGCATCCTCTGGAGGGACACTTGCCAGTAACTTGCGAAAATGAGTCACTGCTAAAGCACACATTTATTTTCTCTCAAGCAAGAGAGCTCAGTGCCAGAAATCAGCATCAAACAGGGCCCTTTCTCCACACATACTCTATAAGTACTATTGCTCTGAGCATAGAAGCAGGGAAAACCATTCATGGCTTTCTCCTAACCACCCGTACCCCCCAGAGTCCTGTCAACATCAGTTAGTGGTACCCAACCTGCTCTGAAGAGAGTAATGGAAGCATTGTTTAGCCAGGGACGCCACAGTTCAGCTGTTTGGCTGTAGATCCTGTGGTCCTTCCCTGGAAACTGGTTCTTGGGATGGAAGTCATGATTGCCCAGCGCCGCGTAGACTTTGGTATCTAGAGGCAGAGAAAAGGAGGTGCAGAGCAATCCATGCTTGCCTCAGCACTAAAGCTCCCTGAGGTACTCACAGGCTTGGAAAGAACCACCTGACTTGAGGGCTTTGCAAACAGCCACCTGGTTGCATTGTCTGCAAAGACCACCCCTCCTTGGGACAAGCTATGGCTTTGCAGGTGAGTTCATGAGCTCTCACCACCAATAATGCTCCTTCCCCCACTGCTGACACGGATTAAGCTCAAGGAAATCTTGCAGCCTTTTCTGTCCCAATGACTAACGACAGAAGCGTTCCTTTCCCTCTCTTCTGAGCTCACCTGAACCACTGAGCACGCCCCAGACGCCTCAATTCAGACATGCCTCACGCCATACAGCAACCAGGGAGGGAACAAACAAGTCCCAGCAACCACAGCCCTACCGTGCCTTTCCCCTCCCCAATTCTGTCATTTCTCCACCCTGGTAAGCTCTTCCCATCAGGCTTTGTACCCCTCTGCCCTTCTCATCCCCTCAGATCCCACCTGGAAACGTCTCCCTTATAAGAGAAGTCAGTTTCTCTATTATGTGCAGAACCTTTTCTTCTCCGAGCTTCTCATTGGGCACGTGAGGAGTATCATCTCTGGAAGAACAAAAGCACAGTCACTGTCTGTGACTAACAGGGCATAAGCTTCACGCGATGAGCCAGACAGAGAAACGTGCTTACTTCTCTTTGTGCCTCCTAGAAAATAAAGGGGCATAGTTGAAGCTTTTGGGGGCAGGAACCACCACCATAGGGACTGGCCAAGGCACTGCAGTCTGTTTCCAAGGAATTATTCAAAGTGAAAACAGGTTCCACGTTATTCTGCCTTGAAAACCCTACACGTAAGCATAGGAAGTGGAGGCTCACTCTGCCTTGGTGCGCTTAACAGACACTAAAGCTGGCAAGAAACACTGCGAGAAACAGCATTTTGTAATCTCAGGTGAGCATCTGCTTGGCAGTAGTGAAGCAAAGCTGGTAACGCAGCTCTTTGAACAGCAGAACACCAACTCTCATTCAGCTGTACACCAACGCGCGCAGCATGGGAAATAAGCAGGAGGAGTTGGAAACGTGTTAAGTGGGGAGACTATGATCTGGTGGCAATTCCAGAGACGTGGTGGGACAGCTCACATGGCTGGAATATAGTCATGGAGGGCTATGTCCTCTTCAGGAAAGACAGGCCAGCCAGGAGGGGTGGTGGGGTTGCTCTTTGTGTGCGGGAGCAGCTACGATGCACTGAGTTCTGTCCAGGGACAGATGATGAGCGAGTTGAGAGTCTGTGGGTGAGAATGAAGGGGCAGGCTGGCAGGGGGGATACTGTTGTGGGTGTCTGTTACAGACCACCAGAGCAGGGTGAGGAAGTTGATGAGGCAACTGAGAACGGCCTCACAGTCACAGGCCGTGGTCGTCGTGGGGGATTTTAACTTCCCTGATGTTTGCTGGAAGGACCACTCAGCAACCCAGGAGGTTCCTCCAGTGTGTGGATGATAACTTCCTCCTGCAAATGGTGGATGAGGCAACCAGGAGAGGAGCGCTGCTGGATCTCATCCTCACTAACAAGGAGGATCTGGTCGAAGCAGGAAGGGTTGAGGGCTGCCTTGGTTGCAGCAACCACGAGATGGTGGAGTTCAGGATCTTGTGTGGCAGGACTAGTAGAATAGCAAGTAGAATTGCAACCCTGGACTTTAGCAGGGCAAACTTTGGCCTTTTCAAGCAATTGCTAGGGGAAATCCCATGGGCAAGGCTGTTTGAAGGTAAAGGGGCCCAAGATAGTTGGTTGACATTCAAGGATTGCGTTTTCTGAGCTCAAGATCGGAGCATCCCGACACGTAGGAAGTCAAGGAAGAGGGCCAGGAGACCTGTGTGGCTAAATAGGGAATTGCTGGGTATGCTCAAGTGGAAGAGGAGAGTTCACAGGTCATGGAAGGAGGGGCTGGCCACTTGGGAGGAATATAAGGCTGCTGCTAGAGGATGTAGGAAGGCAGCTAGGAGGACTAAGGCCTCCTTAGAATTAAACCTGGCGAGAAGGGTCAAGGACAGCAAAAAGAGCTTTTTCAAATACATGGCAGATAAAACTAACACCAGAGGCAATGTAGGCCCACTGATGAACGGGATGGGTGCCCTGGTGACAGAAGATACAGAGATGGCAGAGTTACTGAATGCCTTCTTTGTCTCTGTCTACTCTGCTGCAGGCAGTCCTGAAGAGCCCTGTACCCCTGAGACCTTAGATGAAGTCAGGGCAACGGAGCGGTTTGCCTTAGTCGATGAGGAATGGGTTAGAGACCAGTTGAGCAATCTGGACATCCATAAATCCATGGGTCCAGATGGGATGCACCCGCGGGTGCTGAGGGAACTGGCGGAAGTCATTGCTAGACCACTCTCCATCATCTTTACCAAGTCTTGGGAAACGGGAGAGGTGCCTGAGGACTGGAGGAAAGCAAATGTCACTCCAGTCTTCAAAAAGGGCAAGAAGGAGGACCCGGGTAACTATAGACCGGTCAGCCTCACCTCCATCCCTGAGAAAGTGATGGAACACCTTATCCTTGGTGCCATCTTAAGGCATATCAAGGATAAGAAGGTTATGAGGGGCAGTCAACATGGCTTCACCAGGGGGAAATCATGCTTGACCAATCTCTTAGCCTTTTATGAGGAAATAACACGGTGGATGGATGATGGCAGAGCGGTGGATGTGGTCTACCTTGACTTCAGCAAAGCATTTGACACAGTCTCCCACAGCATCCTCACAGCTCAATTGAGGAAGTGTGGTCTGGATGATCAGGCAGTGAGGTGGACTGCGAACTGGCTGAAGGAGAGAAGCCAGAGAGTTGTAGTCTATGGGGCAGAGTCTAGTTGGAGGCCTGTAACTAGTGGAGTGCCTCAGGGGGCAGTACTGGGACCGGTATTATTTACTATGTTCATCAATGATTTAGATGAGGGAATTGAGTGTACTATCAGCAAGTTTGCTGAGGACACTAAGCTGGGAGGAGTGGCTGACACGCCAGAAGGCTGTGCTGCCATCCAGCGAGACCTGGATAGGCTGGAGAGTTGGGCAGGGAGTAACTTGATGAAATATAACAAGGGAAAGTGTAGTCCTGCATCTGGGCAGGAACAACCCCAGGTTCCAGTATAGCTTGGGAAACGACCTGTTAGAGAGCAGTGTAGGGGAGAGGGACCTGGGGGTCCTAGTGGATGACAGGATGACCATGAGCCAACACTGTGCCCTTGTGGCCAATGACATCCTGGGGTGTATTAGAAGGGGGGTGGTTAGCAGGACGAGAGAGGTCCTCCTTCCCCTCTACTCTGCCCTGGTGAGACCCCATCTGGAATATTGTGTCCAGTTCTGGGCCCCTCAGTTCAAGAAGGACATGGAGCTGCTGGAGAGAGTCCAGCACAGGGCAACAAAGATGATTAAGGGAGTGGAGCATCTCCCTTATGAGGAAAGACTGAGGGAGCTGGGTCTCTATAGTTTAGAGAAGAGGAGACTGAGGGGTGACCTTATCAGTGTCTATAAATATATAAAGGGGGAGTGTCACGAGGATGGAGCCAGGCTCTGCTCAGTGGCAAACAATGACAGGACAAGGGGTAATGGGTACAAACTGGAACACAAGAGGTTCCACTTAAACTTGAGAAGAAACTTCTTCTCAGTGAGGGTGACGGAACACTGGAACAGGCTGCCCAGGGAGGTTGTGGAGTCTCCTTCCCTGGAGACATTCCAAACCCGCCTGAACGCATTCCTGTGTAATGTTCCTGCTCCAGCAGGGGGATTGGACTAGATGATCTGTTGAGGTCCCTTCCAATCTCTAGCATACTGTGATACTGTGTAACTGAACCAAGGGAATGCCTCCACCAAGGCAGGGATCAAGGTCTGCCTCAGAGTCTGCCTTCTCACTGACATGCTTATGGCGCCTGCAGCAGACCCTGGGCTGTTAACAAGCCCATCGAATGATGTCCAACAACGGGGTGAACGAGTCTGAAGGAAAAAGAAGACTCAACATGAAGTCATAAGGCTCTAGAACTGCTTCTAAGTAGGAACAAGCACCCGCAGAGGCAGAAAACACGGGGTTAGAAAACAGCCCTGCAGACTGGGGCTGGAGGTGACAGCAGGTCACAGCCTGATGTAACGGTGCTACTACGGCGTGGCATACAATAGGGGACGCCCTTCTGCAGACCACTTGGAGGAGACCTGAGGTTCTTGGTGCTCCTAAATCAGAACAGCCCCTAGGTCACACGAGTCTCCCGGGTGCCTTCGAGGAGCTGCGGGGGCGGCCGGGCACAGATCCCCCTCCCAGCCCCGTCCCCTTCCCGTCCTCACCCGGTCCAGAGCACGAAGTCCGGGCGCTGCAGGAGGCTCCTCATAGCGCGCACGGCGGAGGCGAGCAGGCGCCAGGGCGCATCGCAGAGGTAAGTGCCCCAGGGTCCTCCGGCGGGTCCGGCCCGGGAGCCTCCCGACGGGCACATCTGCCCTGCGCCCGCCGCCGGGTCGTAGTCGGGGTCCCAGTGGAGGTCGGTGATGTGCCAGAACCGCCCTGCCGCCGCCGGGACACGCCGGGGCTCAGCGGGGCCGGGATACGGGGTGCTGCCACCGGGCACCGCTCGGGACCCCCCGCCCGGCCTCCCCTTACCTGAGAGGGCGGCGGCCAGCGGGCAGAGCAGGAGGAGCGCGGCGGAGCGCATGGTACCCAGGCAGCTCCAAGGGAGCCGAAGACGGAGCGCTTGAATCGGGACAAGGCGGGGCGTGGCGGGGGGGTTATGTCCGCAGTCCACACAGGGTGTGCTGTGATGGCGGCGGGGGTGCGGGGCCACCGCTACCCGTTCACGCGCTCCCTTTCCCCCCCTCAGGTGCTCTCGACAGCGGCTACGGCAGCGTGGGCGCCGCGAGGTCCGCGGGCGGCTTCAACTCCCCCGCCGGCGGCGGCTTCAGCTCCCCGGCCGGCAGCCAGGCGGAGAAGAAGCAGGTAGGCCGGGGCAGGGCCTTGGGGCAGGGCCGGGGCCGCGGGGTCCCCTCGGCGCTGACGGCCCTGCCGCCCCTTGCAGCGGCTCCGCTCGCAGAACATCGTGCCCTGCACCGTGTCGCAGCTGCTGGCGGCGGAGCAGGTCGAGGAGACCTTCCGGATCGGCGACGTGGAGATCGCCCAGGTGAGCCCCTGCGGAGGGAGGGAGGGAGGGCGGGCGGGCCCCGGGGCTCCCCGGGTGAACAGAGGAGCCTGCTCCGCCACAGGTCACCATCGTGGGGATCATCCGGCATGCGGAGAAGGCACCGACGAACATCCTGTACAAGGTGGACGACATGACGGCGGCCCCGATGGATGTCAGGCAGTGGGTCGACACCGACGTAAGGCTCGGATGCGTTACAGATGTGCTTCAGTGAAAGCTTTTTGGGAGCAGTGAAGGGAGGGAAGCTATGGGGTCGGGAGCCCATAAGGATCATCATGTCCAATTCCCTGCTTCTCCCAGGATATTTGAGCAAAAAGATGTGGATGCATTTAAGGGGGTGATGTATCTGAAATCCACAGGAGATGCTGCTGGAGCAGAGATCACTGGTGTGCTGTGACCTTTCTGTTTTCTAATTCACATGTAATTCTATGTTGAATCACTGTGTATAACAGAGTGTAGTAGCTGAAGCGGAACCATTACTTCACAGCTGAACTGAGAGATGTGTGCTCAGGACTCCCATGGAAATACAGAGAGCGAACAGAGATTTGCATAGAATCCTGGAATGGTTTGGGTTGGAAGGGGCTTTAAAGTGCATCCGGTTCCAACCCCCTGCCATAGGCAGGGACACCTTCAAAGCACATGTATGGTGGCTCCAATGAACAAGTATTCTGTTCCCTTTTATTTATTACGCTTATCTAACTGCTCTTCCTGGCTGTGCCATTTGTGTTTGCTTGAGATAAGCCTCCTTTCCTAAGCCATCTATTAGGACGTATAACTATGAATGAGAAACCCCCCCCTTTCTCCTTTTCCTCTCTGTCAGGAAGTGGGTAGCGAGAATGTGGTGGTACCTCCAGGAACTTATGTCAAAGTTGCTGGTCATCTTCGGTCTTTCCAGGTAAGATCATGTCACCCATGGCTGGGTACCAGGTCCTGAGGCTGGAGCAGTGGCCTGATGATCTGGCTCAGTGTTAGCGGGTTTCCTTTAGAATATCCACTTCATTGTGGTCCTTGCTCATCCTCTCATTGCACTCCAGTGAACAAGTATTTTGTTCTCTTTTATGTGTGGCTATGTTTAGGTAGCTGCTCTTCCTAGGCATGCCATTTGTCTTTGTCTCTACCACCACCAGGGGGGGTTCTGGCACTTTCCTGCTGCTGTGGTATTAGTTTTCATTCCTTCCTTTCTTCTTTTTCCTCCCTGAAAGAATAAGAAAAGTTTGGTGGCGTTTAAGATCATGCCTCTGGAAAACATGAACGAGTTCACCACACACATGGTAGAGATTGTCAATGCACATATGATCCTCAGGAGAAATCTTATGGTATGTGTTTGAAGATCCTCATTTGCTCTTGGCCCTGACTGGCTCACTGGTTGTCTGCCAGAGAGAGGGACCTCTTGGTTTGTGGGGAAGTTGTAGACCACTTGTGGGGCTGGGAAGCTTAAAGCTGGTGGAGCACTGAAGGTGTAACAGGAATCCTGGCTTCCTTGGAGAGAGCGATTGTGTTGCAGTCTGTTTCCAGTGGTTTCTTTGGGGTGTCTGTTTGTAATTACTGCAGTAACAGTGAGTCTTTTAACCAGCCTCACCACAGCAGTTTTACTCTTGTATTTCAGTCAGCATCAAAAGCACCTCAGTCCTTCGGCACTGGGATGGGTAACGTGGGGGGCTATGGAGGAGGTGGCAGCCTGCCAGTGAACGGGCTCACAGCGCACCAGACTCAGGTAGGTGCCAACAGCTCCGCAGTGGAGGCTGCTGCAGTGATGTAGGACAAAGCTCAGTGACTCCTTGAAGGTGGATGGTTCTTTCCCAGCCTTGTTCTCCATCCACGATAAGAGCAGCTCAGCTGTGTGCTAATGGTGGTTCTTGCTTTTCCAGGTGCTGAACTTGATTAAAAGCTGCCCTGTCCCAGAAGGTATGAGTCTTCAAGAGCTGAAGGTTCAGCTCCACAACGTCAGCATGTCAACCATCAAGTAAGTCTATAGAAACAAAGGATGTTCTGGAAATGCAGGGAGTCCTTCCTGGAGTCGGGTCAAAGGAGGCAGGGAGGGAAATAGTGAGCAAGCCCTGATCCTTGCTTGTGGAACAGCGCTGGTAATTTCAGGTGTTCCCAGTAGGACGCAGTAGTGAGCTTAGAATGAGCCAGTGGCACTTGAAGGGGTGATAAAGTGCTTTGCTCCCCACAGCTCAGTAGCAAACCAACAGCACCAGGAGTGCTTCAGTGTCTCAGCAGTAGTTTCTCCTGTTCAAGGCCTACCTTACTCTCTGCACGCTGCTCAAAGCTTGGGAATAGGCTGTTTCTGTTCTCCTTTGCTGTCTCTTACAACTTCTTCCTGAGGCTTAGGAAATCAGTAGAGGGGCTTGATAAGAGTTAGTCAGCAATTGTTGGGTTGTTTTTTTCCTTCAAGACAAGCTGTTGAATTCCTTAGCAGCGAGGGACACATCTACTCCACTGTGGACGATGATCACTACAAGTCAACGGATGCTGAGTGAAGCTGCTTCCAACTGGATTTAGTTCTAAGCAAATGCTCGTCCGTGATTCAAGTTATCCTGCTGAGTTTTGCGACATGGAAGGTGGTTTTTGCCCTTTCTAGCCTCTGAAAGTCCCAGTTATTCTGAGCACCTCCTCCTTGGAAATCAAGGATAAGCAAAACGTGTAGGATTCTATTAAGTGGAGTCAGTTATATGCAGTGACTTGAAAGCATGGACAGATATGGAAGACTGAGCTCTTCAAAGCTTCGGAGCCTTCAGTTTGTGTTTGACTTCTTAGAGGATGCCTGTGTTAGAAAGAACCTCTTTCAAACCTTGTTCTGTCTTTTGTTTCTAGAGCTGTTTTTGCTGACTCAGCTTTCATTCCATTTCCTTCACAAAGTGGGTAGCCCAGAGTAAGATTCCAGTGAGGTACAGTAATCATGATTTGATTTTTCCCTGGTTTACTTTATACATTTAGATCTATATTTGTACTATGAGGTGATCTGGTTACTAGAGCTTTTGAACATTTCCAGTAAACTTCTAACTTTGGTAGCCTTGTCTGTGTGTGGCTTCAGCGGCTTTTCTTCCCTAAAGAACACTGTCTGCCTTGCCAGAACCTACCCATATGGGTAAAACCCAGCTCCTGCTTTTGGAGTTTTTTTAGTTCTTTTTTCCTTAGTTTTTAAAGTAAATGTCTGGACAAATAATTTGTTAGTACTAGCGAAGAAAGTGCCACTTACCAGTGTTACAAATAGAATCATAGAATAGTTCGGGTTGGAAAGGACCTTCAGATCATCCAGTTCCAACCCCCTGCCATGGGCATGGACACCTCACACTAAACCATCTCACCCAAGGCTTTGTCCAGCCTGGCCTTGAACACCGCCAGGGATGGAGCTGGGATCATTTCTGCCACCAAAGGCATTTTAGCTGAAGGTCACATTAACCGCATGGCCTGGAACAGGTTTTTCTTCTTTATCTTTGAAGCATAACATTAAGTCAGGAACCAGCAGGGTTCTTGCTGATGATGTGTCAGGGTGGAGATAACGGGGAGCCCAGAGAAGCTGTGGCTTGCCCCATCCCTGGCAGTGCTCAAGGCCAGGTTGGATGGGAGTCGAGCCAAGTTGGAATGAATGAGCTCCTCTCTGCAGCACTGGGATTCTGCCCTAGGCGCTGAGTGAGGAATAACTGAAAAATCAAAGCTCTCCACTGGGAGAGGGGAAAGAACCCAGCAATTTGATCTGAAGTGAAATCCATGATTTATTTTCCAGCTCTGATTGGAAAGGAGTGCAGTGCGTGATACAGGAGTGACACCCCTGCCTGCTTTCGGGATAAAGCTCTCCCCTCAGCAGCTGCTCTTCTCCATTAATGCACATCAGGACCATGAGGTCTTTGTCTCTGCCACTTCCCTGGGGCTTTTGCCAAATTTCCAGGGAAAGAAAACTTGAACTTTGGTCCTTATTTGGGTTTCAGGTTATATTTTTGCATCCAATGCCATTAGGGCAGCTCATTGGCCCCTTTCTAGGTGCCAAGAGCCTGAAAGAGTGCCACAAGCATGCCTGCAAGCAGGAGGGGGCTCCACAGGACAGACATTGCTTCCAGCTCCAAGTGCAGTTCAACCTAAGTGAGAAACCCCGCAAAACCCAAAGCCACCGCATTCTTACAGTGTTTCTACAACCTTGGTGTAGAAATGAGGCCAGAGGGAGAAGCAGCTTTGGCTGCCCTCGAGAAAAACGCAGCTTCTGCCTTAGAGAAGAGGGTTTCTGAGAGGCAACTGCAAAGCCGTGGTGCTGGGTGCACTGGGGCACAGCTTGTGCTGTGTTAAAGGGCCTTGTCATGATTCCACCTCTCCCCACGTGCCACAGATGTGCTGGCCCCATCACATACCCGCCTGGAAGCACCCCCTAATCCCAGCCCAGGCCCCCTTGTCAGCAGAGCAGAGCATGGTCCATGTCCCAGGGCCTGTGCTGGCATCTCAGTGGCCACCCAGCACCATGCTGCTCTGGTGCTGTTGGAGAGTCCCACGGGTGACAGCCGAGGGCACAGCGCAACAAGGGGACTCATCCTGTGCCCGGGGCTGGCCCATGCAGGCTGCTTTGCCTTTGAGGAACGTGGGCACTGCTCTGCAAGGACTGAGACAACTGAGGGCTCTGCTGTGCATCCCCAGGGCTGGAGTTAGCCTCTGCAAGCAGCCAATGGCACACAAGGTCTCGGGGTGGTTGGAGGCTCGGTGGCTTTCACAGGGTGCAGGACTAGAAGGGGAAAATTGCCTGCATTTTGTGCACTGGCTTTTGGATGGCGTCGTCGATGGTTTCGTAATCATGCTCAGAGCTGTCACTTCCTGGGTCTGGAAGAGAAAGCAGAGGCTGTGGACAGGAACCTGCACACCACAAACCTCATGGGGGACCCCCCGACCTGCTCTGCCAACCTCCCCCGTCTGAGCTGCACGCGGATATGATGAGGGCTGAGGATGCAGGGGGAGAAGGGCCTCTCGTGATGCTCTGCTACCACAAACACCAGCCTCTGGGGCCACAGCTCCTGTGATCTGGGGGGTGGAGGTCCACGGCTTGCGGCGGTGTTTACTGCCCCATCGCCCTTGAGGTCGAGCCTTGCTGCCCTTCATCATGGTCCCTGTGTGGGACAATGGGGCTGGGTGGCCTCCCCATGTGCCCCTGTGTTTGTGGGACAGGAGGATGGGGGAGACCCTGAGGACACAGGGGTTGGGCAACGACTTGTGGGTTCCCTCCTGCATCTGGGACAAGGGGATGGGGAGGTGCAGCCCCCACGGGGGCCCAGCTGGCTGTTGGGGTGCAGACATCACCTGAGCATCCCTGCCCAGGTCCGCATGAGGACAGCCCCAGGGACTGGTGGCCACCAGCACCCCCAGTTAAACACAACCCACTGATGCTGGGGGGGAGGCCTCATCCTCCTGCCTGGGCAGCGCATCTCTGTGCTGAGCCCCATGGGGGGGACCAGGAGGTGTCACACGCTATGAAGCACATGGTGTGAGGTGAGAAGCCAAAATCCTGGAGTCTCTCAAGGTGGATTTAAGTAATGAGAATCAAGATGTGGGTATGTCTGTCAGATTTCAATAAAAATAAAAGTTATATAAATGCCTAGCGGTTGTCCTGGCTCCCCTGAATGCCTCATGAGCAAAGCCTCACTTGAGAGCATCAGCCTCCATCCATCAGGCTGGGGACATGGGAGCAGGTAACCAGTCTGTCGGTCATGTAAAAGGTACATGTGCACCCGTGGTGTCAATAGCCACGGGCTGCAGCGCTTTCAGACACCTCGGATTCAGCGTGGGACCACACCACCCCTCCTGGCCACTGCCCCAGCCTGAAGTAGGGTGCTCGTGCTCCACAGACATGAGATGCAGGCGCTGCAAGGTGAGAGGCTGGCTCAGAGCATCTCACACCTGAGACTTGGGTCTGTACAACAAACGTGCTCACATGCGTACATCACCCGGCTCACCTGCATCCCCGGGGCACCCCCGCTGTCCACACAGGCTGGAAGCGCTCCTCTGGGGCAGCACTGGAGGAGCCGCGCAGGCACCCATCAGCGCGGGGCCAGGGGATTGGGGTGCCGAAGAGGGGGGGTTCCCCCTTGGTGCCATCCCCGCCTGCACTGGCTTGGGGGGCCGGGGGGGCGGCGGGGCCTCGCTGCGGGGCAGCTGTGCCAGCAAGCGGTAGTAGAAGTCCTCGGTGAGCTCCTGCACGGGGGCGCAGTGGGGCGCGGGGCGCACGGGGCCCTGGCGCAGCAGGACGGAGCAGTCCATCCACCGCGGCGGCACCTCGAAGCCCTGCTCGGGCTCCTCGCAGAAGCTGCCCACGAGGACGGGCAGGTGCAGGCGCACCTCGAGGCGCAGGGCGGGCAGGGTGCCCAGCGCGTCCCCCGCCAGCGCCGGGTCCGGGGCCACCACGCGCACGTCGCAGGGCAGCGCCCGCCGCTCCAGCAGCTCCTCGAGCCCGTACCTCCTGCTGCCACGTGCCTCCTCCACGAAGCTGCCGCCCAGGTCCAGCGGCAGCAGCAGCTCCTCGCCTTCCTCCTCCTCCTCCTCGTCGCCGCTGTGGCGGTGGCAGCGCAGGCGGGTGCCGGGGCCGTGCCCCTGCAGCCCCATGGCCTCCAGGCGGTCGCCGACGCTGAGCGGGGGCACGTGGAGGCCTCGTCCCTCGCAGTCCTGCGTCACCACCACGCGCAGGGCCCGGCCCGGGCACACGGCGGCCGCCAGCTCCTGCACCCCCGTGAACTGGCGCGGCCGCATCCGGAGCTGGCCCCGGTAGGTGCTGGCGAGCAGGAAATGGCGGCGCCTGCCCGGGGCCGAGGCCAGCACTCGCCATGCGCCGGAGCAGCCGTGGAGCTGCAGCCGCTGCCCCTGGCGCAGCCGCGGCACCCAGGAGCTCTGGAAGACGGCGGGGCCGGCCGGGCCCTCCAGGATCTCGGCCTGGACCGGCAGCACGTGCGCCATGGCCAGCACCTCGCTCAGCAGCAGCGGCTGGGAGAAGCGGGCGTGCTGCGCCTCGGCCGTGACGTCCTCCACGTCCACCTCCAGCGTGGAGGGGATCTTCACCACGTCCCTGCGCACTGCGGGAGCGCAGCTCTCACCGGCCCCGTGTGGGAGAGGAGCCCAGCACAGGCACCCCCTCTGCGGTCCCAGCACCAAGCTGGTGTAGGCTCCTGACCCTGCAGCACCTCCAGCGCAACCCCACAGCGTCCCAGCACAACCCCAACCATAGCATCCTATCCAACCCCACAGCGTCCCAGCACAACCCCAACCATAGCATCCTATCCAACCCCACAGCGTCCCAGCACAACCCCAACCATAGCATCCTATCCAACCCCACAGCGTCCCAACACAACCCCAACCATAGCATCCTATCCAACCCCACAGCGTCCCAGCACAACCCCACAGCGCCCCAGCACAACCCCACAGCACAACCCCACAGCGCCCCAGCACAACCCCAACCATAGCATCCCATCCAACCCCACAGCGCCCCAGCACAACCCCACAGCATCCCAGCACAACCTCACAGCGTCCCAGCACAACCCCAACCATAGCATCCTATCCAACCCCACAGCGTCCCAACACAACCCCAACCATAGCATCCCATCCAACCCCACAGCGCCCCAGCACAACCCCACAGCATCCCAGCACAACCCCAACCATAGCATCCTATCCAACCCCACAGCGTCCCAGCACAACCCCACAGCGCCCCAGCACAACCCCACAGCGTCCCAGCACAACCCCACAGCGCCCCAGCACAACCCCACAGCGCCCCAGCACAACCCCAACCATAGCATCCCATCCAACCCCACAGCGCCCCAGCACAACCCCACAGCGTCCCAACACAACCCCAACCATAGCATCCCATCCAACCCCACAGCAGCCCATCCAACCCCACAGCATCCCAGCACAACCCCACAGCGTCCCAGCACAACCCCACAGCGTCCCAGCACAACCCCATAGCGTCCCATCCAACCCCAACCACAGCATCCATCCCAACCCCACAACATCCCATCCAACCCCACCACAGCATCCCAATCCAACCCCACCACAACATCCCATCCAACCCCACCACAGCATCCCATCCAACCCCAACCACAGCATCCATCCCAACCCCACAGCATCCCATCCAACCCCACCACAGCATCCCATCCAACCCCAACCACAGCATCCCATCCAACCCCAACCACAGCATCCATCCCAACCCCACAGCATCCCAATCCAACCCCACCACAGCATCCCAATTCAACCCCACCACAACATCCCATCCAACCCCACCACAGCATCCCATCCAACCCCAACCACAGCATCCATCCCAACCCCACAGCATCCCAATCCAACCCCACCACAGCATCCCATCCAACCCCACCGCATCCATCCCACAGCGCTCCCTGCCCTGACCCAGGGGCACCCCCCACCCCGACACCCCCCATGCCCACCCCACCCACTGCCCTGCTCACTCACGGTCCATAGCAGCGTGCACCTCATAGACGGGGCGCAGGATCAGCGCTCGGGGGCCCAGGTCTCGGCACAGCACCGGCTGTGACTGCCCCTTGCCCAGTGCCTGCTGCAGCGTCAGCCCCCGGTCCCTGCCGCCCTCCGGGACGGGTCCCGACGGTGCCGGCTGGAACACGCCTGGGGGCGATGGGGCTGAGCCCATGGGCGCTGCAGAGGGGAAGGGGCACCCCTGGGGTGCGGGATGGGGCAGGGCAGCCCCGCTCACCCTTAAAGGTCGGTGGCAGCTCCGTGGTCTGCCCCGTGCCCACATCCTCACAGATGACCTTCTGCAGCGCCACGGCTGTCACCTTGAGCAGGTCGCCCGTGGACAAGCAGCATTCGTTGCCCGAGATCTCGTACACGGACCCTATGGGGGGAGAAAAGGGGGGGGTCCTCAAAGGAAACGCCTCCTCCAGCGCTCCATAGAACCACAGAGAGGTTTGGGTTGGAAGGGGCCTCAAAGCTCATCCAGCTCCAGCGCAGAGCTGGCGAGTGGAGGCTGGGAGAGGAGCCCGAGAAGGGGCCATGACCGGCAGCGGTTCTGTTTGGCATCTTGGGAACCCAGCCAAAGCTTTGCCACCGAAAACCACAAGCAGCGAGACCTCCAGTGACAGCAGGAAACCCAGAAACAGCACCAGGGGTCAAGGAACAGCATCGGTGTAGGACACGGCGCCTGCAGGGTGCCACAGGGGTTCATCCCCAGGGTCCAGCACCGCTCACCGGCAGCCGAAGGAGCACACAGCCGGGCTGGCTGAGGGGGCTCTCTTGGGCTGATGTGTGTTTCCAAGGAATCAGGAATACCTGGAAGCTTGTACAGCCCGTGTCCTGGGAAGCTTCCAGTGCTGGGAGCTGCGCAGGATTGCGATGGGGTAAAGAGCAGTGCAGAAGAGCACAGCAGGAGCGGCTGGAGGCTGAACCGATGCCCCTCGGAGGGGAAACGCAGCAGGAAAGGTTCAGGGCTTGCTCACAGTCGGGGCACAGGAACTCCTCAGGCTACGCTCTCACCTCTCAGCACCCTCCAACACCAGCAATGCCCCCTGGTGCCTTTAAATCTCTGCCTTCACTGAGCTGCTACCAAACCTTCCGTGCACCCCAAACCTCTCTGGGATGAACCTCGGACAAAGCCCTTGCTGTGCAAAGCAGAAAGCACCACCAGCCTCACCAGGACTGCAGCAAGGGCAGGACAGGGGGTCTGCTGCCGGTGCAGCAGCGGCATTATTGCTCATTTAGCAACACTAAGATGTCATTGAGGCCACCAGAAGCCTGTGGGAAAGCTGAGCATCCACCTCAAGTGAGCAGTGAGGCCACCCCAACCACTTCTGCTCTTCAAAAGCCACGGCAGCCAAGGCTTCTCCTCCACCTAAGATGCCTCCAGGGACATGGTGCAGGAGGAAGCAGGATGCTCAGACCAGGCTCTGTGCCCTTGCTGGTCTCCTCCCCTTGGGGCCAGGGATAATGGTTCCTCAGGTACACTCCATCCCTGCCAGACCTGCTGCCAGCAGGTGATTCACTGCCTGGGATGAGGGCAGTGCAGGAAGTGAAGGACCAGCCTGGACGGGGTTTGGTGCCCCAAAAGCATAACTGAAAGCAGCTGTAGCTTAAACACAGTGTCTGGTGGTGGCACGGGACCCTGTGCCTCTCTGGTGGCAGGGCACAGGGAGGTGGCACAGCCTTGGGGCACCCTTTGGAGGCAGGGGGCACCCAGCACTCACCTTGGAAGTAGACACCGGAGCAAATCCTGAGGATGCGGGGCAGGGTGGTGGGGTCCAGGGAGCAGATGTATTCCTGGAGGGAGAGGGGCTCCATGGCCGTGCTGCTGGGTGCTCCAGGGCGCTCTGCAGAGATGGGAACTGTGTGGGAAGCAGATCTGAGCTTTGCTTTCACTTCTGCCCACTTTTCACTTCTGTTTCTAGCAGCGGAGACTTCCCTTTCTGGCCACAGAGCTGCGCCAGCAGCACCTCTGCAGCCTGCACGGCCTGACCTATGCGCTGCGGGTCAGTCCTCTTCCTGACTCCATCACGGCTTGGGATCCCCCCGTCCCGGCCCTGCTGGTGATGTGGATGAAGGCACCAGGCCCCAGCTCTGCCGGGTCGTGTCCCACCCAGGCTGTCCCCATCACACATTTCCCATGGACCCTCCTGCCCTGCTGGGGCCAGACAGCGATGGTGCTGTGCGACAGGTCTGGGTAGACCGCTGCGGAGGAAGCAAAGGGCTGTGTCCAAACATCCCTCTCCCTTTACAGACACACCGGCACCTCCATCCCGGCTCACCTCTGGGCTTTCAGACCCCACTCACCCCCATAACAAACATCACGTCCTGGCTGTGCTCAGCGTGTCAGGAGAGGGGAGTCACTGGTTCTGGTCACTGCAGCCATGGGAAAGGCAAACCCAAATTCCCATGTCTCCAGGACAGGAGAAGAGACATCCCCATCCTTCAACAAAGCATCCGACCATGGTCCCTGCAGCCACCAGCTCCATGGGTTCTGAGAGCTGCTGCTGCTGCTCATCTCTGTAAGGGTTTTCCTTCAGCTTGCCCTATGAGTCACAGTGCCCTGAAGCTGCAGCCTAGGAGTGGGAGCAGGATGGGACAACATGGAAATGAAACTCGGGAGATGCAGGAAGAGAGCTCTTTCTGCTTTGCCTCCAGCTGCAGAAGTGGCTGCGCTGACTGGAATTGGTGCTTCCCATCACTCGGTGCAGGCTGAAGCCACCTGACTGACAGGGAGTGCAGGCACATGGAGACTCCCCCTGCACGAGGCGCCTGCAGCACGCCACGCCGGGTGTCACAGCCGCAGGGACATCTAGAGAACATCTAGAGGACAAACTGACACTCGGAGCTGCACTACCCTTACCACCAGGGCAAGTCAGAGAGGTCAAAGTCTTGACAACCTACAAGGATGGAGCAGAGGGTGAGAGCTCAGCTCAAAAGCCCACTGGCTCCTGCCTGGAAGAGGCTTCTAGGAGCAAGGCACCAGGCTGCTGAGCTCCAGCAGCTAAGAGCCAGGGATGGGCCATGGAGAACAAGAGCCAAGGTGGAAGCAGCATCCCTTCAGGGATGGGAAAGGGCTGCAAGAGAAGGGGAGTGAGGAGAGGCAGAGAGATGGTGAAGACAGCTCACTGCAGGCCATAAGGCTGAGCTTTGGGGGTGATGATGCCCGTGTTCCTCTGCTGGGAGCTTAGCCTTGAGCCCGAGTACATCAGGGGATGAGCCAGGGAGGCTGCTGCTTTGCAGGGCTTCGGGAGGCTTGGGATGCCTGTGGGACAGCAGGGCAGCTGGGGGAGGAAGAGGCAGCGAACCTGTCCAAGCCTTGAGCTGAGGAAGGGCTGGGATGTTTTCACTTCCTCCTGCTCGCTGCCAGGCAGGTGCCCTCGAGGGCAGGGCCAGTGAAACCCTCGGAGCTGCGGCTTCCGTTCAAGTGCTCAGTGAAACCAGCCCGGCCCCTTCCACCAAGAGCCCTCGGTTCCCCTCAGCAGCGCTCCCCACGCGCTGTGGGAAGAGCTTTCCTTTCCCATGAGTGGTTTTGTTTCGTACCCTCGTGAGGCTCCAACACGGGTGATGAGGATGGGGAGCAGCAGGAGCAGGGGAGTTGCACCAGAGGAAGTTGCTCATGCAGTGAGCCAGGAAACGATGCAGTTGCCTTTTCCCCTCCGGTTGTGCATTTGCCCAAGAGGAACAAAACACACCTACCATTAACAGCACGGAGAAGAGGAGGTGAAAAGCCTGTTGGAAAGGGTTTGCAGAAATTCAGATGCTCAACCAGGTACAAGCAAGGGCCTTGACCAGGATTCTGGCCAGCAGCAGCCAACTGTAAAGCCTGCATCTTGGTGTAAGTGGTTGTGTTCTGCACACTGAGTAACTGAGATAAAGTTGTGAAGAGGTAACAAGAAAAACATAAAAACTCTCTAACAGATGGGCCCAGTGATAGCTAATGAGGAAACTGCTAGCTAGAAACTCACTTGTCATGTTACTATCAGCTTTGCTTTTTGCCTTTTGCAAAAGACAGGCTAGGCAGACATAGCCCTTTTACTAGAGACTGGTTATTCGTGCAATTGGTTATTCTGCTCCCCTCTTCCATCCCCCTCCCCAAAAAACAAACCCCAAACCCCACCACCCAACGGGAAGCAATGAGCACACAGCAAACAATTCATGTAAGTTACACAAAGCTGCTCCTGAGCAGCTGATTCAGCAGAAACAAGGGAAGAGCTGTTAAGTTCTGGGGGTGAGGGAAGCTCTTGCTGCAGTTCACCAGCATGGCTGGAGTATTCCTGCACTGCTGCCTCCCAGGTGACTCAAAGCACTTGGTATGATCAGAGGCGTGCACGCTGTGGCTGCTCACTCACCTGCTCCGTGCTGGAAGCTTTTCCTGCTCTCCTAAAAGGGCCCAGGGAAAACTCACCTCCTCTCCAAGAAGCCCTTGTTTCAGGCAGGTCTCTAACACAGAGGTACCTTAGTGCACAGCACACTGGGAACAGAACAACTTGCATCAGTGTGTTACTAGCTCCTGGGATACCTGCTGGGTACTGCAGCCTTCTAAAACCAAGATTGAAGAGGGGTTACAATGACAATCCAGGTAATGCTGTAAGGACAAATGGGCCTGGAAAACACTACCACTATAGCTCAGTTAGCTGCAGACTTTACCTCTTTGGTCTGCATTCCACATCACAGAGAGTGCTTTAGATTATCATGCAAGCAGACTCCTTTCCTTTAACACAGGAAATTAACTGCTAACCACACCAACACTTAGAATATCAGACCACAAAGCTAACTACTTGACCTGTACCAACTATTTTTACCTACGCACATCAGCAGCTTGTACACCTTGTGAAGATTCAGCCTCCTGCTGACACAGGAATGAAACTGCCCAGTGGATATTGCTGCATTGAGAAGTACTCATCTGCAGCCTAAACAGCTCAACCCTCCCCTGCAGGCACCTTTAACCAAGTCCCAGTTTACTGGTTTTCACTGTAGCTCTCCCCAGTGAGTCTGGGACAAGCTGCAGACCCACTGTGACAAAGGACGGTGCATTCAGATCCAAGGTTCCTCTATATGCCATAGGCAACAAACTGGGCAATAAGAAGAGCAAAACTGGGCTCTAAATAACTTTTGTGGAGGGAGGATTATGGCAGAAGCTGGTAGAACTTCACTCACAAAACAAAGGCAACTGCTGTTTAAAATCCACTCTTAAGTGTCCCTCTTGTGCACTGCAGCACCAGGCAGCAAAGCAGGTCACGAGCAGAGGAGCTGGAGCAGCTTTAAGAGCTGCAGCCTGAGCCAGCCACATGAACAAGACCTGCAGTGACAGCAGCACTTGGCCACAGCACAAATCCATCCCATAAGCCACAGAATAAAGGTACAGCCTCAGCTGCGGGAGCGCAGGCTGGGAACGAACACACTACACTCTCCAAGCTGGCAAAATCTGCATTTAATTTACAACATAGTAAAGGTTACAGGTAAAAAGCTCAACAGAAAGTGTGAAAAGGCCTATTACACAAGTGTACAAACATCTGTACAAAGCCCCTAGATGTTACACCGTCCCCTCCTGTACCAGCTGTGTCCCCTAAGCTCTACAATAATGAGAGCTTGTTCAAACCCAGAGAGGAGAGGAGCTTGAAAAGCAATGAGCAGTAAAGCTTCCCTTTTCAAGAAAAACCTTGCAAAGAACAAAACAAAAACCACCCATCCAAAAAGAAAAACCAAACCAAACCAAGAAGAAAACCTGCTCGACTTTTCACTTGCCCTAACTAGCCTTACCCTAAAGAGTTGCCTTCATAAAGCAGACTGGCTGGAAAAAGACAATTCTACGTACCAGGAAGAAGCAAACCTAAAGGGAGAAAGATTCTCAGTCCACACGGAGTGTCTGGAAGCAGAATGAGGACTGAATCAGAGTCACAGCAGCACAACTATCCTGCAGAGTTCCTGTGCTCACCCATCTAACAGCCTGAGCTAGATGGTGCAGGGAGGGGGACAAACCAGTCTCTGAAGCCATCCCTCTTGGGAACGGGGTAGCTCCCAGCTCATTTTTAGCTCAGGAACATGATAGCAATCACTCTTCAGACACAGAAGTCACACTGATTTTGGAGCATGTGTCCAAACCAGGTCCCATGCACACAGCACACCAGAAGCACTGTCACACTGCTCCAGCAACCACCAGATGTGCACACCTCAACTTGGCCAGGTAGCCACAGTACTGTATGGAATGAAGAGCTGGGCACACTCTGTCATTGTGGTGGAGAAATCCCCAAACAACAGAGGAATGTCACCACAAAGCTGAACTGCATTATCCAATGTAAAAACAATCCAGGCAAAACAGAGCTCTGGCCTTACCTGGTATAAAGAGAAGATACTGTGTCTCAATACGTGTGAATCAGGTGGTGAAACCTAAACTTGAGGATCTGAAGTGTCAGAGCTACAATCCAAATCAAGCTTATTTTATTCAATAGGAGAAAGTGAAGTAGTCAAAAAAATGTACTATGATAAAACCAACTCGTGCAGTGTTTTATTCAAGGTGAGGCAGATTCTCTACTCAGAACTGATATTCTAGCTCTAAGCAGCACTGTGTTCTCATCCCTTGAACCAAGGGATGTGGCCAAACCAGCAGATTGTGGTTTTAGTTGTTAAACATGCTGATGGTTGGTCATTTTTGTGTGTCTCTTGTTGCATCTCACACATGCTCTAAGCTCACAACTTCCATTTGCAAATACAAATGGAACTATCTAAGTTAAAAGGGCCACCAAGTTCAAAAGGAACTGGTTTCCTCTGGGTTAACTCCACCTTAAGTGATCACAGGGAGTGAGATCAACCTGACTTGGTTATTTATAGGCAGTGCCTACCCACCTTTCAAACGCTCTGAGGCTTCCCATGCCCGGTAGCACCAACACAAGCTCCCATCCACCCACATGTGCACCCCTTTAGTCCTCCAAATACTGGGCCACAGCTTGGGAAACCCATCTATTTTTGTCCATTAACTCCATGTCCTCATGAACTAATGGGATGCTGTAGTGTTTGAGGTGGAAAAAACCCCAAAGCTGTAGCTGAACTAAAGTAATACAAAAAAAACCCCCAACAATGTCCCACACATTGGTGGGTTTGGAAAATGTACAAAAGAAAAGCTGACCTATATTTTGCAAGTTTTAGAACTCCTGTTAATGAGATTTTGAAAGGCTTGGCCCCACAACCATTCACTTCTGACAGAGCTGACCTGCTACGTGCAAGTCCAGTGGCAACAACATGACTTGTAGTGAGCACACCGCCTCCAAACATGGATTTGCAGGGTCATGCCATAAATGAGAATAAAGTTGTGTGATGCTGCCCCTTCAACCTCTGGATCAAAACTGAGAGTAAAGACCTCTGGGGACAGTAATGGCGAAGAAAAGGCTGCCAGATATTTTTGTTCAAAAGGAGATGGGAGCTGTAATTCTTTTTTTTTCCTTTAACAGACATATAAAAACGTTTGAAGACAGATCTTTAAAGGATGTTTCACTTCTTCAATCTTGGTATTACATCTGGTTAGGACATTGAAATCTTAAAAAGACGATACTGCACAGCAACAGTTTCTGGAGTTCGTGACTCCCACCCTCACTCCACAAACTCCAGCTCAGATCAGCAGGGAAGGGGTTGGCTTCTTGCCTGGCCATGCCTCCTTTGCATATTTCTTCTTCTTGGGTTCATTCACAGCTTCGGGATTAAAGACAGCAGGGTTTGGAGCTGGGTTCATGTTGACTGTTGAGGGCGCAACAGGAGTCAAGTCCACATCTGGGGCGAGATTGGGGTAGGGCATTGGCAGGCCACCAATGAGTGCTGTCCCATGGCCACCGTGCGACTGGGACCCTGCCTCATTGTGGGTTGGAGGTAGACCCCCGTACAATCCTCCGCTGTAGGGGAAGTTTTGCATCCGTCGTGATGCAGAATCATCTGTGGTCAGGGAGCCTGCGTTCTCCAACCGCTTCTTCTGGAGACGGAAGCATTTTAACATTAGTCAGAATACATGAAATAAGCAAGCTGTAGAAACTGGCCCCCAGAAGGCACCTTGACCAGCCATGCAAAGTGGTTACAGACCATGTTCCAGTAGATTTCTTCTGGGTTTCTCTGAAAACCACTTAATAATAAACTCTTAAAGGTGCACAATGCAGGAAGGGGTGACAGGAGCTGAACTTAGATCAGGTCTGAGCACTTCTTTATCTCCTATACACACCTGGCAGTCTTGAGCTTGTCCTAAACACAAGACTGAGGAGGTCTTTAGTCAGTAACACAGACCCTCCTCCCCCCAGTAACAAACTGGAACTCCCAGATCACCTGGGTGTTTTTGTCTGCAGGAGATCATCTGGATCTCCTGCAGCCTGGGGTTTATGTAGAATTACCCTTTTCCACACACATTATTTCATGCATACCAGCAACAAGTGAAGTCACTATCACACTGTTGCTTAGCTACTCTGAAGCTTTACAAATATTCAAGTTAAATATAGCACAGGCAACACACTTTAGTCTTGGAGCAACAGCTAAACCCTGCTAGTTCTAGTAGACAACCTTAGGAAATCTTCAGCACTTACAGGATTTAAACAACCTCTCTTTTTTACTTTCTATTTTCCACGCTTCCCATAACTTTAACCAATGCCTAGAACCACTGTACTGGAATTCTGGGAAGTGTCTCTTTTTGTGAGGGAAAAATTACTGCCATTGCTCCCACGTGTTATTAAAGAGCAAAAGCTGGATTTGAAGGGAAACAGTCAAATCTACTAAAGACTACAATTGTGAAACATGAACACGACTTGCTAACACTAAAACACTTCTCACCACAGAACATTATGTTCTCAAGGTATAAGTCATAAAATGAGTTCATGTAATCAATCATGAGTTCATCAATGCAATGCATTCATTAGAAAATTGAGTTACTCTGTACCTTAACAGGGACTACTGCTGTCTGTACCATGTTCCTGAAACGTCCAACAGAAGGGTCCACATCCTCTGCAAAAGCAAGAACAGCAATGCCTTCAGTAAGAATACAGGAAGAGACAGAGCATCTGTCAGGTAAAGGAGCCTACTGAGGAACTAGTACATGGACTTTCTCCAAGCCAGTCCTCTAGTGATGCTCAGGAAGCACAAGCATGCCCAGATGAAGAGAGGAGACAGGAGGACACCTAGTGGCTTTGGCTCCAGGTGGGCTCATGAGATATGCTGGTAAGAAAAGCTTTCAACTGCAGTGGAGAACAGGGAGGTGAATGTATGGATGGGTGGCTTTCTCTGATCACACTGGAGTTCTGGGCTGAAAACTGCAGCTGACAAGCCCCTGCACATGCTCAAAGGCACAGCAGCCATCCCCAGAAGTCCTTGGGGGAACCTTGAAGGAGGAGTTGAAGGAATTCAAGGTACAGGCTCCAAAACTCTGAAAACATTATCCTTTTTGTAATGCAGAAGACTGCTGTTTACATTGGGATGTTTTGAGCACTGAACTGCATAACCTTCTAAATTAAAATGGTTTTTCTGGCTGGTGTTGAATTAAGTCAAAGACTTAAGTGAGACATGTGGCAGCTTCTCAAAAATAGCAGATCCCAAACATCGACTGCCAAACTTCTCTTCTTATCCATATGCAGCCAGGAGGAATCCCTATGAGAACACTGGAAAGGGGGCCTTAAGGGCATCAACTAAAGACTAAAGCAAACTACTTACCCGGATTGATGATTTCATCGTCATCACTGAATGTCACTCTGGAGTTCTTCCGTTTTCTCTTTGGTCTCTGAATATCCAAGTTCCCTTCCTCAATGGTTAGTGTGGAAATTCTTTTGTTGTGGGCCGTATTAAACTCTGTCAGGTTCTAGTGATAAAAATGGAGATGAAATAGTTTAAGCAAGTAGCGTATGAAGTTTCATTTAACCATGCAATTGTGCGTATCAGAAAACCACAGCACAATGTTTAGTTTCAACTTTAGAACCATAGGAAGAAAGAGTGCTCCAGTACTGCAATAGGCTGCTCAGAAAGGTTATGGTATCTGCCTGAGAATACTCAGAACATGACTGACCATGATCCTGGGGCAACCTGCTGTAGGTGACCTTGCTTAGCTGGAGGACTGGACTAGATGATCCTGAGAGTTTCTTTCCAACCTCAACAATTCTGTGAATGCCACATGTGCTGCTTTTTCCTTTTTCTCTAGTTAACTGCAGGAAACAGGGCAGCATTCAGTTACTGGGAAATCATCCTTGACCTGGGGTAGCTGGGGAGAGAGTAACTCCCCGGAGAGCCATTGTGAGCAGACCACTGGAAGAGGATTATTAGGTCAGTGGATTCTGGGAAGCTGCATGATCACAGCAGAATGAGACACTTTGTGTGTATCTGCCAGCAGAACACACCTTGGACCACCTTCAAGGCCAAGAAACGAAGAGCCTGAACCTAAGCAAACAAAAGCGGAACGCTATCTGTTTAGCTAGAAACACCATCGAGGTAGAGTGTGACACTGCACTCACGTCAAGTTCTGTCTCCTCCTCTGGCAGGCCCAGCAAGCCCTTCAGCTCTTCATCTTCGCTGCCCATTTTCTCATCTCCCTTAACTGCCGATGGAAGCGTCTGAGGCTTCTCCCGCAGCGTGTATGCCCGTGTAGAAGCACCAAATGAAACCGTGGAGTCAATGGGTATCTGTTGGGGTTTGTGAGGTTCCAAACGGATATGACCCAAGAATGTGCCATGTGCTGAGAACATCAAAATGCAAAACAGGCTGTTAGTTATCAGCTTGGGCTCAAAATATTCAAGTTCAAGTCTTGAGAAATTCAGAAACTACAGGGTTCCTCTGAGATACAAGTCCCTGAGGTACTCTGAAAACAGAAGCTATGCACATACCACCCATCGTCTCATGAACTAAGGTAACACGCATGAGAAGTCCCCAAAAAGTCATGGAAACAAAGTACAAACACCATTTACTTTTTGGATTCTTACAGGTCCCAAGATACCATGTCTGGAATCAGTACCTCAGTGGAAAAAACAGGTTTTAGATCTTGGGAAACCACCCTCAGTAAAGAAAACCTCATGAAATCCTGAAGGGAAGGCAAAGTCACCTTCCTCTTTTCCCTTAGCCTCTTAAGTCTAGAAATGTTCTTTTAAACACCAAGTGAAGCAGATGGAAGCTCACTGGAGCAATCACTTCTTTGCTCCAAACCCATTACAATCTCTCCCTAGGATGCCATCTCAGAGTACAGTCATCTATCCACACAGCGAAACAACACCACCAAAGGAAAAAGTGTCTCAGATTCAGGAATGCTTAAGCACTGAAATATTGTGCTTCTAGCTGGTTAAATGTCACATTACTTACTGCTGTTTAGATCTATGAGGAAAACCCTCTTGAGATGTTTGTGATAGACCAAGGCAGCATGGACCCGAGAGCAAGACTGGTGGTCAATGGTAAAATCGCACAGATCAGGATTTCTCCCAAAGAGATAGTATTTCTTCTCATCAATGATGAGTTTCTGAGGTAGAATATCAAACAGAGAAGTGTATTAGACTCCTATCACCTTGTGGGTCTTCCTGAAAAAATTCAAGCACATGAATAAACAGAGCAAGTTCTAAACACAGCATCAACAGCTCATCAATATTTCAGTTTTGCCTGACACTTAAACACAGAAACTCAAATCTTCTCTTTGTAAAAACAGAGCAGCTGAATATGGAAAAGTCCCAGCGTTCTCAGCTTCCAAAGCACTCCTCTGCTACGTTAAGTCTTCTGCTGCCATACTGGACTGAATTAATTTGCCTTCAGGCAGATGGGTATTCCCACAAAGGGCTGATATAGGCACCAGGACTGTGGGACGAGGAAGGATCTCCCACTCTGGCAGTAGCATTCACGTCACTCAGTTGTTAGCTCCTAGTTTTGGTCAGCTGGAGATCCAATGCATCAGACTAGTTACAGGTAGCTGGTCTGGGGGGTTTTCAAGCTATCAGAAAGACTGACACTATGAGCACCTAAATTCTGTAGCACTACAAAGTCATGCAGAAAATGAGACAGCTTGGAATAAGACACAGTATTTCTATTCCTCTGCCTTATCTCCAAGCAAAAAAAAACCACATGAACTACATTTTCTACTACATTTTCTTAAAGCTCATCCAGTTCCAACCCCTGCCACAGGCAGGGACCCCTTCCATAGAGCAGCTTGCTCCAACCTGGCCTTGAACACTGCCAGGGATGGGGCAGCCACAGCTTCTCTGGGCACCCTGTGCCAGCGCCTCAGCACCCTCACAGGGAAGAGCTTCTGCCTAAGAGCTCATCTCAGTCTCCCCTCTGCCAGGTTAAAGCCATTCCCTTTGTCTTTGACTTGGCAGCATTCAAGAGATTTTGCAAATACAGAAGTGAATTAATACATTGGAAATATTGTCACAAATCAACAGGGGAAAATAATTCTATTGCCTTTACTCCAAGATAAGTTTCCATATTTTTCTGTGCCTCTGAGTTATAACCCAGTGTCTTCCTTTACACACTGAGCTTAAACACTTCATGGCTTGTTTTAATGTAGCACTTTTCAGACCCAGCAATCACATGGTGTACCACAGACCTCAGCACAAGGCCTCCGATACGGATGGCTTGGTTAGTATCAAGTGCTCAGTAATCCAGGAAGATTTAATAAAGTTCTTACCATAAAACTGAAAAGCTATTTGCCACATGTACCAAATAGGGAAAGAGATGGATCACATTCAATGCTGTTCATGTGTTGCACAGCTCCCAAACATGAGCACAGCTCACTGTTTGATGTAAACACTGCAGTCTAGAGGACTCAAGCTGTCACCAGTACAGTGTGTAAGGCCACAAGGCAGCCACACAAGCACCCATGGATGCTGCATGGAACAGTGCACTAGGACTTCCCTGCCAAGCCAGCCTGGGCCTCAGAAAAGCTTTGGCCAGCAGAGCCTCAGAGCCTGACACCACCAGCACAATACGCCTCATGACTGACATTTATCAACACCAACTTTGCCCATCCCTTACCAAAAGCAATGGTGCACCCTCAGCTTCCATATGGCATTTTGCTGCTTTGTTTTTCAGTCCTGAGCAGGACTTCTGTGACAGACATTTGCTAAGCACCAGAGGATTCATTTAGCAGAGAAGTCCATGTAAACCCTTTCATCCTAAAGCTCCCTCTCCAAGCTCAAGAATCCAAAGGAAATATGACAAGAGAAAATCCATCTTACAGAATCAGTCTCCCAGGTGGGAAGGCTGCATTATGTCTGGCCACTTGCCACACACCAAAACCCCCAAAGTCACAAAGCCATTTGGCTTTGCTCACTGAATTTCATTACATGGCCTGAAAGGAAGACTGGAAAACCCAATGCCAAGTACAACCTGCACCCAGCTGGTGCTGCTGGCATGGCAGTGAGAAGGCTGAGCTGCAGCCTACTGCAGCTCTCTGATCTCTCAAACTGATTCTGAACACGCATCAGTTTCAGAACTGGAGAAGCAGAATCCATGGGTTATGGATTGAAGACAAATGCAAAGGGTCTGAATGCTACAGTGCCTAGAAAGAGTCAGTTAAGGCCAGCCCTGATGCAGTCCCAGTACTCTGTAAGCGTCTTGTAGGGAACAAAATGTCAAGTTTAATCCAAAATTAAGTTTGGAAGCATTTTACTTTAACTCTCTCTCTTATTAAGACAGGTTTAACCTTCAGGAAGCCAACTGTCACTGTCTGCTACCTGAGCAGGGCAGTTTTGTACCCCTGCGCAGTGCATCTAATCAGAAGATAACTGATGGAATTCCCTTCCTTCTGAAGTTTCAGAGTAAAATAAACTGATGTGAACATCATGAACACGAGAGAGAAGCTAAATGCTCATGAGGAAGTGTTGAAAATGCTGGGAAATGTTCTATTGCTGACGCCTATGTACATGATCTACCCAATACACACAAACCCTATTTTCATACCTCAATGAGTTTGTCTCCTTTGACCACATCCAGATGTAAGCCAGGTGGTGGCTTCCCTGCCCTGGAAAAGAAAGGAAAATATAGCATCAAAACACTTCATAGAACATTTATTAGGGTTAGAGCTAATATTCTATTAGAGCTACAGCTCAAACCTACACAAATGTAAGCAGGATTATTTGGGGGAAAAATACGAAAATCTCCTCATTTTCTCCTCCCTGCAGATGCCTTTGGCCAACACATAACTCATCATTTTTTACAAACCCGTGCAGGTTGATGGCAGGCATTTATGATTCCCTCTGCTCTTAGAAGCATTAAAATAATTCCCACCAAGCTTTCAGTTGTAAGAAATACACTTCAAAAAGCTCATGGTTCAAACTTGGCGATTACAGACTTATCCTGAACACAAAACAATTGCACTGTGTTTTAGGAGTATTTTATGGAAGCTTTCTGATGAGAGACGTGGCTGCTTCGACTGAACAAAGCATTCCATTTGTATTAAAGCATTTGCCTAACTTCACCTTGGCACTATGTATGTTTTCTTGTTACAATGCAGTTCCGCACAGAACTCGATTCTACTGGTTCCCACTGGTTCCCTTGGTTACTTACTCAGGAGCAAAGTCTCCATGGAATACAGTGAAATTTGGAAATTGTGTACAAAAAATTAATTCCTGAGAGCAGGGCCCATAAATATTCTATTAGAGAGAACTACAGGGTTTATGGCATCAAAAACTGAGATGAAACAGCACCGAATTAAATAGGAAAATGAATATTAAGGAGTGAGGAACAATGCACTGACTATTTGGTAAGATTATTCCTACTTTTTCAGAGAACAGGTATGTTGGAAGTGTAGACATCAGAGGAAGGAAAGACACGACTGTAACCTTTATGCCTACCAGAAAGCTGCTCCACAGCCTTGTTATTCTGACAGTTTGATTTCCATCCTACATTTCTGATCAAACCCTTTCATTGCCATCCTATATTTTTCGCTCTTTCCCTTCAGCTGTAAGGGAGGGCTCCCCAGTACCATGCCTCTTTAAAAATCCTCTACCCAGTGAAAAGCAGTGTTGGTTTTATTTTATTAGACAGCTTAAGCTCTGTTCTGGCCCACACTAAGGTCCCTGTTTCCCTAAGGCATCTGGTTCGGTTTGACTCGAGCTTTATTAAGCACAGGTAACAGACTCTCTATTTTCATCAGTGCCTTCTCCAACAGCACTGACTCAGTCATACCCAGTTGAAAGAGAAAATCTGAGCTGTAGCTATGAAAGACATGGACAGGACAGCTTGAATTCTGTTGTGTTATAGTTTAAAATGAGGTCAATTATTTAAGTTTCTAAATGTGGATTCAAAAGCCTAAATTTAGCTACTTCCTAAAAATCTTGGCCTGTGTGCCTATTGTATGCATCTCCATGCCCAACTTCAAGGACAAGGTGGCACTTCCAGAACTCTAAAGCTCATCCCCTCCAGAAATCTGTGTACAATCCCAGCCAGGAATAGCCTGTTGTTGGCTCAAAGCAACTGAAATCATTGTTACCTTTAAAACACCCTACTTCAAATGTGTGTATGTTCCAGAACAACCTCCCAACTCCTGGTGCGTCGAGAGAGGGAGTAAAGGAAGATTCACCATCCCAAACACAGGTTAGACCACAGTGGTCATTAAACATCTGAGGGTCACCCCCAAAACTACACCCCGGATCATCTGTACCACACAGGAATGACTTTTACTCACTAAAATCAGCTCAAAAGCAAAGCAAAAATCTTCGTAACACCAGGGTATGTCATTGTTATCTGAACACATCTTCCAATGTCATGGTTTGGCTCAATTTTGATCCACAGTATCGGCAACACCTTTATTTCCATTTCAAATGCACAGCCCATGCCTTTGCCAACACTTAGGGAGGAATTACAGTGGATGCATACACAAGTGCTGGCACAAACAAGCACTATGAAGACAACATTCCTCATTTGTCATTGTCTCGAGCTAGTTTAACTGTTGGAAGCACAAGAAAAGAAAGAATAATGCGTTTTATGGACTCTGAAGAAGTACCTTCTAACAGAACAAAAACTAAATCAAAGGCAGAACTTCAACCCTGGAAATTGAACTGATTGAAAACCTTGAATTTCAGAGTGGAAGTCTTTTCTGGAAACTGGATACTAAACCACTAATCACGTTAGGAAAGATGGGTACGATGATTAAGGCAAACCTCAAAAATATGGGCAATTTAAAGGCAAGGGAAAAAAGCTATTTCTGTTGATTACATTTAAGATCCATTTCTCGTACAACTGGTGTTTGCAGTCCCCAAACCAGATCTGCTTAGAGGCAGAAAACCAGATAAATAGACTCTGATCTTGATTTTAATATAGGCTGATGACATTGAAGCTAATTCACTACAGAAGAAGCTGCAACTGACCACAAAGCCCCTCTGCAAGTCCATGGTTTTGGTCACCCAAAGCTCTCTGTACCAGGATCTATACTGCTACCTAAACAGAAGACTTCTGGGTGCTGCGCAAGACACCAAAGATCCTGCAAGATACGTATACACTGAGACTTTCTGGAAGTCAGAGCTTCAAATAACAATACTACTGGTCCAGGCCTGCTGCTGGGAAAGACCCATCACCCAGTATCAATACTGATTCAATTCCATAGCAGTTTTTCAATTCAATTATCATACCTGCGTCCTCTCTGGGCTGCTCTGAAAGAAGCAAACACGTTAAAACTGTGAGCCAGACTCTGCAATTCAGCAGATCCACCCCAAGTCACAGAAAGCTTTAACAGGAAATTGAATCTACTTTTTTTTTGCAGATTAGAAAAATAAACCAGAAATAAATGGATTTTAAGACACAACAGCAAAAGGACATTCAGGCTGCAAAAAAGCAACTTGCCAAAAATCTGAGAAATGTCAGCATAAACCAGAGCCTGGCACCTGAACACAACCTCCCACTCCTGGGTGTGAAACCCTAGCCTGGATCATCCCCCTAACGCCCCTTTGCCCTCATGTCTCCATCATTCAACACAACAGGATGTGCTTCAGACCCAAATCAGGTCAGCACCAGCCCAGTGAAGCTATGCAAGACATGCCCTGTCTGCAGTAGAAACCAGAATATATGTAACTAAAGAGGCCTTCACAGAGGCAGGTGTAACAATCCTCTCTTTAGGTGGTATTTATTTAGGAATCCTTCTGCAATAGCACGCAAGTAACTGCAACTGAGCACTGCAAAAGTTCTACTTCTCCAGCTGGTCAACCTACAGCTTGCAAAGGCAGAAGTAATTCAGATTTACCACTGAATATAATGCAAGTTGTGCACACTGTTGTACAAAATATATCTATCTAAAGAGGTATTTCAAGTATCAGGCTGAACACCCAGAATCGGGTTTTATCTACTCTATCATGCCATCATTTTATGGAGCACCATCTTGTCTCACAGAGATGCTTCTTACTGGGTACGTTCAGCACAAATGATCTACTAAAACACAGGAGCAATTCCTCCTCGTGAGAGGGTGAGATGGTTTTACCAGCTAAAGCAGGCACTCCTAAACCAGGTTAAATTATAAGGCAGATTCACTGAGCATCCATTCACTGAGCACCATCGTCGCAGCACGGAGAGGCAGGGGATCTGTGGTAAACCTCAGATGACTGTGCAATTAAAGCCTGCAATTGTGCATGCACATACAGAGCCAGCTCCCACCAATGCTTCACTTTTCAGTCATAACGTTGTCTCATTTTCTATGTCATTTAAAACACAACTGCACAACCCCAGGACAATCAATGCTCCAACCCCCAAAGACGACGGCACAGCAGAGATCTATTTAGTACTGCATTAAACAAATCAAAGCAAACGCAGCCCAGGTAACCTAACCCAAGGCGCTGCCTGCAGCAGGAGCAGCTGATTTCCAGAGATCCCCTCCAACTACGGCTCGAAACCAGCCATACTCATGGTCCTGACCCTGCTGCTCCCACACGCCGCTCTGCTCCGGGGTTTTAATGCAATAACCCCCCCCCGGCCAGCCTCAAGCCGATGGATCTCTCGTGCTGCACACACAGCTCGAGCACAACGCTGAATCTGCGCTCCATCACCCGTTCTGTTGAAGCCGCAGCATCGCCGGGAGCAGCCTAAAGCCGCGGTAGCCGCTGGACGCGGCCTGCTCCCGGCTCCGCCAGCGACAGCACCGGCCCCGCGGAGACGGGAGCGCAGGCCCGGGCCCTTCCCGCCCCACGCCCCGGCCCCACAGCCACTCCCCCGGCCCGGCGCGGCCGGCAGCCCGCGGCAAACGCAGACGCGATGGGCCCGGTGCGGCAGCCACAGTCTCTGCCCCGGTGCCGGTCATGGCTCCGTCCCGCCGCTCACCAGCTGGGGCACTCGAAGAGCGAGAGGCCTCCGCCACCGGCGGGGTTCGCGTTCGCCGCCATCTTGTGTCTGCCCCATTCAGGCGCGCCCGGGGCACGACGGGAGGCGGGAGGAGAGGCGCGATCCCAGCGTGCACTGCGCGGCGAGAGGCGCTGAGGGGAAGGGCGCGGGAGCGGAGCGGGTCCGAGGGGACCGGGAGCGGCTCCGGGACTCGGTGTGCAATGAACGGCCGAGAAACGGGGCTGCAAGTGACGCGGGGGACATGGTGCGGGACAGCGGAGTGCTCAGGGACGGGTTGGACAGCGCTTGGAGCAAGCTGCTCTAGTGGAAGGTGTCGCTGCCCGTAGCAGGGGTTGGAGGTGGAGGAGCTTTAAGGTCCCTTCAACCCAAACCATTCCAGGATTCTAGGATCATTCCCATTTCTCCAGTATCCCCACGGAGAGCCCTTTCCCAGAGGCCTCATCCCCTGGCTGGCTCCCACAGCCAGCACCAGAGCCAGGTCCCAGCTGCTCCGAGTGGTAGGAAACACAGCCGAGCGCCAGGATGCTGCAGCAGCAGCCATGGCAGGTCTGGTGGTTCTTCATGATCAGGAACATAGCCAAGACTGCTAAAAATAGCTCCTGCAGCAGCCCTACTGCTAGGTTCAGTGATGGAAAGAAAGAGGAGAAAGTATCAAGCCATTACAGCCATGCTGAGTCCAGCGAGCTGGACTCGTGTCCTCAATGCCAGTTGTTAGAGGACCAAAACAGGCCCAAGAAAGGATGGATCCTACAAATACTGTACCCAGGCTCCTTTGTAAGATATGGAGGTGTGACATCCAGAGGACTGTCCCAGTGCAGCAGGCAGCACAAAAAGCCCCAGGCTCTGCTATATAGGAGTTATTTTGAATCAGGAGCAGAACCACACACTGGTTCCTTGTTTTCAAGTCTGATTTCACTGGACAGGCTCAGCAAAGACTCCAATTTGCAGCAACAGGCAAACAGTCAAAGTTGACCCAACACTGATCTAGGCATCAGATTCATGTTTCTGCCCTCGACTGTTGCACAGGAGCTTTGTGTGTGTCCAAGTGAAAGCAATTCACTTGTTTCATTCTTCACAATGAGAGACCACAGACCTGAAGCTGGTGGAAAGACAGCTGTAACATGCAAAGTCTTTTACCCTGCTTACAGAGGGAACCACAAACGAGTGCCAGTGTCCAAACTGCAAGAGACAGAAGCTCCAAGATAGGCTTTTAAAAGTGTTTATTGACGGTTATTCGATGGAATGACGGCGCAATAGTGCAAACCACTGTGGAAGTGGGAGAACGTGCTCCCTTCCCAGCTTTCACATTTACTTTATTATACAGGAGACATGGAATAAGGATTAAATACAAAATGGGTCAGTATGCTGCATTTACCGCACTCCATTGGGCTTTGGGCAGATTAGTGTTCCCTCAGTGCATGTCAGCTCAGAGCTACGTTGAAGGGGGGAGTGGCTGCTAGATCCTGTCCAGCTCGGGTAGCAAGACAGCTGGAACCAGCACTCTTTTCCATTGCACACACATCCTCAGCCTGAAAAGCACCTCATCTCACTCAGCCAGTTTCTACACTTTCTGGTTCATAAAGAGTGGAAAAGACCAGGTGTTCACAAGCCCCACATAGTATTTACTAGTGCACTACAAGTGAGCTTCAAGAGCACTTCTTCAGAAGCAAGATTTCAGCTAATACTCGTCTATCCTGTAAACTCAGGTGCCCACTTCCTCATCTTTGTGTGATTTTCTCCCTGGAAGCTTCTAAAACCACTTAGGAGTGAACAGCTAAAACTTCGTATTTCTAGTGCTTGAGAGTCAGCATTGGAAGATATTTACCTGTCCAACAATAAACCACCAGCTAGTGTCTCTAAGGAAGTTGCAGTGTTAGATTAAAAGTCAAAGAAGATCCTGTCCTCAAATGAGGCATTTTGGAAAAGAACAACCCCAACCACGCTCAAAAAAATTCACCACCACAATTACAAGCCTCAAAGGTGAACTGACCAGCACCCAGTGGTTCCAGCTATCACCCATGCATACTTCTTGCCTTTCCAATTGGCAACAACACCTCTTGAAGAGAATCTAGAGCCACAGCCACTTGGAGACTAATAAAACCATGGGGCAGATCCTGGAGACTTTAGAAACTGCTGGATTAAGGTGATGTGAATCGGTGGTGTGCCATCATTGAATGTCATTCTTATTCCAGTCCAACAAAGTTACCTATACATATAAAATGTTAATGTTGTGCCACTCGTCAACAAGAAGACATCTCCAATTATCGATCACACTTCAGCATACAGTTGGGACAGGGAGTAATACATTACAGAAAGCAAACCCACAAGATTTTAGTTACATAAAACAATATAATTTGTATATAAACTGATAAATACCGTCTCCATGGCTCACTAATTCCAAATACTAGTTATCTGCACATTAGTTGCTAATATCTATGACTAGAAGTAGTTCCAGCTTGTGCTCTCTCAGGGTGGTCAATTCAATTTTGAGACTTGACAGCCTGCTCGCTCTGAGGGAGGGGAAAAGATCTCAGCAATGAGATTAGGTTCCATGGGAAGATTTCATCCTGTTGCCTGCCAGATAATGAATCCTATGATTACAGAAGTCACAGCAAGACCAAGAATCAGGATGCAGATCTTCTTACGGGATTTCTTCTAATAAAAGGAAAAACAAGAAAAGCCACTGACACCAGAAGCAGATGACAAGAGGAAAAAGCAGGTCTATCAGTTAATGGTGCTAACTTTGGTGAACTAGAGCACTAGATGCCCATGCTTACTCAAGAGAAGTAACCAGTGTAGTCTGAACATTTTTACTTAACCTACAGATAAATGCCTTAGTTTTAGGAGCATGTGGTCTAAGAGATGCAGTTAAGTCAGAATGTGACAAGTTCTGCTTCTCTAAAGGAAAATGCCAGCTTTATTGCATGTTGGCTACAAAAAGAGAACGTGACATCACCTACCACTTTTCATCCTATTAGACCAGAGTACAGCTTCAAAGAAAGCCAAACATCTTCAGTAGTTTTCTCATACAATCTTCTCTTGGTCACTTGGGGTTGGTATAGAAATAGTATTGCATTTCTACAGTTTAAATCACAGAGTGGTTTGGGTTGTCTGGTGTGCTGCAAACCTCTATATGTGTCTTGCTATGCCTGTCCTATTACTGCTCAACTATACACTGACAATACAGAATTTACCTGATAATAGGCAGCTCTCTGTAACTGCTCACTGGCTCTCTCCACATGGACTTCTGCACTTTCCACATTTGCCTCTATGCTATCTATGGAAAAATAAAGAACTCAATGTAAAACACTTCAGACCTTCAGTGTTTAAGAAAATCAATCAGAAATGCAAGCCTTTTTATGCAAAATACTAGAAAATTTAATCTATGTAGGCAAAACATGCAATGGAACTAAGAAGAGACTTCCCATTACCCAAACACACTTACCAATCATATCTCCTTGGTCATGAATCATCATGGCTAAATCCTTAAATATCTGATTGACATCCAAAATGTCTGCCTGAAGATAACAGTTTAACAAGTTACAACAAACACTGGTTCCAATGTTTTTAAGCCTCATTCTTAGTACCTCTTCTGATCATTGCTCAAAGCGTCAGAACAGATGCCATCACTCACTGACTGAGGTGACTTGATGCTGCTATCTGTGGAAGCTGGGATTAACACAGGAGCCTACAATATTCCTGCCACTGGATATTGGATTCATTCCACTAGCAATTAGCACAGTATGGAATTGAGATGAACATTGTACCATGAGTTGCTTCTACCATCTGAAGGACCACCAGTCAACACTGAAGGAAAATATACCTATTCTCCTTCCACAGGGGCAGGGAGATTGATCTTGGCATCAATCCTCTCTACAAGGAACTCTGTTCCTCCACCTTCAGATCTCCTCAGCCCATCCCATTAGTTAGCACTGCATGACCTCTTTGGCTTATCTCCCAATACTGTTAACTATGCAGGATCTACTGGTCACCTCTAATTGCCTGATTGCCGTTTCTCTTTCTTTAATGAGTTCAAGGTCCTGTTCAGTTATTGCCACATCTTCTTCCTGAGACTGCATTTGATTCCAATCTTCACCACTGGAAAGAGATGGAAAGAAATTACAACTCTTTCTCTGTGCACAGGGACTTCCACCCTCCCTTTGTAAGTAAAGCAGCAGCGAGTTGAAACTTGAAAGGTTTCCTACAGAACAACCCCCAGATTCCTGGTCCTGCAACTGTATAGAGACAGCACTCATCTGTGACAACATTTGCAGAGGGATGAGACATGTGAGCTAGGTCTCTTGTTAAAGGATTTATACAGACAGGGCCAGCAGATTTCATCCCAGTTTTCTCAAACACACATACAGTAGAAACAGGCACAGTGATCACAGAAGCTTCTGGAGCGTCCTCTTTACCACACTGTAGAGCTGACACAACATTTTACAAACTTAGCTATCTACTATGACAGACACTGTTACTGTCTGAAAGGTGACTATTTTCCTCAGGGCAATAATCACACAAGCGACATTTAAGGAGGATAAAATCCTGTTGTGTGCAGTTAATTTTGTACGTTGTGTATTACAAGTGCTGTAATAATTGCATTTCAAATCTTTCTGCTTTGCATTCAGTTAGCAGAGCCTGGCCCAGGTTACACTGACATATCTTGCATCAAAACCTTAGTCATTTGTATAGTTAAAAGTATAACATCAAAGGACAAGAAGTTGTTACCTATCAAATGAAACGAGCTGTTCTTCTCTGAACCGCTCATCTGCCTGGAAGAGATAAAGGAGTTGTGAGTCTCACAGACTACCAAGACCCCTTGTAAATCAACAGGAGTATCTTGAAAACAAAGGCATAAACTGTGCAGAGAGTTCTCCAAGAACACCACTGTCCCTTTAGCTTCCAGATTTAAGTTAGTTAAGATTAGATCTAGACTCACCTTTACATTTAGTTTTTAAATTCAGATTATCTCTGCAAATCAGAGGCAACTGCGCAATCAGAAGCAGCGAGTCCCTTTACTCAGATGTTGTTTGTCACATCTGTTCTCAACATGTAGCAAAAGATTTAGAGCATAAGCCAAAGGATAAATGTGCTCCCTGGTAGAAATTCGGAACGCACACCTAACAGAGCCCCAAGGCAAGGGGAGAGAAATGCTTTCACTGGCCTTTTTATTATGAGGATTTAGTAGCTACAGGGATTTGTGAAAACATAACAGGGAGGTTTTGAACATACACTGGAGATAGTAGTGAGACAGAAGCTATAAGAAAATAAACATTGTGTGAGACGTAAGGTGTAATTTAAGGTGTGGAAAGCTTCCAACTGACCTCTTAAAAGTTATAATCTAGGGCTGACGTCAAGCAAAAAGCAAGCCTGCGATACTTTGCTATTAACTACACTGTGACTGTGCATCTCATCCTCCACAACATTTCCAACTACCAGGATTCCTTCCCTCCTCTGCTAACATTGACAAGGGGTACACTGAAACGAGTGCCTACTTAAAACGTCTTAAATGACAAAACTGATGCACTGAGGCATCAACTACACTCGGCAATGTGCCTGTAGACATGAAGTTAGTACAAGATGGTGAAGTACAAGATCTCTCAGAAGACTTGCTTTATCAATACAGAATTCCTCCAAATACTTACAGAGATTCGGGAGCCAGCTCTTGCCCTTGCTACAGTCTCTTTTTCCTTCTCTGACACTCGTCTCTGGACTGCCTGGAAGTTATTTAAGGCCGCGGAGAAGTCATTCATTAAACGTTCTTTCTGAAGTCTCTGTTGGCGCTAAAGAATTGACACAGAAAGAAGTGTTCAGATACTCCCATTCATGATAATGGAACTGTCAGACTGAGTAAAACACCATCAAAACAACAACAAATGCTGGCACTCAAAGTGTCTTTCAGTTCCAGCATTCTGGGGCACTGGAGAGAACAAAAAGCCCACCATATTTTAACTAGTTGTGCCAAATGCTCTATGCCTTACCTAGTGCAGAACAGCTCTGTGTAATCAGGTTCTCTTCTTTCAACCTAGTCTGAAGTCTGACGGAGAGGTCTTCTACGCCATTACTTTTATTCAGACCACATCCCAGTAATCTCCCACATTTAATTACATACCTTTTGGATACCTACAATGCCTTTACCCCCCATTTCTTTACTTAGCCAACCTGGTAGTACTTAACTTGCTCTTGTCCTGGTAAGACATCCCCCTTCTTAACTTTCTTACAAATATAGGAAGCCCCACACTTCCAGGATTAATGACAACACCGTGACCACAGTTTTGTAAGCCATCTCTTCCAGCCATGCCAAACTACAAGCCTGCTGATATTTGATCAGAGAACATCCTTAGTCCCAATAACCATTTCAGTTTAGTTGTTCTCCAAATACATTACTTGCAGTACCCTGTTTCATCCTCATTTTACAGAATCAAATTATTCAGCCACTACAGGACATCTGCTTTGAGTGCTGTGACATCCCAGTTACAGGAAACCAGAAGTTGTGAAAAACCTTATCCCAAAGGACACTCTATACTCTCGTCAGTTCTTATGTTTTCCATTAGAGAGATTCCCAACAGGTGTCTCAAATTGCAGCTTTCCAGTATCGGAATCCTTCAACAAGTTTGTATCAATTCAATAGCAATTTCAAAGAAATAAATGTTTTCAATTACTTATTTTTCCAATTCTAAAGTCACTACAGCAGCCTCAGAATACACTGCAGCTTCCATCTGAGCTGTCTGGAAGCAACAGCCCTTCTGCCAGAGGAGATCCTCAGCATGTTGATGCCAGCTCCTGCAGATTTTGACTGGACTGTTCCCACAGGCTTCATTAGGCTTCAAAAGTCGCTGCTGCATTCAGTGCTATGCACGTGATGGGAATTTATTCACCAGGGGGAGATTAACTGAAAAATAACTGCTGAACAATCAGGCAAACCATGGCCATGCATACAACTGGTATAAACCTTTAAATACAGACTAAGACAACATCTGCTGACCCATATCCACAGATCATCCCACAGCAGTATCACAAAGCATGGCAGTGATTCAAAACAGAAGGAAAATGACAACAGCAGAAGACTGTTCCTTCTCTTTCCCATGGGCAGGGGGAACTCAAAAGACCATTTGGCAAGAGAGAAAGTCATAATCAATGCCTTGCTGTATTTTCCTGTATTCAAATATGAGCAAGGTGAGTCAACTTCTCCCCTCACATGCAGGGGAAGGCTTTTAGGCATGATCACACTGTCATGCAGTTTGCAAGGAGTTCTTATCCTAAAACGACGCTCACATCACCAGGCACCTTGTGACAGGTTTATTTTTCAGATATGTACTCCGAAAGACATGCTCAGCTCTTCCCAAACATTTAGGGCTTCTTACTCTCATGTGAGCAAGTTTTATACCTATTTGCCACTGGGAAATACTGTTTTCCCAGTGTTGTATAACCACCTGGGATGTACTCGGTTTGTTTCCCTACTTCACCACCATTCTTCACCAGAATGTGCCAGTTCAAGCTTTGTGAGGCTGTGCTCTAAGCTAGTTTCCTGAAATGAGCGATTTAAAAGTAGATCCAGCCAAATTCTATATGCTGACCTGTTCAGAAGCGGACAGAGGAAGCGGTAGAGACCCCAACTCCTTTAGGTATTCATTGGTCTCTTTGGCAAGGCGGTTTGCAGAATGCTGTAGCTGTTGTCTGAAACAGAAGTTCAAAAGCAGTTACACAAGCTTCTGCCTAAAAAGCAGTCTCTGAGCATTTCAATTTCCAGAATAATGACTGAATAGGGGTCCTGAGATCACACATCTTTAGGGTTTTTTTGTCATCCTAATGGATGAGAGATGTACTTTTAGCTTTTACCATTGACTCTGGACTATATTTATAAAAAGATTCAAAGTTCTGTGCTCCCTGCTAACTGGTGTAATTTGGTAGTTTTAAAAAGACTTTTCTCCCATGGCATAAGAGAGAGAAATTCAAGGGAGAGACAACTTTATTCAGTGAACACAATCGGTCTTTCAGAGTGAATTCCTTGTGGTACAGTTGGCAACTAACTGTTCACCTGGCAACCACCATTGGCTCACGTACATTTGATAAAAGTACAGACTGGGAGATACTCAATTCTTACATTTATGTGCCAATTGGTGGTCAGAGAGGAATGATCCAGCTTCTGCTTTGAGAAATGCAAGGCTTTCCCTTGAGCCTTTATGTTTCCAACAATTCCAACAGCTGCAGTTCACAGCTATTGTTGCACAGGATCTGGTGCAGCCGCACCTTCCTTTGTACCACATTACAGAGAGACACTAGTGCCCCTGATGTACAAGGTGATGTCTTGACAAAGATGCAGTTTATAAGAAACAGTGCTTCACAGAGAACAGAACCACATATTGTATTTTGCAGCCATATGCGTAAAAGCTAATACTGCAAACTAGAAGACACAAAACACTAAACCAAGAACGCATCTTTTAGTGTTCAATGGATACAAGTGAGTGAAAGTCACCCATTACAGCCCAATAAACATAAAAATGAAAGTATTCAGGCTGCACTATTGTGTAAGTTGACCCGCAGTATGTGAGCCAAATAAACCACCCCTGCATTTTTGTATACAATTTGTATGGCAGCTGATGCTCTGTGGAGTGCAACCGTTCTCACCCTGAAGAGGGCCTTTTTGACAACAAAATTACATGTTTGGTCACTAGCGATTAGTTCTTCAATCTGATTCAATTCAGACTGGGTCAACCAAGCAGCTCAAGCAAACAAATTCTTTTCTCTCCCAACCTGGCCAATCTCATCCTTCAAATGTAGCATATGAACTTCTCCAAAAAACAGCTGTTATAAAAGATGGGGAAGTTGCATATTCCAAGATTGGAGGTACAGTCACATGAAGAGATAATGGAAGAACTTTCAAGTTTCCTTTTATGACTCCAGAAATTATTCTTCTCATCACTTGCTATTTATGCTTTTCAAGTTTGAGAAGATGCACAGGCCTACAGTCTCCCTGTTCAGTCTCTGTAGGAATCAGTCTGGACTATACCTGCTTAATGTCTCCTCTATTGTCCCTCTGCTGACATATTCTTCTGAAAGCACATGTGCCATTTTAGCTGCCATACAAGATTGCTAAACTTTGTAGTGCCTAAATCCATTTGTACTACAGCTACTTTTTCAACTATTATGGGTCTTCCTTCCCATTTTCCTTTGTTGCTCTTACGTGAGGACCAAGTACCTAGTATGGCATTATCTTCATCTAAACCACAAGCAAAGCTACTATGGCTAGTCCTCAAGAGTACAGCTAATGCATGGCTGATGGGCTGCTACCCTTTTAAAATAAGCTACACCATTTCTAACCATTGTTATCCACCAGTTTTGAATGGCTTCTCCAGAATTAACTCCTTAATTCATCTAGTAAACTACTTAATGCATCTAGTCACGTTTGTTTTGTAGGACTTTATTAAACCTATCAAATACAGCATCTCGCCAAAGCAAGTAACCCAGTTCCTCTAAGAATACAGACAGAAATGGAAGAGAACCTATACAAATGTTAGCTTATTTAATACTTACAAGTTCTCCTGAAGCTTGCTGGAATCCTGCTTGGTTCCCAGCTGGCTCATCAAATTCCTTATTTGCGCAGCTGAAGATAAAGAGATCATATGATGAGTTAGTAAGACAAGTTCTAGTGTATTTTATTGCTTCTTTAATGTATTCTTCTAGCTTTCCCTATAGGGCTCCTCTCAATGTTTGACTTACACTGGTAAGACAGCGCTTATGTTCTTTGCTTTAAATGCAGAGTGTATTTTAAACACCCCCATTTAGACATGATCCACTCTAACAGACTAACTTTCAGATAAGAAAGTGATAGCAAGCAATACATCCCCTGAAGACAAGTCTGTGGGGCTAAAACCTTGTGCATTCATCTTCCTATCAGTTAAACTATATCTGAATTTGCCTACTCATAATAGCCCAAACCTTCCACAACACCGGCATAAACAATCTTTCAAGAGCAGCAGATAGCACTGGTGCACTTCATGGTCAGTTTGCATCAATCTGACATCATGCGGTAGCAAGAAGAGCTGTTCCAGCCCTCTTTCTCCCCTACCTCCCGTTTTCCCACTGTTTTCCTTGTATAGGCACTGGGGATCATGCAAACACACAATGAACCACATCAAACCACTGTGTGCCTGAAAAGCAAGTACCAAGTTCTCTCCCCATTCCCTTTTCCATAGAAGATTACTTTTTTTGACAGCTTAACAAACTGATCTGCTTTATTCTGTGGCTGCACAATGTTTAGCATTACTAAAGATGCTGGGTACAGCACTTGCGACAGCAGTACAAGGTTCCATGGGTGCAAATCGACCATGAAATCATGCTACCCCATCATCATGGAGAGAAGCAAAGCTGAGGAGGTGCAGCTTATTATAGAAAGGGCAGCAGAACTGAGTTGAAATACCCCATGAGTTTAGTAATTCAGTGATATCATACTGCTGCAATTCCTGTTTTCAGCCTGGAGTAAGCCACTGCAGTTGGCTAAAGGTGTTGCTGAAGAAAATCACATTCATACAATGACCACTTTTAAAGTGATGGCTTGTAACAGTGGCAGTTCAGGAGGGCTGCAATGTGGTTTAATCAGTAAATAGGCAAGAATTCCAGCTTTGCACCCAGCAAGAGGGTCTCACTGAGAATTGTAGACTTCTGTTAGCTCATACAATGAAGGATTGTTTAGCAACTCCATATACACTGAGCTGAGGATGCCTTCTAGCAGCAAGACCACAGCTCTGTCACCCACAGCAGGGTCAGAAGAGTTCATCTGTCCATTTAACTTGACTCAGGCACACAGACCATGCTCTGTGTGCAGGTATCACCTTGCACATGGCATTTGCACTACAGTGTCAAGGTACTCGGGGATGTATTTTTTCCTCCACTGGAGGAGATGCTTGTGTGAGTCCCATTTCCATGCCAGGCGCTGGGCTTTTTGCCCTGGTCTGAGCCAGGTTCAGCAGTTCACTGCGTTTAGTCTATCTCAGCCAACAGCAATGCATGAATTGCTGAGCAAAATGAGAGCAAAGTGTCTGGGAGGCCAAAGGACGGGGCTGAAGCTCTTCGTCTTTATTCTTTGGACAGCTGGTGTATGTATCGACAGAGACTTCCCCCTCGGTGAACAGCTTTCAGTCTCCAAACCCTTTCAGTTTTAGACTCTAAAGCCTTCCACATACTGACTATTCTACACTTAAGATCACTTAAAGCATTTCAACCTCTGCTCTAGGTGCTCAGTTCATGCAACTGTCTTGCAAGCAACAGTTTTGCCTGCTCAGGTCACCAGTTTCTGGTGTGTTTTCTGTGAAATGCTAAGTCTACAGTTTCCCAAAAGGAGTGCCCATTGTTTGCTTCCTGTTTTCCTGACAGAGAATGAAAGGAGAAATGAGGACAGGCTTAAGGCTTTGGTATCTCCTCCTAGGCTTGAATGGAAAGCTTTTATAAAACATGTAATAAAGTAAATTACCGTAACATTGAGTCAGATGCGCTGTGTGTTCCCACCCACCCCGATAAAAGCTGAATGGCCATTTGTTCTGTCTGAAGCAGACAGAGCACTGAGATAGGACAGCTGCTGGTCATGAGACAGTGCCAACCTGTCCTATGAGAAAGAGAAGCTGAAGCACTTAGAAGGGGGTTGTGGAAGTCCCACGGAAGGGAAAATCCCCAGACTGCCAGTGGTATTTGAGGGACTCAACGACCAGCCATGCCTGTACCAAGAGGAAATGACCGTGACTGAGCAAAAGCAAAGCAGTTGCAGCAACATTAATAGCGCTGTATAATTGAATCGGAGGAGCTCACTTTCAGAAGAGCCAACATCTTCAACTGACTTCACCCCTAAAACACACGGGTACTTGGACAGTTATTGCCTTTTTTAGCAAAGGCAGTATCTTTAGGAAGGGGTTATGTCAAACACTCGTTTGGAGGGGACTAATTTAGCAAGCAATATTTCAGCAATCAGCAGTAGGATTTTAACCATTAGCTTACAATAGCCAGAACTTTCTCTAATGACAACCATATGACCGAGAAACTGCAGCACCATTTACTGCACCACAGTCTGCTCAGCAGAATGCTTCCCTGCAGGATTTAACCTGCCAGAGAGGAGACTGAGATGAGCTCTTAGGCAGAAGCTCTTCCCTGTGAGGGTGCTGAGGCGCTGGCACAGGGTGCCCCAGAAGCTGTGGCTGCCCCATCCCTGGCAGTGTTCAAGGGGCTTGGAGCAAGCTGCGCTAGTGGAAGGGGTCCTTGGGTTGGCACTGGACAAGCTTTAAGGTCCCTTCCAACCCAAACCAGGCCGCATTCATGTAACATGAACCCTGTCAGCGCAGTTAACAGGCACTGGACACCGGTTCCATCAGCCTTCAGATCCCTCTGCTCCAGCAGCTTCTCCCCGACACCCCGCACGAGGCGGGTGACAACCTTTGCCTCCCTGCTTCCACCCCGGCCCCTCACACCTCGCTGACGGCTCCTACAGGCCCAGGAGCGGCCGGGCCCTCCCAGGATGACAGGGGGGGCTCCAGCTCCGTCCCACAGGGGAAGGGCGCAGCTCAGCACCACTGACACTGACACCGACACCGGGAGCGCAGAACGCGCATCCCCCGGGGCCGGCGGACACTGGTTACAGCGCACGGAGGACGCGGCCCCGCTCCCTGCTGTCCCCCCACCCCCGGGAGGCCCCGGCACTCACTGTACTGCGCGATGCGCTGCACGTTGCCGCTGCATGTCTGGATGATGCCGCCGAAGTCCCTCGGCGGGGAGGCCGGCCCGGGCCGGGCGGTGTCCAGCGGCCCGAGCGACATGGCCGGGAGCAAGCGGCACCGGGCCCGACTCTCACCGCTCCGCGCAGGCGCCACCGCCGCATATCCGTGAGGCGCGGCCGCCGGCGCCTGCGCGCTGCAAGCCCGCGGGCTGCCATGGCAACGGGGCACCGGGAGCTGGCCCGGGTCCCCCAGCTCGGGAAGCACAGGCCACAGCGCCCGGTTTGGGGGTGCGGAGCGGAGCAGGGCAGCCCGTGTGCTGCGTGAATCCTGCTGGAGAGCCGCTGGGATGCAGGGGATGCTCCCGGCTTTCAGAATGACCCAGGATTTGTAATCAGTCCGTTTAAGTTCGTGATGAGTTTGTAAAGAGTGCTGGGACGGGAGCTGTGCAGCGTGTGTCAGTGACATGGACAGCGGGATTGATGCGGAGGGCAGATGGAGATCAGACGTTAGGAAGAAGATCTTCCCTGCGAGCATCGTGGAGCAGACGGGAAACTGGAATGGAGGGGAGGTGAAAAGGTTTGTCTGAGCCCGCACAGGACGTCTGTGGCACAGCTCGAAGCAGACCTGTGCCATCTGACTTCTGATTTAGGCTGAATGAAGCCATTCCCCGACAATAGGTGCACGGGTTTGGTGCTGTGCCACTCTAATGGCTGGGCCATGTCCTGTCCCCAGCATGTCCAGCTTCTTGGATCCAGGACGCAGAAAGCATCAATAGGTGCTTGCAGGACCTGGTGAGCGGTTTGGGGTGGGAGATCCCCAGCACACGAGGTCCTGGTGCGGGAGCAGGACCTGGAGCAGGGCTGGTGGACCAGGACAGGCTCTGCTCCAGCGGAAGCGTGGAGAGGGGATGGGGGGACTCATGGGGCACAAAAAGGAGGTTGTAGAAGGAGTTAAAGCAGCAGAAATAGCTTCGGGCAGACGCCGGTGACCCTGTTGCGCTCCCACCGCGTTCTGCTTCGCAAGGCCTGGGCTGTCGATCTCGCCCGGTGCCACCGGGGGGCAGCAGCGCCCCGCGGGAGCTCCCCGCGCCCCTGAGGGTCTGCCCATGGGGATCTGCCCATGGGGGTCCCTGCGTGTCCCTGGGTGCTGTTGGGAGGCTGGGACCCTTCCTGCCCGCCTGGCTCCGTTGGGTACCACGGCTGGATAGCGGTGCCTGTGCCACCATCGATGGCCCCTGGGTGACCAGCCCCCAGTGTCCCGCCTCCCCTGGGACAGCCATGCCGGGACAGGGAGGAAAGGCTTCTCACTCCATGTCCCTACAGTGGACACCACAGCCAAGTTCAAAACCCAGCTCTCCGCAGCGCTTTTCCTCCCCTCCACCCTACAGATGCTCCCCTGCCTGCACCCAGCAGCCTCCTGCCGTGCCCCGAGTGCCTGAGCTGGCTGCACGCACGGTAGCAGATGCAGGGTTTTGCATACTGAGACGATAAGGAGGGCTTTTTTCAGCTCTGAAAGCTGTTTATTCTTTACAGTGCACTGACACCAGAACGGAAAGTGCCTTTTCCTGAAGCCGGCTATTTATATCAGGCTGCTGTGCTGAGCCTGCCCTTGCAAGGGGGCAGGGAGGGATCCTGAAGCTTTTCTTTTGCTGCCTTGAATTCACCCTGAGCTCCTTCAGACAGGAGCAGATGGAGCAGATCGTGCTGACCATCTCCTGGGGGCACCTTTCCGTGACCCTTTGGAGTTACCAAACGCCACTGAGGGTCTAATTCAGCTTGGACCTCTTTGGCTGTGCAGTCAGTGCTGTTCAGAGCCCTGCATCCTTGCAAAGGCTTTGCAGGAGAAATCAGTCCCTTGTGGCAGTCGTGGTTTTAATGCATGAAGCAGCTGTGCTTGTCCGGAGGGGATGATGCTTGTGATGTGCAGGCAGAAATCAGCAGGTTTAGTCGCATCTTTCCAAACTACTCAACAGTTCAGCAATCCCTCTATGCACACACTGGAGGTGGGATCTGGAACTAGGTCATCTTAAGGTCCCTTCCGACCCAAACCATTCTAGGATCTGATTCTATGATTTGTCTGCTCCAAGATATCTAAAATGCAGTCTCCAAGCCTGAGCTAGCTCTCTTTCCATGGCAAAGGAGAGAAATAGGCACCTTCAAAACTCATCTCCACGAGATGCCTTTCTTAGGATTTTACCCAGTTTAATTGCTGAGGGATGCTGGCATCTCTGCCTTGCCTTGCCCCAGCAGGCCTGTGGCTCTGTGGGCACTGCTGAGCTCCTCTTCCTTCAGGGACAATGGGATCCTCTTTGGAACCCCACCGGAACTCCAGGGAAGCTAGGACTAGGTTTAATTATTAAAAGCACAGTGCTGTGTCCCTTTGCAAACAAGGTTTGCTTTTGGCACTGCTCACAATGCAGCACCACAGCCTCACCCAGATTTTCCCAGTGATGGGGTGGCTTTTAGTTGTGGCTCTTAGTAGCCCGGCACAGAAGTCCATGTGCAATACAAAGCCATACACAGGGGTTTGACCTAAACTGAAAGAGTGAAAGAAAACCTCCCTGTCCCCTTCTGATGCCTTGGTGGTGTTGGAGAAAGGTAGAGATGTGCAGAGGGTTTCCCTTATATCCAATCTGAACTTCCCCTGTTTCAGTTTGAACCCATCACCCCTTGTCCTATCGCTGCAATCCCTGATGAAGAGCCCCTCTCCAGCATCCTTGAAGTGTCAGTAAATCAAAGATAATGCTACCATCCAGCAGCACCACAAGCTGGGAGAGGATGGGGCAGACTATGCAACTCTCCATCCATAAACAGAGAGCCAGATGTCAGTGTGGCTCCACACACCAAACACAGCTGAACTAGTGAGGATGGACACGTGGGTCAGAGCCAAGAATGGGAGAAGATCAGAAAACTGAGGTCCCTTCACCCCTGTGGCATTCCAGTGGTCACGAGCAGGTCACGCACTCTTGTAGCAGGCTGAGCTTGCAGAATTCCCTGAAAACGTGAACTCAGTGGCATTTCTGGCAGATCTGGGAAGGAAACAATCTCCCATCCGGAGGCTGCAGGATGCAGCACAGCCCCCTGCACACTGAGAGTGCTGCTGAGCTTCACACACAACCAGCAGCAGGAGCTGGCTGCCTTGTCAAAGCTTTTCTCAACTCACTACAGTGCCCTGCAATCAACTGTCATTTGTATTTGCAGTTGAAACAGGAAAAGCAGGACTTGGTCCATACCTTGGTGGAGCAATTATGAAGCAACCTAACGGCAGAGTGTAACCAGCATCTGAAAACCAGGAGTGTTGTAATGTGCCATAAATGATGCCCCAGAAGAGACCCTCAGCTTTTAAGTGTCCAGAGAAATTCCAGTCTCTGAAGATTTATAGAATCATAGAATAGTTAGGGCTGGAAAAGACCTTAAGATCCTTAAGAAATCCTTAAGAAATATGATTTCCACGTTTGCCTGGCCTAGACCCTGAGCAGCTGCCCTGCCTTTCAGTGCAGCCCTGCCTGGAGCAGACTGAGTGACCTCCAGAGGTCCCTTCCAGCCTAAATCTTTCTGTGATTCTGTGATGAATGATGGAAATACGGAACAACCAGATCTAATTATAGCATTGGAGAAACCCATGACACATCTATGGCTTAAACCAGTGCTGTTCCCTCCTCCATCCCATAAAACTAGAGAGAGGGCAGAAACAAGTGCTCAAAACAATCTACAACACAAAGTGATCCTTGAATGGGGAGAGACTCAGGAGGGAACATCACTGGGGCTATAAAATGGAGAAGGTGACCAAGAAATGGTTGGGAACTGGGACACCCAACACAGTGAGTGGGTGGCAGGTTTAAAATGAAGAGGAGCTCACAGAGCTTAAGCTTCTTATGAAGAGCTTGGTTACATCTTCACAACTGCCCTGTGGATTTCATTGGCAGAAGGTGTTGCTGAAGTAAAACGTACCTGTGAATTAACAAGTGATTGCAAGTATAGGGTGGGTAGGTCCACAGCAGGGTATTTAACATGGTAAAGACATAACCTGTGGCTCACAACTCCTTGGACCACTCCTTTCTGAAAGCTGTGAAGGAGCATCCTGAGGACCATCAATCCTCCCTGACAACCTAGTCCCAGAGGGCAGGTAGGGCTAGATGGGCTTTTGCCTTGTCCTTCCCTGGCAGTTCTCACTTGAGGTTAAACCCTTTGGCTGCAATGGGCAGCGAGAGTGGGGGCACACGCTCATGGGTCACCCCTCTGCTGGTCACACCACAGGTTCCTGGCATGCAGAGCACTGCTTCTACCTGTGGCTGACAGCAGCGCCTAGGGCAGAGGATGGTGACACATGTGCCATGGTCCTTCCCAGGTTCAATCGCTCTCCATTGCTGATCTGTGGCTCAAAGACTTCCTGGATCAAAGACTTCCTGACTCAGAAACAGGATCTTTTCATTAGGGTGGATTTTTTCCCCATGTCTTTTGTCTATCTGATCTTTGAGGCCATGTGTCTCAGCACCTACCACATCCTGTGGCATAAGAGGTGTCCTGGGTCAAACCAAAAGACCTGACAGACACTATCACATCCTGCCCCCAGCGCTGTCCTTAGTAGATGCCTTTACCAGAACACAAACACAAGGCAAACGTGTGATAGTGCATACCTGGTCAGCCTTCCACCCCTTAACTCTGCTGCTATTGAAGCCTCCTAAGACAGACACAAATCTTTATGTGTTTACAGACTCTTCATACTGCCCATATGTTAGCAGATCCTTCACCAGCTCCCTGCACTGGGCTTTCATCTTTGCTGCTCTGAATCACTGAGTGCTATCAGCAAACTTCACTTTGAGAGCACATGTGGTCAAATACAGGGATGGAGAGCAATGTATTGTCTTGCTGTACTTTCACACTCGCATCCTCCCAGAGGCTGCCCCAAGATGTGATTTGCACAGGAATAGCTACAAAATCCACTTGGACTATAGCAGAGGATCCAGCCTAGGTGTGGGAACAAGGTGGTTCTGCCCAGCTATCCCCAGGCAGCGGGGCTGGAGAACCTTCCTTCTATCCCAAGAAGGGTATCTCAGAGGAGAGGTGTTTCCCAGCAGCTCTCTGTAAAGGCAAACTTTCCGGCGAGGAGACACAAGTGGACATAAGTAAGGAGTTCACTTGTGTCCTCAAAGCTCTCAAACTGCTCTGCAGTGCCTGTCAAGATACCAGTGCTTTGGGGCATCACACTGCTGCCCTCCTGCCTGTTGCTGGATGGAGAGGTCAGAGTGAACTAGATGGGAAAAGCAGAGCTCAACGGGCCTGCAGCAGAAATCAGAAGTGGTTTTGGCCTAGGAAATCATAGAGGCTGACCATGATTAACAGTGTCAATTTTGAGGAAATGAAGAGGTAACACCCCTCAGTCACTTCACACCTCTGGAGCCACACCAGCTCCCTTGCTGCAGCTTCAATCAGCAGCCCATTTCCAGCGCACTGGAGCACTGGGACATGCTGCTTTGTTCTGGGGTTCAGCTACTTTTACTATACAGAACAAATGCAGTTGCAGGCTCCTTGCTCCTTACCCACAATCTGCTGACCAAGCCCTCTGCTATTCTGCAGGTGCACAGAGACAGGAAAGCTCTTCTAGGCCTCAACCAGCCCATCACCATAGGGCTCACATCCCAAGCAAGGCTCGCCCACCTGCAACACAAGCCCTGCCATTGACTTTTTGACCAGATTGCACAGGCATCACCACCAAAAGAACAGGACTTTAACAAATGCTCTAGAGTAGGGCAAAGAACAAGGCCAGGGACGCAGACAGGCAACCCAAAGTGGGGTCTAAGCGATGCAGCCACTCCAGTACCAGCATCCACAGCCCCATTGCTGCAAGGCAGAAGAAGGACATGTGAAGTCTGCAGAAGGACTGGCTGGGAACCTTTAAAAGGAACAAGCTAAGCTCTGGAAGAGTAGAGCGAAGAATGTCCTGGTTTTAGAGCCCTTGTGCTATAGAAACTGCATCAGAGAGCTCGTGGCAGAGCTGCGCTTGGTCTGGAAGGAGCATAAGGACCACCCCTCATTCGAGCACCTCGGGTCAGGCAGCAGCAGGGCTGCACCAGAGCAGCATCTTCCCGCTAGGATCTCACCCCGAGTGCCGAGGAGCAGCACCTCATCCTGCCGGCCACACTGTGAGGGCTGGAAATAGAACCCTGGCAGCTCGGGTGCTGGCTCAGCCCCAGCGACAGCAGCACACGAACGCACAGCGCGGATGGGTCAGCTTTTATTTGCAAACCGGGCTGTACAATAGCGCTGGGTTGAGGGAGGGGGGGGGGCTGCCAGAGGAGCTGACAGCGGCAGGGGGCAGCAGCAACCCGGAGTTAACAGGAGCCTGGAAACGAGAGACCGCGGTGGAAACAAAACCCCACCGGCTTCTTTCCGTTGACCCTCTCCTGAGTGCGGGAAGGAGAAACCGAGTCATCTTTATCACGTTCGGAAAGGTGTTGGGTTCTCAGTCCTGTGCGTCCAGCACAAAGCTCTCGGGGGGGGGAAGTGACTTTTTGCAGAGCAGCTTGAAAACTAGCCCAGGCTTTGCTTGCTTGCTTTTGGAAGCCAGCATCTTAAAGCTGCAGTACTCTCCATGCATCCTTCCTAGCAGTCCCAAAGCCAAATAACAAAAAGCAGCCCTTCGCAAATAAATAATCATAGGGAAAAAAAAATAAATAAGATTAGAACTGGAATATACAGCTTCGTGGTCTTTATTTGGTTTCAGAGGTGGAAAAAAGTGGAGCCAGACTGCAGCTTTAAGCCTTTATGCCTGAATCAACCTCAAACACTTGGTATATTTTACAGCTGATTGGCTGTACAGGTCAGAGAGCTGAAGTTCCAGAGATGAACATTTAGGCACGTATGCACACCCTTCCCCAAGGCATCCTTTATTCTGCTCAGCCAGTTAGAGAAAAGCCTGCTGCAGGGGAAGTGCCCCCTTTCCGAGCTGGACACACGGGACTGAAGACCTATTTACTGTCACAGTAGAAAGTCCCAACAAATATCTAACCCCACCCCTGTCTGCAAGGGGAAACTGGTTCAAACCATGCACCACGGAGACAATCCTCTCTCAGGGGATCCTTTAACTTCACTGGCACCACAGAATCCTTGAGCAAATCCAGCTCCCAGCGGGGCTGCCCATCGCTGCCTGCACCCGAAGCAGAGGTGCGGAAAGTCGTAAGTCCATTACTTCTACTTAAGCCAGAAATCCCGTTAATGCCATTTGGAGGCAGCTCTACAGCAAGAGCTCTTGATCTGCTCTGTTTGGGATGCACTCTCCCTCCCCAGGAACTCCCACACAGGAAAAACCACACAGAAGGAAAAAAAACAAAAAGCAATCCATTGCAAGCCAGTGTCCGATGATTGTCTCTTTGGGGAGGTCAGGAATCCAGGGCAGGGCAAGGCAGGGGAAAGGAGGAGGATGGCAGGTGGAGAAGGAAGTTAGAAACAAACTCAAAACCACCAAGACACAAGGAGGAGCTCAAAGCTCCTCAACAGCTGATGGCACTGGGTTGCTGTTTGCTAACAAAGTCTGAAATGAAGTCAAACTCGTTCTGTCCCAAGAATAGCTCTGGCAGCTCCTGAATCCGGTCCAACCCCAGTTCCAGGACAAGGGATGTCAAGACCTCCTCATCTATGAGATCAGTGTCCATAACGTTCAAGGTCAGCGCTGATGAGGGCATGTGCTGCATGCCTGGGTGCTGGCTTGGCCCCACTCTGTACTGCTGGGCACCAGCTCCCATGGGCCCATTGCTCATACCCAGGGGGTGACCCTGGTACTGGGTGTTGAGTTTTTGTAGGTGCATGCTGGCCATCAGCTGCTGGGTGCCCACCGGCCCCATGTATTGCTGCTGCTGCTGGCTGGGGCTGTTGAACATCATCGCACTCTGCATCTGGTGGTGGCTCATCTGTCCGTTGAGGTTGGGTCTTGGCCTCATCGCACCATCCATGGTGGCCCCTCCATAGGGCATCATCTGACCGGCGGCAGGCAGTGTCCTCAGCACGTGCTGCCCATGCTGCGGGGGTCCCTGCAGCCCGCTCACCCCCATGCGGTAACCCTGCAGCCCGCTGCCACCGTGGCTCATGGACATCATCATGTGCTCGGCCATGGCTCCAGGCCCCTGCAAGGCGACACACGGCTCAGGGCAAGGCTCCGGCGGACACCACCGCGTCCCGCACCCGTCCGAGCCGGCTCCGAACGAGGATCCCCACCGCCGCCCCGGGGGGGGAAGGCGCCGCTCCGCACCCTTCCCCGGGAGCCGCTGCTGTCTTCCGTCTGCCCGCGGACAAAGCGCGGCCCCGCACCGCCCCGAGGAGCCGGGCTCTGCCCGCTCGGGTACGCACCGATCCGGGGCTCCGGCGGGCAGCAACTCCAGCGGCAGCAGCGAACCTCCGGCTGGAACTCGGCTCCGCTCGTTCTATGCGCGGCGTCCCGGAGCCGGCTCTTATAGAGCCGCGGCAGGGGCGGGCCCGGCCCCCCGCCAGCCATTGGAGCTCGGAGCGGGGCTGCCCAGCCCCGACGGGGCGGTTCGTTGGCTCCGCCGCGGCTCGGCGGCCGCTGCCGGGCTCTGGGAGCCGCGCTCTGTTGTCCCAGCGGAGCCCATCTCGAGGGGGACCGGCTGTCTCCAGCACGAAGGGCACCAGAGCACGAGTCTGAGGGTGTTCAGTCTGGAGAGGGCTCAGGGGGTCCTCACTGCTCTTTACAACTGCCTGAAGGGATGGAGCCCGGAGGTGGTCTCTGCTCCCAAGGAGCAAATGACAGGACAAGAGGAAACGGCCTCAAGCTACTCCAGGGGAGATTTAGACTGGAGATTATGAACAATTCCTTCCCCGAGGGTGCTCAGGCATTGGAACAGGCTGCCCAGGGCAGGGCTGGAGTCACTGTCCCTGCAAGTGTTCACACACTGTGTAATCAAGGCGCTCAATGCCATGGGTTAGTGGTGGCCTTGGCAGTGCTGGGGAACGGTTGGACTTGATGATCTTAAAGGTTTTTTCCAACACAGGTGGTTCTATGATGTTGGCAAATCCCCACAATCAGAGCGCTGGGTTTGGGTGCTCCCCCTGGGATCTGAGGTGCAGACACCTCGGGCAGGCTGGGGAGGAAAGCATCAGACAGCATCCAGTGCCAGGGGCCAGCACCCCCAATTTCCCACTGATACCCTGCTGAGGGTGAGCATCCCCCCAAGTCCAAACTCTGCTCCTGAGCAGGGTGCCATGGTCCAGCCGTGCTGTGCCTGGTGTCACCATGCCCACAGATGGTGCGTGCACCATTCTGCTTTTCCATATCAGCATCAACAAGGGCAAGGGACATGGAGGTGGCTGGAACAAGGGATGGTGTCCCCAGCGTGGATCCCTCAGTGTGGTGTGGGCACCATGATTCCTTCAGGGATACTTGGCTGCAGGAAACTTGGGTCATCCCTGTTCTCTACCCCACTTATGTGCCTTGGGGTAAGGATTGGGCCTGGGATGAGTTTCAGGCTGTGGAGCCTCAGCCGATGAAGCAGTTGGATAATTGTTTACTGGAATTACATCATGATTGGGTTTTGACTCCGGAGATTGTGACAAACACTCCCATAGACCTGCCTGAGAGTGCACACACAGACGCACACCCAGGCGAGAAACAAGCACAAGAGGAGTGTCTGCCCTCATCTTTGCAGGTGCATCCAGCCATAAAGACCTCTCCCACTTGGAGGTGCGGTGTGTAGAGCAGGTCCTGAGCAGGAGTTCTTGGACAGGAGTAGCAGGTAGGAAGGGGCATCGCAGTGGAGGGAAGCGTCCACAGATCCACAGCCTCCCTGTTTGCCACCTTCCTGTGCTCTGTGTCATGCAAACTGCTCTTAAAGCAGTAATATCTTACTTTATAGGGACCAGCATAGACTTTGATGCATTTCATTCTGCCCAGCTAAAGACTAGTCCTGGTAGCATCTCTCTCACTGGTCTTTTTGGCCCAGAACAAGCCGTGGTTCCTTGTGCTGAGGTCTCAAGCATGAAGGACTCAAGCTACTGCATCCGTATTTACAAGGCACGGTGAGTGACTCGAGCTGCAGGCCCTCCTCCATGGAGGTGCCATCTGTCACAGGCCCTGCACAGACTGGCCTTTCTGGGGGAGCAGATAAACTGTCTGGGGCTGTCAGCTGGTCAGCACACAAACCACCTCCAGCAGTGTGTCATTCACGGCTTCCTGACGTGGGACAGCCCAATCTGGCTGTACAGGTGTCATCAGCCCGGAGTTATCCAGGGTGGATTACCCAGGCTGGGAATTAATCACACTGCTGCTCCAGTGGCACCGGTTTGGCTCTGCATGACTGGGGATCTAGAATCACCTCCTCTGTGTGTGTGTCCAGGTTAAGGCATTCATGTGGGTGGGCCTTAGCTCAGGAATCTGACCCCCAGCGTGTTGCAGACCTTCCCTTTTCCCTCTTAGGAGGGTGCTTGCAGCCTGATGCACAGCGATGCTGTGGCACCTCTCCTTTTACTTAGGTAAGATGTTGCCTCCTCGTATTTGACCCCCGATCATCAGGCACAGCTCCAGTGGCATTACTGTGATAACATCAGGTCCCCAAAGCTCCCAGAGAGGTGGCACGGGCAGAGACGTGAACGCTTGATCTCGCAATGCTTTGCTTAGGTCAGAACTGGTTCTGCTAATTGCTAATTCCAGTTGCTGATCTACAACCCAAGATCTCAGTTTTGAGGGGAGGGAAGCAAAAAAGACCATTTGTATAAAAAGCTTTGCAGGATGTAGGATGTGCTGATGAATGGAGAGTGGGTTGAGGGTTTCTGGGGGGATTTCCTCTGCCCAAGCGACTCTCACTGTACAATTCATTGTACAACCCACCCACTGCTGTGGGGTGGGACTCATCTCTGCGTGGAGATTGCAGAATGATTGGAGTAATCATGTGAGCTTTGTATTTGGGTGTAGATGGAAGGATCTGAGGAACCCAAAGAGTACTGGGCGCCCAGCTGTGTCAATGCTCGGCCCTGCAGAGCTCCTGCAAGTTTCAAAGCAGATACGAGTGCTTGTCATTGCTGTATCCGAGTCTGGCCATGGCCAAATGCAGGGCAGCAGTGTGCATAAATCACCTTCGCAGCAGCTGAAACTCCTTGGAGCTCTCAGCTGCATCACAGAGGATTCCTGGAGTATTGTTTTACCAGCATCAGGTGAGCTGCTCCTCCTGCACGCTGTTGGCTTTGCAGCAATGGATGAAGATCTTGGGCTGGAGGAGTCCAGATGTGAATCACTAAGGCATTTTGCTCCATCAAGGGTGGAGAATGTCAAGGGCACACAGCGAACAGGAGGATCAGCTATAAAACATCAAGGCAGTCATAACATGGCAGCAGCCATCTCCCATCTACCTTTCCTCCATAAACCTTGTGTCCTCAGCTCATCTGCCCCTCATCATGTGAAGATGGTACCTACATGGTGGTAAACGTAGTAGTGGTAAATGCTCCATCCCTTGACCTTGGCAATGATCAAGGCGAGTTTGGACAGAGCCTTAGGTGACATGGCCTAGCATGAGGTGTCCCTGCCCATGGCAGGGGGTTGGAACTGCATGATCTTAAGGTTCCTTCCAACCCTAACCATTCTGTGATTCTACGTTTTGGGTATGTGAAGAAGGAAGGGGGCAGTGGGAAGGGTTTGCAGCTCACCCGCTCTGCAGAGGCCATAGTGCTGTAAACACTGAACCAGGAGCAAATTCCAATGGAGTTTCTCCAGTTTGTCTTTAAATAAATCCATCAACAAGCCAAGATGTAGAAGTTACATTAAATATTAAGCTTCTTGTCATCAAGTATAGCTCTGTCTGACCGGAGTCTCTGGATTGCTCTGAGATGATGGAACCAATGAATCCCAGCCTGGTTTGGGTTGAAGGGACCTTAAAGCTCATCCAGTTCCAACCCCCTGCCACGGGCAGGGCCACCTTCCACTGTGTTTGCCATTAACCTGTGTGACTCGGGAGCAGAGGAAGGGCAGGCTGTGCCTCCGCTCAGCTCGCTGGGAGCTGCCAAGACACACGTGCCTTGTGTGCGAGCTCGCTGCACACGTGCTCGGGGATGCACGGCTCCCTGTGTGCACCTACAGCGACTCACCTGCCTGGACCACTACACGGTGCAAAGGTGATGGAGACCAGAGCAGGGCATGGAGGGGTTTGGTGCTTCCTGCCAAGTGGCAGCCAGGCCAGCAGCTGACCCCAGTGCTACTGTGTTCCAACCACTGAGCTGCCTTGCCCGGCTTGTAAACAACTTCTTCTAATGGCCTTTTTCCTCCTCCGGGCCAATCTTGCTCTGTGGGGGTAGATAACATCACTGGAATTCTTCCAGTGTCCTTTGCAAGCGCCTCCCGCTTTGGACTTTGGCTGAGACATGAGCTTCCTCAATTGCTTTCTCTTGTTTGCTTTCCTCTGCCTCGCACCCCTTGCGCTGCCTGCTCCCTGCTCCGTGCTGTACTGTGCTCTCCATCTCTGGGATGGAGCTGAGCCTGGCACAGCCGTGTGCCCCCTGGGATGTCCTCGTGGGGCTGGGGAGGAGGGAGCCTGGGGTCTGGCCTCTCCTCGCTGATGCGGGCAGAGCTGATGTGGGACCTGGCAAGGTCCTGCTCAGAATCCTGGCTCTTTGCCCTGCAGCTTCACCTTGTGCCAGTGCAGCCGCTCTGGGCTCGGACCTGTGCCATGGCAGGCGTTGGCTGCACTTTGACCTCAAAGGGCTAAAAGGCTTCTAGTCCTGAGGCAGAGCCAACCCCAGTTCAGCTGGGTTGGCTCCTGACCCCCAGGCACACACAGCCTGTCCCCACTCTGCCCTCACATCCCACTTACCACCCTGCAGGGGCCTCCCGTGTGGGCTCTGGCCACAGAAAGCCAGCCCTGCCTTGGAGTGAGCAGTACCCAGCCAGGGATGCACAGCCTGAGCCTGGCCCCGAGGGTGCTGCTGGGGGCAGCAGGGGCAGGCAGCTGCCAGACCAGTTTGCCTGCATGGCCTCTGACGTGGTGCGGGGCCAGGCACGTCACCAGCTCCTGCCTCTGCTGCACGTGTCCCCTGTGCTGTCACCCTGCCTGTGCAGCACAGCCAAGGAAACCGGGGCACTGATCCTGTCCTACTGGTCACAGGCTGGGCCACCAGCATGCATGGGCTCAATGGGGGCTTCCTTCCTTCCTTTCCACCTTGGAGTCTTCCAGGTTTCCATGTGGTGTCTGTGGTCCGCATCCTGTGAACCAGCACACCGAGCTGGCTCTAGTGTCAAAGGGATGGTCCACATGCAACATCACAGAATCACAGCATCTCAGGATGGTTTGGGTTGGAAGGGGCCTTACAGCTCCTCCAGCTCCAACCCCTGCCACAGGCAGGGACCCCTTCCACTAGGAGCAGCTTGCTCCAAGCCCCTGTGTCCAACCTGGCCTTGAACACTGACAGGGATGGGGCAGCCACAGCTTCTCTGGGCACCCTGTGCCAGTGCCTCAGCACCCTCATAGCCCCTCATATCACAAGGCTCTGTTCTTGCATGGTCCCTTCAATCCCATGACCATCCTTCACAGGTTCCCCGCATGTCCTTTTCCCTGTTAAAGACAAGGAGTAATCTCTGATGTGAGCCATCCACAGGTCTGCTTCAGGTTAAGAAGCTGCTTTGCCTGAGGCCTGGCTCCCATTGCTGTCTGGGCATATCTTTCTGCCCATGTGGCCTCTCTGCATGTCCTGGTCATTGTGGTCTCCTTCAGGCTGTATTTGAAGCACAAAAGGAGAGAGGCGTGCTGTGGTTTCTTTGGCAAGGAGCCTATTGAGTCAGGCATCATGCGTTAAGGCTACCTCTTCCTGGGGCCCTGTTTGATTCACTGTGTCTCTGCCAGTTCCTCCCATGGAGGCATCCCATGCATGGCAGTGGGACTGGTGGAGACGGGCAGCAGTGAGGCTTTCCTAGCTGAATGACTGCTCCTGGAAGGCACAGCATGGAGTCAGAGAGCTTTTAGGTCATTTCTTCTTATCTCTTGGTGCCTGTGTTGCTGCTGTCTTGAGGCAGATTAGCTGGTGGCGGTTCCTTTGCTCTGCTCAAGTTGCCTCACGCAACTGTCATGTATTGGGAAGTGTGGAGTAGTCAGGGCCGTGGTGGGGATTCTCTGGGGGGGGGGGGGGGGCTGCAGTGTGGAGTTTCTTTTGTTATCATCAGAAATAGCTGTTGCTGTTTATCTGCCTTCTCTTTCCTTCATGTTATGCAACCTCCTTTGCACATGGCAGTGGTTGTTTTCCCTGGGTCGATGGAGCAATGATGCTCTGCCTGGTATTTCCAGACCCTCATGGCTATGACGGTGCTTCTCCAACCTCATTCCTGCCCAAGTGCCTTTTCATTTCCTAACCAGTCTGAGTGTTGAGCAGTGGCTGTGGCAGCCCTGGGAAGTGGTGAGCTCGCAGTGGGCTGTGTGCCTGGTGGCTCCGGTTTGCGTGGCCAGGGGAGGAATGGGGTGGATGACTCAGGGCAACTGAAAGTTCAGTCCTGGGATTGCTCCTGGGATCCAGGTCGCTGGGACCTGTTCCTCAGGTTCCTATTTTTGTTATTCATCGCCTCAGTATTCCTGAAAACAAATCCAGTTGCTGCCACCTGACTGGCATCACACAGCATCAGAGGGTGGAGGGTGTCCATGTACAGTGTGGTCATGGGCAGCGGTGCCAGTCCCATGGCTGCCTGCAGCAGGAGCTGCTCCTCTTGGGCTGTGCCATTGGGAACAGCCCCAGTTCCAGCTGGGGACCAACGTCCTCCGAAGCCAGGGCAGAGCATCACAGCCTTTGCTGTCAGAGACTTCCAGGTTCTGTAGCGCGTGGCTGCAGCTTTGGGCATGGAGGCTTGTGCATGGCAGCAGGTAAAGGGCTTTGCTGGGCTTTGTCCGCTTGCTGCATCAGGGGTGAGCTGTGCTGGACCCTGGCTCACGCTGCAGGCTCGTTTCTGAGCAATAAGGAATAAAACCTCCGTGATGACAGAAACACCTCTGTGCACCTCTCACGGAGCAGCCATCCTGCTCCTACCTGCCTGCAGTTCAGTCATCTTGCGTCAGCAGGGTGCCAGTGCCAGCAGGCTCAAGCAGCACTGCTGGCCCGGTGCAGTGGATGTGGGCCAGATGTCTGGAGGTCAGCCAAAGCATCAGGACCTGTGGCCAAAGGAAGCGCAGATCCCCCATGGACACGTTTCCTTTGTAATAAGGAAAATGGTCTGGATGCTTCAGTGAGTGATGAGTTTATTGGGAGTAACCTGAAAACATGCACTGCCCGAAAATGTGCGCTCCTGGCCGGTAGCCATTGAAATCCATGGGAGCTTTTGGCATATGTGATGTTAGGAAAACAGCTCGTGTTGCTGCTGCCATTGTCAGGATTAAAGCGCAATTGCCCTTTTTGGGAACACTGATTGCTGAAGGCATCTGTTGTGTAAGGGACAAGCTGGTGAAAGCAGTGGAGTGCCAGGCAGGGAGAGAAACCGTCCTCCTGTTTGCCACAGGCCATGCTGTGTGCTTTTGAAAGGCGTTTGTAGTTCTTGCTCTCATTGTGCTCCTCCTGTCTGGGCTCCAGGAGATGTGGTTTGGGGATAGTTGGTGCTAGTGGGCACAGGGCGAGATGCAGGAGAGCTGCATGGCAAGGAGGTCCCTGGCTTGATGAAGGATGCAGAGCTTGGCACCCTGTGCCAGTGCCTCAGCACCCTCACAGGGAAGAACATGTGCCTAAGAGCTCATCTCAATCTCTCCTTTAGCAGGTTAAAGCCATTCCCCTTGTCCTGTCCCTACAGGTCCTTGTCCACAGCCCCTCTCCAGGTTTCCTGTAGCCCCTTTAGGTATTGGAAGACTCTTATAAGGTCCCTTCTGATCTTGAGATCCCTTTGAGCTTCCAAACACCTTCTCTTCTTGTGGGGGATGCCTCAGTGTGTTCTGCTGCTGGTATATTTGCACCCCGCATTACGCAGCTGGACCCACCGTGGGTGTCCATGCCCTTATGCTCTGACCACCGTGACACCCAGCACTGGGTCAGAGAGGTCCCCATGGGCTGTCCCATGCCCACCCCTCCTCGCTGCATCCCTCTGCTCTGGCTGGGTCTGACATATCAGTGCTCATTGTGAACCTGAGCTGTGCCGAGGAGGGGGAACGGGAGATGTTCATGGCATGATGTGGTACCCTCAAGGCCAGGACATGGCATGGCAGGAGGTCAGGTCTATGGGAGATGGCCCGAACTGGTGCGACCGTGGTCAATGCAACGTGTGAGCAATGAATTAACCATGGAAAGTGGGGAAGGGAAGAGTGGGGGCCTCCCCCACGGGCTACTTTGGTGGGGTTGAAAGAATGAGCAAGTTTTGAAGCTGGTGACAGCAAAGAGCAGGAAGAGGAGACGTGAGGGGTTATAAATATCTGTCTCTCAAGGGGCGAAGCAGCGAGATACGAGTTTCCATGAGCCGGCTCCTGGAGGTGACACCCTCTTCCCTCTCTCGCGTGGTTGTGCTCCAGATAACAGAAACCACTGCTGATTTCCTGAACTCGCTATCTTTGTCATAAAAAAAAACACAACCCCAAACAGCAGCAGTTTATAAATAAGGCTTAGAAAAAAAACCACCAGAGCTGCTATTCTAAGAAGCAACGCAACCGGCAGCTTTCCCAGCGCAGCGCTCGGGTTCTGGTTCACAACAGACTCCAGCCACTTCAGAGAGAGCCCTGAAACCTTCGGCAAGGAGGAAAGGAAAGCGGGGCTGGGCTGCAGAGGGGGCAGTGGAAGAGCTCTGTGGAGGGACAGGCCAAAAGGAGCAGGTTCCCTGCTTCTGCTGGCCCCGGGCCGGGCTCACCTCTTCCACCCAGGCTTCACCCGCATCCTGGCAGGAGCCTATGGGCACAGCTACCTGCTAGAGCAGGGACCACATGGCTTCTTACTCGCTCTGCTTTTGCAACCCTGGGCTATATACTGATATCCAGGGCTAGATACTGATATCAATGGATCATACCCCACTTGGCACCATGTTGGGGCCAGACATGGAAGAAACTATCAGCAAGACAGCAGGAGTTGAAATGAATACAGGGATGCCTGCTTCCCGCAGGGAAAGACCTGGGGTGCAGGAGCTGCTGCTGAAAGCACGGTCGGACCCATGCAGGCCAGGCCAGGTTTATGCTGGAGATCTCCAAGCTCAGAGTGTAGCAGGGAAGCAGAGCTCCTGGAAAGCAGGGACCCCCCCATCCCACCCTCCCACCCCCTGATCCGGGTTCAAACAGGGGAAGTTCAGGTTAGATATAACACAGAAGTTCTTTCCTGTGAGGGTGCTGAGGCACTGGCACAGGGTGCCCAGAGAAGCTGTGAATGCTCCATCCCTGGCAGTGTTCAAGGCCAGGTTGGACAGAGCCATTGGGTGACATGGTCTAGTGTGAGGTGTCCCTGCCCATGGCAGGCGTTGGAACTGGATGATGTTAAGGTCCTTTCCAACCCAAACCATCCCATGATTCTATGATCAGAAAGGAATGAAGCCTGGCAGAGTCCCACCTCGCCTTAAGACAGTCCCTGCTCTTGGGGCACGAACTGATCCTTTCCAACACATGGCCGGCTCCGGCTGTGCAATCTCTGGGCTTTTGCAAGCTACAGTATTGACAGAACAAGCAGTTAAACAAACACTGTCTTCTGCTGTAACGTTTGTCAGTGGAGGCCACAAACCACAGGCAGCTTGGCCTGTCTCCAGAGGAGAGACCTGCGTAAATATTCCCATGTTAGCAGTTATCTTCAAGATGCAGCCTCAGCCTTGGTCTTTCCCAGTGAAGACAGGGGTGATGGCTCACAGGCAAAGGCAGAGCATCTCTGCACACTGCCAGTGGAAGCTGGGGCCATGGAAACCTGTTCCCTGTGCTCCAGGGCTTCGTCTTCCGCAGCTCCCAAAGCCAAGCAGACCTTTCCTGACAACAGCTATGCATGGAGAGAGGGGCAGCGGGCTAAAGGAGGGTGTATGGGGTATCTGCTGGCAGCCCCTGTGGGCTCAGCTATGAGGAATGCCACTGGCAAAATGGCAAAACCCATGCCAGTTCTGCATTCCGTCACATCAGAAACCTTTCCTACGTTCCCTGCTGGATACTGGAACCATCAGCTCCCTGCAGCCAAGACTGTTGATGGGTTCTGCTCATCCAGAAAAAGGCCCTGGATACAGAGCTGTAGCACAGATGTTTCATGTATTGTGTCTATAAAGTAAAACGTTCTTTGGTGTAGTCCTTCTTGGTTACCTTGTTGATGCCCCTGACACTACAGATGGATGGGATGGGATGAGTGGGGATAGTGCAGATGGACTTGGTCATCTGCCACCTCCTTTCTCGGAAGCAGGACAAGATGCTGAACCCTCAGGGCTTCCTGTGGTCACCTTTTCAGAGGCACCATGCAACCCTGGGTGCTCCCCTGGGGAGGAGTGGCTACTCGTTGTGAATGACCCTTCATAACGAACCGTTCATGAGGAGGAAGTCCTCAGCCAGAGCAGATAACGGAGGGTGGCTCAGATTCAAGCAGCCTTGGTCCCCACCAGAGTTTGTGCAGTTCTCCCATATCTCCAGCTGATGAAGGTGTGCAATGGCTGAGCACAGGACTCTGTACCACAGTTCAGTTGCCCTGTGGACTAAGGCACCAGCGTCAGGAGTTGCACAGCTGCATATGTTGAGATGCCCCAGTGTTGAGCCTTTACCTCCCAGAGATCCATCAGGTTGCAGTATGGGAACAGAAACCTTGGCTTGCCTCGCAGGGATACAGCAGGGCTAGAAGCACTGGTGGTTGCTGGCGTGGAGGAGGATGCAGGTCTCCATGCACAGTGCTGCCCGCATCGCTGAGCTGTGTTGTGTCACCGCTCTCCAAGGGAAGCAGGTTATGAAAGAGAGGAGCCGTTAAGAGTCCCCTTCACTTGGCTGGCACCCTGGTTGCATGGGTTTTTTGTTCCTGGTTCCTTTCCTGCCGAACAAGAGCGTTTTGTTGGGTTTTCTTTTCTCTCCCATTTTTGGTGATCCCGGGAATGTGTTTCCTTCCCTGCCACGTGGCCTGCACCAGCTCCGGGCTCCAATGCCATTGAAAACTGCATGTAAAGAAGGTTGAAGACTGTAGCCTTCCAGAAATGAAACTCCTTGGACCTGTCCTGATGGGCTTTGAGCGCTGTCTGATTTCACATGAGCATGGGAGGCTCTTGGGGTTCACTCCTGGGGTATCACTGCTATAGATCCGATGTGCTCAGGAGCAGTGCTGTAATGATCTGCACCCAAAATGGCCTCTGTGGCCCCTCCAAAATGTCTATGGGAGAGGAGAGAATGCTGCACCGAGTCCTGCTGTGCCCATGCCTCTCATACCCATGTCTGCCCGCAGTGCCAGGAGCCAGCTTCACCACGCTGGAAATACTGATGGAGATAACAGTGATGCTATAGCTGTGTCTCCTCCTTGGGATGATGCTGGTGGAGATCCCTCTGCGTGCTCTCCCTAAGCTGCAGAGACAGGACACAGGGGGGATGAGCAAAGAGCATTCTGCTGGTGGACTGAGTTTTCAGACACCCCGGTCCCATGGAAATCAACTGGAAATGAACACTGCTGAGCTTGGAAGAGGACTGATGTTAGGGCCAGACTGGTTGGGAAAAATTTCCTACAGCTGGTATTGCCTCAGCCTATACAAACCTACCAAGAAATCGTGGAACTGGGCCAAATGGAGCAGAATTCATCCAGGGAAGTAAAGTTCAGAGCTGTAATTGGACCTGTTTCAGAGCTCTTTGGGAGTGAAACATTCCCATGTTTCCTTTTGAAGTGGATGTTTTGAAATCCCAATATTTTCCTGCTTTATGTGATTGCAGAAAATCACTTAAAGGAAGGCTCAGAATAGAAATGGAAACTCAGAATTACCTAAAATAACAAGTGCAGAGTTGTTTCTATTCCAGGTGAGGTTGGATGGGGCTTGGAGCAAGCTGCTCCAGTGGAAGGTGTCCCTGCCCATGCAGGGGGTTGGAACTGGATGAGCTTTAAGGTCCCTTCCAACCCAAACCATTCTACATTTGTATGGTGGCGACAGCCCTCCAACCCCTCCTCAGGACCTGCAGGTCCAGGATGGTGCTGAGCAGCGGTGCCAGCTCCCAGTGCAGCCCTGGTGCATGGGGGGTAGGTTTGAGTGTGGGTTTTTCCCGAGCTTGTGCAAGACGAGGGCTATAAATACCGCATCGCTTCCTGTGCGGCATGGGGAGGAAGCTGCTCCCCCAGCGAGCAGCATCCTCGGCGTGCAGGCAGCTGCCTGTGGCAGCGGGAAGATGCTGCCACGTTGTGCACACCTCGCCCCTTCCCCAGGCAGGGACTGGCTGCTCCCATGCAGAGCCAAGCCCTGCTGCTCCACGTCAGACCAGCTGCACTGCCGTGGCTCTAGAAAGCAGCACGTGGGGAAGCCAGGGTGGGTTTTCCATGGACCAAGGCAGGAGGAGGAGGGTGAGGTGCATCCAGGAACCCCAACCTGTGGGGTTCTGCTGGGGACAGACCCAGCCGCTGTCTCACCAACGCCTGTTTGGTGCGAAGATGCTGCTTTGAATGGCGAAGGGACTCCCGGAGAAGGGGGTTTGGGGTGGCTCCAAGGGCTTTGCACCCACTGAGATCTCCAGAGAGAGGAGGAGAAAGGGCCACCTCTCACTGTGCCATCACTCCCCTGGCTCTGCTGCCCAGCCCCTGCCGACAGCAGAGCTCCAAGAGAGGAAGGGAAGATGTGTCAAGGTGACTGTACCCAACCCATAAGCAGGTGATGGAAAACACCTATGGAGACACCCACAGACCACCCAGTGCATCTCCTCATCATCAAGGCTGATGGAGATTCTCTGGGGCCACATTTAGGGTATTCCAAGGGAATAAGCCACCCTCCTCCCCTCTCCCAGCTGGATCACCAGGAAGGTGAGGCTCATCAGCTTGCATGGGCATGGTCCAGTTCCCTCTGGCCCCTGGATGGGGCCTTGACCAACCTTATGTAGTGGAAGGTGTCCCTGCCCATGGCAAGAGGTTTCACCTCCCTCCTGAGCTGGGGTCCAATGCTGATCCCCGTATTCCAGGCATAACCTCAAGTAGGGCCGATGATAACTTCCCTGAGCCCCTGTTATGGTTCATTTATTGCACTCCATATCTGCAAGAGCTCTCTGCTGGTTTCTGCTGCATGAGGCAGAGCCGGAAGGAGAAGGAAGCCCCAAGCCCATATTGCATGCCATTTTGTGAGGAACTTGCCTGAGGTTTTGCATTTGGGAAGCCCCAGGGCTTAAATTGAGAACAGAATTGGTGCTCGTGCAAGTTCTGATCCCCAAGGAAGCTCCATCTGCAGGAGATGCCAAGCTCAATCTCAGCTGTCACCGAAGAAAAAGGGTCTTGGGTTGGATTCACTTGGACAGAAATGTCACCTCTTCAGGCTCAAGCACAGATGGCAAAGCACAGCAACCCTGTTCCCCGTGACTTTTAATAATGATGTTTGAAATGATCGTTAAGCAACTCTGATGCTATCGATCAGATGGCCCCGGGATTTTTGTTTGACTGGAAGTGGCAGCACTGTGTTTGCGGTTCAGAACCAGACTGACGTGGGCCTGGGGACCAGGAGGAGTTGGGGGGGGTGGGGGGGAAACTGACAGGTTTTGGAGATGGAAAACCTGCCAAAATCGACAGAATGTTTTTAAATTGTAAATGCTGCATTTCCTGAGAGGAGTGAACTCCGGGAGCTAGCACAGCGAGAGCAAACGCTCTTCCACGGCATGGTCCTCATGGGAAGAAGGTCCCTGTGCTGGGGCTTCAGGCACGGCCCTGCCCCATTGCATTTGCCAATGAAGTGTCCACCACGAAGGGACCAACGTATAGGATGGGGACAGAAGCAGGGGAGGTGTAAGGAAACCCTCCTGAGGCCTTCAACTGAGTGAAAAGCGGATGGGCCAGGAGGGCAGCTTGAGTTCCTTCTTGGGTTTTGTCACGATTAGAAGCTGAGCCCAAGGACTTGCTTTGACAACCCCTTGACAACTTGCTTGGAGCAAAAGAGACCTTTGGGTCCCTCCTGCCACGCTCCCCAGCCCAAGTGGTCCAGGAAACCCTTGCCTGGGCAGGTCCATGCTCATCTCCTCAGGCTCTGGGTGCATCCATGCCATCCCTGTCATTTGGGAACGCTGCGGGAAGCTCTGCTTCTTCATCCTCTGCTATGCAAAGGATGCACTGTGGATCGTGCTGCTCTGCAGGCTGCCTGCTGCTCTGCCTCCTGGGGATGGACCCTCTGGGAGATGGGGACTCTGATGCAGTCACAGGGTGCTTTGCAAGAGGAAAAACGTGTTTGTTCTGCCATGGAAAGGTGCAGCTTGCATTACAGCAAGGACACGGGGAAGAGAAGGAACACGGCGTGCAGGCAGGGAGGGGGGGAACTGTCCCATCCACTTCACGTGGCAGGAGCTGATCTAAGGGGAGGCTTCTGCGACCTTGCCAGGGCTCCTGCCCTTGCTGGCATGATCCTGCTTCCCTCTGTGCCAGTGCTGGCTGAGCTAACACGGGGGAAAAGAACCTCGGAAACAGAGCTTTGTGTTCATCCAAATCAGCCCCATGCAATGGCTGTTGGCATGGTTGGAGTCGGTGCCCTGCTGCATGGGAAGGGACCGTATCCCAGGGGCTGGGGAAGGCTGCGTCCTGCCTTGTCCAAATTAGAGCCAGAGGAATGAGTGTACAGTGCCGAGGGGAAAGGGGAAGCAGCCTGTCCACAAATCCCCCAGGATCTATTAGCAACGATCCAAACGATTCCTGACCCCAGCCCAGCTTCCAGGGCTGTGAGCGGACATTGCTCCACCCGCCGTGTACCTTCCTTGAAGGTCGATATCTTTGCTATCTCTTGCTTGGTTATTAATGAAGATGAGGGTCCTGGGGTGCCCGGTGCTGGTGTCTGCCTGGGTGCATCTGGGTTCCACCCGGATGTCTCAGGAACGGCTTGTCCTGACCGTAAGCATGGGCAGCTCTGGGGGAGGCTCTGCTGACTCTGCTCCGAGGAACAGGAGGGAAGGAAGCAATTTGTGTCAATTTAGTAGGAGAGTCCTTCAGCCTAATTGCTGGAAGTGGCTCGGGAAGCTGACGGGCTCTAACCAGCACCGGGTCCTTCTTCCTGCCCATCCACAACGCCAGAGCTCCTCCTCGGTGCAGCTCGGGTGCAGCCTTGGTGCAAAGAGGCAGCAGCCTCACCTGCAGCTCAGTCCCAGCAGGCAGGAGCAGCGCTGGGGAGCTTTGATGGAATCTCTCATAAAGGCTCTAACTTCATTCAGTTCAACTAATGGCAGCTCTGTGCAGCTCCAGGTAAACACTGGGAAGGTCTCCAAGTACTCATGCATGGCTCAGGCAGAGACTGCTGTGAAGAAAAAGGTTTAGTCCCTTAGGGGCAGGATCCCATTAAGATGGAATTCAAAGAGTTTCATTCTGATGCTTGTAACAAACACAGGCAAATGTGGTAATTCCCCTAAATGGGAATGAAAAGCTTTGGGCCTGGCTGAGCTGAAGAATGAGACTGCATATAGACCGAGAGCCGGTGAGGACTCATTCAGAGCCTCCCAAGGCCAGAGGGGTCCTTGTCTTGGCTCTAATGAGAGCTGGGTTGCACCTTGCTCAGCGTCCAGCAATTCTGAATACAAAGCAACCCCCGGTGTTGGGCTGTTGATGAACTGTGTCCAGGCTGTGGCCACGGTGAACGTGAAGAGGCTGAGCCATAAGGAAGTAGTTAAAAGCTTGTACATGAGGGATCATGGCCGGGGGGAGGATGGACCAGATGTGATGGGGGAGACCTAGCTCTTCCCAGTGAACACGGGCTGCAGGGCGCAGCATGGGGGTTACAAGAGCATGGCATGGCAGGAGAGAGCGCTTGGGAGTCTGGGCTGAAACCTCCATCCCACGGATGGTTACGCTGCAAGATGTCCCCTGGCTGGCACCCTGCAGTGGTCCAAGATGTCCTAGCAGCAGTTGGCAGCAGTGGCTTCGATGAGGCAGTCAGGCAGGAGCCACCTCTGGTTCCTCCCCATCACAGCTGCTGTCCCAGGGTAGTGACCCTGATGCTCCTGCACCTCTATGACCCAAGCAAACCACAAGGAGGGCAAGCAGGAGAGGACTGTGCTTTGCAGGATGGGACTGATACTTTCCCCCTTGTGTTTTCTCCACCCAGTTGTCATAACCGAGATGCCTTTTCACAGCTGTCATACAGGACATGTCTCTCCAGGCTGCAGAGGGACCAATGGATGCCACCTGCTAGGGACAGATCCATGTGTCCCGGGGCCAGTTGGTTGGTTGATGTCTAAGGCTGGTCTTTGTGCTGTGCTCCAGGCATGTCTCTGTATTGCAGTGCATGGCTGTGTCTTGTCCTAAGGACGAGGGGCCAGACGTGGCCCAGGGCTGAATGACTCCCTGGATGACTCTGCTGGGTCATTAAGCCAAGATGTGAAGGATCTGTCCTTGGGAAACAGCGGATGGGCTAAACAATGCCCTGTTGCGACCATCTGACTTGAGGCCTGCCATGGGCTGGCTTGGGCAAGGAAGTGCCAGAGGAGAGATGGATTCCCAAGTGGTGTGGTTGTGCATCAGGTGGTTTCTCCAGTGGCACAGCGAGGATGCTTCTTTAGAAGAGCTCATAGAACCAGTGGTGGCACCAGGCAGCCCCGTTCCTCGGTGGCTCCGGGTAACCAACACAGGCAAGAAAGCCAGGGTTTCCATGCCATGCTCCAAACAGCAGCCACCCTCCCCTTCAAGTGTCCTCAGAGGCAGCACACCCTGGACCACTGCTGCTTTGCAGAGCTTCTGGGCCCACATCCATCACCTTTGCTGCACAGCGTGGTGGGATGGAGGCGGTTGCATTCCCACCTTCCCACGCACACTGCTTAGCCCAGTGGTTGAACCCATCCCATTTGTGGTTTGGAGGGTGGTTTTAGATAGAAGAGCCCTGGCTGCGGAGGGATCTCTTAGCTCTTCTGGGGCCAGCTGCAGCGATGATGAGCAGGCGATGCAGATGCCTCTGCATGTTGGTATCCGTGTGCTAGCCTGAGCAAAAGCAGAGCAGGAGGAGAATGAGCTGGGAGTCAGTAGGATTTATCTCGTCTGCGTCCAACTAGGGCAGAGTGCAGCAGGGAGCGGTCACGTTTCTCCTGTGCTGCGTGTATTCTCCTTCTTCCCTTACAGAAATGAAGACCTCTTTGTCACTACAGCCCCGGTACTGTGTTATGTGGGCTTCCAAGGTGCTGGGGGCCCAGAGCCACAGGGCTCCAAGCTCCATGAGACGAACGTCACTGCTCCTTTCTCTCTTTCAGTGCCGTCTGAAGGGATGCAGCAGCTCCAGTGCTACTTGCAGAGCAAGGAACTGCAGGATCCTAATGGGGCAACTGGTGGAGGGGCCACTGTGACATGGTCTTGCTGCTGGGAGCATGGCGCCAAGCTGAGAGCACGCTTGCTGTGTGCTCCAAGCAGCTCCAGCAGTCTCATGTGTGCTGGTTTGTGTTTGCAAGTTGGGTTGTTTTCCTGCTGTTCCCTTCGAGCCAGTTGGTGCTTGTGCGTTAGATGTGATAAGACAGAGATTTCCAAGCCCTCTACAGTCAGGGCCAGTGTAATCCATGGGAAAAGACTGCAGGAGGATGGGTAAGGCAACTGCTGCTCCCTGCCTTCCAAGGGAGGGTTCATCTCATTGCTCCTCAGCACTGTAGAGCGGAGCTGCTGCACACTCATCCCATGGGCGCATCCCTGCCGTGGCAGCTCGGCTCCCAGGGAAGGCAGGGAGTGTTCCCCTGGCTCTGTCTGGGGAGGGCAGGGGTGACGTTTGGTTCTGGGAACCACGAGGTGCCTCCTGTCCACTTGGACCTGTCCCTTTGGCAAGTGCTGGGGGAAAAGGGTCGAGCTTACAGAATGTGGGGTCACAGGACCCCTAATTCAGCTGGAGGAAGCAGCTGCCTCGAGACAACAGGCATCCAGTGCCCAGAGGGGCGTCTGAAGTCCTAATTGAAGCCCAGCTCTGCAGGTCCAGCTTCCTGGAAGAGGGCTGGAACCGGTGCAGAAACAAGGATGCTCCCTTCTCACTGCACCCTGCCAATGGAGCCACGCCAAGGGGAGCACAAACCCATTGTGGCAGCTTAGACCCTCTGCCCGAGCGTGGGCAGCAGCACACCACAGGGAATGGGAAGGGAACAGGGAACTCTAAAGGGATGTGATGGGATCTTTCACGATATGAGTCCCCGTGCTGTCCCTGCTGCACTGTGCCCGCATACATCCCTGTGACACTGTGGGCATTCGGTGCAGCGCCGAGGGTGACTCTGCAAGCAATCAGCTCCCAGATTTTTTGCTTAAGGTCAGATCCTTTTTGCAGTCCATTTAGAAAGAGCTCCACTGGAGCAGGGTCTTGTGTCCTTGAAGGTCCCAGCTTCCCTGTACATTACTGGCCCTAAAGGCTCAACTCTGCAACTCTTGGATCTCAAGGGGATTCTTGTTCGAAGCTGCTTGAGGCCGTTTTTGGGACATGCTGTTGGGAGCCAGGGTGAGGGTGGGAACACCCAGCTCTTCCTCTTGCCTCTCTCTAGGGGCCTGCAGATGAGGGATGGATCATTAAGGTCACGAGCTGGTCTGGAACACGAAGAGTGTTTCTGCCATTGCTAGAGCATGAGTTCACATCTGAGCTATGGAAACACAGAGGAATTAGCTGTAAATATACAGTGGAAACCAAGGGAACCTGTAATTAAATGTTAAAGAGTTGTAATTAATGCTGCCTGTACGAGTACCTCAGCTTCTTGTGGAATCCAGGCATTCCCTGCCGCTCCCTGTTTCCACGGGGCAGGCAGAGAGGGCAGCAGGCAGTGAACGGACAGCACCGGTGCTCACACCCGCTGTGGTCCAGCAGGGAGCTACTCAGACACGTGCGACAACAACCTGCTCGTGCATCGGTCCTCAGGGTGTTTCTGGGTCTCATCTGCTTCATCTCCCCATGGGGAGACAGGGAATGGGTGTGCTGGTGGTGTGCTTTAAGCCCAGCCTGTCGCTCAGAAACCACGCAGCCTTTTGCTCACTCCCCCCCTCCCCTTCCTCCCTCCCCTCCTCGAGGGATGGGGAGGAGAATCAGAAGAACGTTGAGATAAGAACAGCCCAGTAACTAAGGTATAACTCAAACCACTGCTGCTGCCACCAACAACAATAATGATAAGGGAAATAACAAGGGAAGAGAATACAACCGCTCACCACCCGCCAACCGATACCCAGCCCGACCGAGCAGTGATCTAACCCTTCCGGGTGACTGCCCCCAGTTTATGTAGTGGCCATGACGTGCTGTGGTGTGGAATACCTCTTTGGCTAGCTTGGGTCAGGTGTCCTGTCCCTGCTTCCTCCTGGCTTCCCCTCCTCCCTGGCAGAGCATGAGGCTCACAAAGTCCTTGGTCAGACTAAACATTACTGAGCAGCAACTAAAGACATCGGTGTTATCAGCACTGTTCCCAGGCTGAAAGTCAAAACCACAGCACTGCACCAGCTACTAAGAAGGAGAAAAACGACTGCTATTGCTGAACCCAGGACAGTCGGGCTCTGCCTGGACACCGGTGTCAAGAGCAGGTCAGACACCTATCTCTGAAGAGCAGATCTGGACTATGCTCCAGCAGGTAGAGCTGTGATGGGTAAAAGGCATCAGGAGGAGTCAAGTGATCTCCTCCTCTCTGGTGCTGCGTGAGGAGTTTGTCCCAGGGAAGCACGCTCTGAAGATCAGCTGCAGGAAGGAGCTGTGCTTTGATGCTGCCTGTATCAGCTTCTTCATGCATCTGTGTTGCTTTGCAGTTGAAGCGCTGGGGAAGAGGATGGGCGCTCTGGATGGGTGCTGAGGGCTGGATGAGACTTTAGTGCAGTCACTTGAAAACCAGCATTAACCTGAGGCTGTAAAACTGTACTTATGAGTGTGGGTAAATAGAACCAGCTCCACCTGGGATAACAAGGTCTGCAAGAGGAAGGTGACTGGCTCCTTCTCACCCAGCAAATCAAGGACAGCACCTTCTCCACCCTCCACAGGACCCGGTGGCCAGTTCTGCATCACAGTCAGGGGATGCACTTAGCTCTTAAGCAGGTTGATTTTTGGAGGCGTATTAACCTCTGCAGGAAGCTCCATGTTCCTTGTCCTCATTGCTGGTGCCCACCAGCAGTGTGCTCTGTGTAAACCCAGTGTATTTGTGCCTTTTTCCTCTCCTGTTAAGGTGGAAAGGGGCCATGGAGTGCACATTCCGATCTCAAGGTCGTGAATGGGACTCTTCTTGCTTTGCTGTGACCCCTGGAGCGAGATAGGATCTGTCTCAAGCACACGTGGATTGCCCTCTGCTAAGTGACCCATCCTGCCACATTTCTGTTCTTTCCTGAGCAATCTCCTAGCTGAAGTAATTTGGATGCCTTGCATTTGAACTCAGACCTCCTTCTGCCCAAAACAAGAGCGCAAACTTGCTTCTTCAACAGGAGCCAAAACCTTCTTGCCCCTCTGCCAAGGACTTCTTCAAGCATCCAGGCTTAAACGGGTCTGTTTTCCTTGCCTGCTGTCTGTCTTGGCAATGTTCCCCAGAAGCTGCTGTTTCAGGGCTGCTGTCTGTACAGAATGAGCTCTTGAGAGCGTGTGTTCAGATGCACTTGAAGCAGTGTCACTGGAGCTGCTCCTGGCTGCTCGCGAGTGCTGCAGCAGGGGGTTGGTTAATACGGCCCTTGTTGTAAAACTGGGATTTCTGTCAAGTTCCTGCTGTTCTGTTTAAAGGAAGTTTCTCCTGGGGTCCGTCGTCTGTTTGACCTTCAGGGCTTGCTTTGTGGGGTAAGCCCAGATTGGATCCAGTGATACTGATGGCTTTGCATGCATGTTCTTTCCTCTCCCAGGCATTCTGCTGTGTGGCTTGTATGGGAGCACCCGAAGGCACCAAGAAGTCACTTGTGTAATGGATACGGCAGCACTAAGCCATTAGCACTCTGGAATAAGGCTGCAAGTCAAGACTCTGCAAATGATGAATTGCAGTGTTGGAAACACCCCCCTTTTTGTTGCACCCTGGAATTCCAGGTGATGCTGGGGGGGTTTCCCTGTTGTCTGTTCCCAGGAAAACACCATAGGATTTGTTAAAAAGGAATTTGGGCCAAAATGTTCAAACCCAGAAGAACCAGGGGTCCTTTTTCTTTCTCTCCAGGCTGTGAAAAACGCACCCTTTTAAGAATCAATAAATCGGTATGCAGATTCCCAGCACATGAATAATTCAGGGCTATGAGAAAGGTGAAACACTATAGTGGTTTGATTACGCAGTTGTTTTAAATAAGCAAAATTAGTTGTTAATGAGACCCCTCTGCATATTTAGGAAAGCTGAATAATTTATTAAGAGCCAAGAAGTGAAGGCTGGAGAAGGGAGGAGAAAGCCAAGCAGCTCTTTGGAGACTGATTGTGTAACTGTGCCTGGGGGAGAAGAGGGCACAAATTAACCCCTTTTGGAATGGAGCTTTCATGGAGCAGAGGGAGCAGGTGATGTCCTGGCACTGAGTGCAGACACTTGTACAACGGGGCTGTGAACGCAGGGGAATCCTTAGGTGCCATCCCAAATGTCAGGCAGTGCAGGACCCTGCAGCCCAGGAGCATCCATTTCTTCCCAGTGTGTCATGAATCAGGAGTCTGACAAAGAGAGCCCATTTCCCAAGGCCTCAGGTCATAAATGCTGGGCAGGAGAGGGGCTTCTCCAGGATGGGAGAGGGAAAAAAAACCCCAACAAACAGGAAAAGGATTCTACCTGCCTTTTTCTTACAAAATTCCCCTGGATTTTCTCCCAACGAGGGCTGATTATTCCCGCTGAAGCTCTTCTGTGTCAGCATCTGTGCACATCCTGATGCCTTTGTCTCCCATGCTCAGGGAGATGTGTTCCTGCACCGGGAGCTGCAGGCAGACTGCAGCATGCTGCTCTTCAGTGTGCAGGCAGAGCCTCGCTGCAGCTTTCCTGTGCCAGGTCTGAGAGCTCCAATGGCCCTTTCCCCTTTAAGCTGCCTGCCCTTTGGGAACCAATGCAGGGTTTCCACATGTTGTTCCAGGCAAAGTGCAGCAGGGGAGAGAAATAGGTGCAGAAACTCGGGGAGAGGCCAGGTAAGTGGCCTCCTAAGAGGTAATGCTTATAGAAGCTGCAGGGAACACAGAGGCTGGAGAGGATGTGGCTTCTCCATATGGGCACGGGCTTCCCGTGGCTGAGCTAGTGGGTGATCTTGATTTGTATGGTTGTTTAGTCATCCTCCGAGCGTATCTGACCCCTGGATGATGATCAGGGCTATGAGAAAGGCCAAACACTATAGTGGTTTGATTACACAGTTGTTTTAAATAAGCAAAATTAGTTGTTAATGGGACCCCTCTGTGTATTTAGGGAAGCTGAATAATTTATTAAGAGCCAAGAAGTGAAGGCTGGAGAAGAGAGGGGAAAGCTCAAAGAGAGCTCTTTGACCCTGGGGGTTTGTCCAGTTTCTTTGTGTGCAGTGAAGGTGCTGGAAGAGATTCAGACACTGCTCCTTTGAAGTGGGTTTTCCATAAGGAGACAAGAATAGCCCACGGAGCTGCTGAGCTCCCAGCAGGATCAATGAGGTGCTCAGAGCCGGGTGGGTTTGCCGTGTGGATGGGGAAAGAGAGGTCTTGGGAAGCCTTGCTGTGTGAGCCGGAGAGGAGGCAGGGAAGCGGGATGCAAGTGCTGGGTCGTGGCTTGTGTCCTCCTGCTCTCAGTGGGTCCTGCAGCCCCATGGAGCTTGCCCTGGGAGCGGGTACAGGGAGGCCCCTGTGGCAGTTTGCTTTGTGACCTTCCATCACCTCCAGGAGCCTCTCCTCTGGACCAGGTTCAGTGCCCTGAGCATCGGGTGGTACCTGCACAGGAGCTGCCCTCCATGTGCCAGCGGCTCTGCCAGGGCACATCCCCATGGTGAAGCTGAGGGTGCTCACAGCATCATCCCATGGCCCCGGAGCTGGCTGGGGACCCCCTCAGCTGGGCTGGTGCTGGGTATGTTACTGGGAGGACAGAGGTGCCCTTGGCCCTGGTGAGGTTTGGTGCGACACGGGACACTCGGTTTGCATTGGAGACGATAGGAAAGGAAACTGTTTTCCGAGGGAGGTGATGTTGGACTGAGGCTAAATGGATTTCCATAAATATTTGAGCAAGGCTGAATTATTTATGAGCCTCCGGTGACACAAGAGAAGGAACCGACGGAATCATCTGTGAATTTTCCAGATGATTTGGTTTAAAAATGCTGCTCGTTATTATTGATGTGGGTCAGATCCCCCCTCGCTCCTGGCCGGGCCTTGCACGAGCCACAGCAACACAGAGGCCACAGGCAAAGCTCTCCCTTTATCTACCTTCATCTGCCAGTCAGGAAGTGGTGAGCAGCAGCCGGGCTGTTTGAGTCCTCAGGAGGACTGCAACCAGAAACCTTTGTCATTCAGATGGATGTGGAGGAAAAAGAAGGAAGAGGAAAGGAAAGGAAAGGAAAGGAAAGGAAAGGAAAGGAAAGGAAAGGAAAAATTTATAGGAAGGAAAGGAGAGAGAGGCACAGAGAAAGCCTTCAGCTTCTGGTCAGAGAATCAATCCTCAAATAGCAGATTGCAAGGGACCTCAAGGGTCAACTGATCCAACCTTTAAGAGAGTGGCTTTGGAAGAGGTTTTCGGAAGGGGGTTCCTCAGCTAGGCGGGGATCCCTTCTGGTTTATCAGTTTTCACACTCCCTCATTGCAGGGATGGGATCGCATCCCAGTCAAAGACCTGTTGCTCTTCATCACAGCAGCTGTGTGCAGCCTGCAGGCAGGATCCTGGGGACGTGGGAGGCTGAACTGGGTAGCGAGAGGAAGGAATCTGCTGTGGAACTGATGCAGGAGCCCCTGGAGCTGAAAGCCCCTGCTCTCTGGGCAGGGACAAGGGTGTTGGAGCAAACCTCCTGGGGTGTCCAAGTACGAGGCACACAAGGAAGCCTCTTCCGTGACCTTAGAGCTTCCCATAAACTCCTGACTCAGCTTCTGATGGATGCCACAAGGACAAAGAGCAAGATCCCGGTTCCCTGGATTGCCTGTGGATGCAGAAACATCTCTGCAGAGAGATGCCGTTGCGTACATGGGGCTCAGCTCTTGCTGGGGTGATGCTCGGAGCAGAGCTGGGTCGGGCAGCCTCCTCCAGGCTGCTCTCCCAGCCCAAGCCCTGGGATGCTGCTCCCGAGCTGGCATTTCCTTGCTGCTGTGGCTCTCTGGGTGCTGGCTGTGGGAATGGCCCAGCTGTGTGTGCTGTGTAAGCAAAGGCAGAAGGGCTGTTTTCACTGTGTGCCCTTGGATGGCCACGTCCTAGCTAGCTAATCATTAGCCAGGTTAAACACAGCAGGGCCAGGCTGTTTCGCAGTGTTTCTCCATACCCAGAACTGGTGGCTCCTGCAGGGCTGGGGTGGAAGCAGCTTCTCACCTCCCAGCCCTACCTGGCTTGTCTCCATCCCTCCCATGGCCTGAGGCCAACCAGTCCCACGCCATCATTCACAGCATGATCAGAGCTTTTTCCTCTGCTACAGCAAGAAACTCTTCAGGGTCTCCCTAGAGCCTTTTGCACCCTGTGACCCTTTTATCTTGGCTCAAAGCCCTTGGTGTAGTGGCACTCTCCCTGTCTCGAAGGCAGCCCTGAGCCCTGGTCCTCATCGACACAGGCATCATCCTCCTGCAAGAGCCCAGGAAGCACAGGCAGAGCAGGCATTGAGGGGAACAGGACATGGCTTGGAGTGACTTAAGGTGTCACCTGAGGTAACTGCAGGGTTAGGGATAGCTGCAGAGGTCAGATGGACCCCTGGGGTCAGATGCTGTAAAGATGCTGAGTGAGGTGATGCTGGGGGTCTGCTTGGCAGCCGTGTGCCAGAGAAGCTGTGGCTGCCCCATCCCTGGCAGTGTTCAAGGCCAGGTTGGACACAGGGGCTTGGAGCAAGCTGCTCTATGGAAGGTGTCCCTGCCCGTGGCAGGGGTTGGAGCTGGAGGAGCTTTAAGGTCCCTTAAATTCCCTGGGGAATCCAGGGAAACTGGTGACACCTGGGGCTTTTCCCCTTCCACAGGGGCTTCCCCACTGCCTGCCTGGGGCTGCTTCGGGCCGGATCTCTTTCTGGGAAGTGCCTGTGTCATCCCGGGCCATCTGTGCTCCCAGAAACAGGAGCTGCAGCTCCCCCCTTTGTGGCAGCCGGGGCAGCCTTGTCCTCCCTGCCCCTTCCATCCGGAGGGTCCCCGGGTCAGCGCCGCGCTGTCCCTGGGGGCCGCTCGGCGGTTGGGCTGCCGGCTGCTCTGCGCCTTTGTGCTCCAGGAGCTGGAAAGGGAAGCAGGTGGATCCAGGGGATCCCAGAGCCAGCGCGGGGACTGCCCTGCTCCAAAGTCCAGCGCTGCCGCTTCCAGCCCGTTCCCGGTGGGAAGGGCAGAGGGGATGAGCCTGATTTATCTTCTCTTATCTCAAAGACTCCGGCACGGTCGGGATGGAGCTGGGGAAGGGATGCTCGGCCACGGGCTGCTGTGCCTTTGGCTCCGGCTCGCAGTGGACGTCTGTCAGTGTCACATGAGCTGTCAGGAGACAGATGGCATTTCACTGCCTGGCTGGAAGTCGCCCCTTTCTTTTCTTTCCTCCCCCCCCCCCCCTTTCTTCTTTCTTTCTTTTCTTTCTTTTTCTGTTGTGTTTTTGTGCTCAAAGGGAATGGGAGGCGACGGAGAGCATGGAGAGGGGACGCTCGCCTTTGAGCTGCTCCTGGTGCCGGCAGAGATGGGCTCCGTGCGGCTGGGGCTTCTGCCTGCTTGACAGCCCAGCAGTGGGGCTGGCTGCTGGGGATGGATTCTGGGTGCTGGGTGCCTGATGATGAGTGCTGGGTGCTGGGTGCCTGATGATGAGTGCTGGGTGCTGGGTGCTGGGTGCCTGATGATGAGTGCTGGATGCTGGGTGCTGAATGCTGTGTGTCAGATGCTGGGTGCTGGATTCTGGATGTCGGATGCTGGGTGCTGGATGATGGATGCTATTGGTGGGTGCTGGGTGCTGGATGCTCTGTGTTGAGTGCTGGGTGCTGGATGCTGTGTGTTGGGTGCTGGATTCTGGATGCTGGGTGCTGGATGTTGTGGGTTGGATGCTGTGTGTTGGATGCTGGATTCTGGATGCTGGGTGCAGGATGCTGGTGCTGCGGGTGATGGATTCTGGATGCTGGGTGCTGGTGGTGGGTGCTGGATGCTGGATGCTGTGTGTTGGGTGCTGGATTCTGGATGCTGGGTGCTGGATGTTGTGTGTTGAGTGCTGTGTGTTGGATGCTGGATTCTGGATGCTGGGTGCAGGATGCTGGTGCTGCGGGTGATGGATTCTGGGTGTTGGATGCTGGATTCTGGATGCTGGGTGCAGGATGCTGGTGCTGCGGGTGATGGATTCTGGGTGCTGGGTGTTGGGTGCTGGATTCTGGATGCTGAGTGCATCAGTAAAGCTAGAAGGTGACTAATGACCTTCCTAAAATAATCTTGACCTCATGTCTGCTCAGACCAAGGATGTTCCGTACCCTTTGGCTTGTGAGGAAGATGCCCGAGGGCATGTGAAGCGGTACAAATGCCTTCCCATGCAGGTGTGAATTGCTGGGGGGGGGAATGGCCCCGGACAAAGGTGCGGGAAACGAAGGCAAAAAGAGTTGGGATGAAATCCCGTTTCATTACAAAAGGAAGTGATTCCAGCTCAGTCATTTGCTCGCACTCAGAAACATAAAGATATTGAAAGGAACCGAGACCTCATCTGGGACTTCTGCCCCAAATGTATTTAAGTACTGAAAATTAACTGTATTATTGAGACAAAGAGTTCAAGAAATTAATTTTACTGTGTTGTGCTTTAGGTTGAAATGAAGACCCTTTCGATTTCCAAGCTTTTTGGTACTGCTCAAAGGAAGTCTCTGTTCAGCTGGAATTCCGTATTTCCTGGCTCCCCTTAGGACTTCGTGTAACCGAGGGCTCTTTATTTTTGCTTCCAGGGTATCTGAGATGAGAGGTTTTCTCCTGCAGGCTGCAGACGAGGAGCCGCATCCCTGCACAGATGTGTCCAGATGCAAGCGTCCCACCCAGACCTGGATCGAAGACTTTGGATCAGTGCAGAAAATGTTCCCCTTTAAATCCACCCTTCACATCAGTCACCTGGATGTGACATTGGCTGCTGCAGTGCCTGAGAGCTGGTCCCCTCTGCCAGGGTGCAAGAGGAGTTGATGAATTCATTCATTTGGAGCTGATGGCAATTACATGGAATCTGCAGCATCCTCGTGGGCCCCCCTGCTGCCTGCACAGCACTTGCCTCGTCCTCATCTCTCTGCCATCAGATCTGCATGCACAGATATTAATGTAATTCCAAATGCAACCATTACCACTCATTCGGAATCTATTATGTGGAGTAACCTCAGGGAAGGGGTGATAGGAGCTGCATGGTGCTTTACTGGACACAAAGTACAAGGACTGCTTTATTAATTATGAATTATATGTCTATTTGCATTTCCAGTTCAAGGCTTTCCCTCATTATGTGGTCGTAGGTATTAAAAGTTACTCTCTGAGAATGAAAGCAGTGATTCGCAGCTCTGCTTTGCTGCTGTTTCGGCTGCCTGATGGGGGTGAAGAGCCAGCTCATTGCTAAGAGAGGCCACGAGTGCAGAGCTGACTCTAGAGCTGTGCCCAAGGAACAACCTCTCCGGGAAGGACCACAGAGCAAACACATCAAGAGGCATTTCCAGAAGGTGCTGGGGATGTCTCAGCAAGGGAAAACCCCAGAGGTGTTTGGGATTCTCTGGGGTTTCAGCAATGCTTCCTGCTCGGTTGAGCCTGTGGGGAAAAGAGCTTGGGATGAAGCAAGGGTTTCTTCAGCCCCTCGCAGCTGCCTTCTCTCTTTTTGGGTCTTGCTCCAGATTTGGATGGGAGAAGGAGCTCTGAGTAGCTGGGCCTTGCGTTCTCACCCCATAAAGCTCATCGCCTGTGGGCAATTAATGGGGATGCTCTGGTTTCCTTCCATTGCCTCTCGTGCTTTGGGCTTTCTGCTGTGGTGTTCTCCATGCTGGGAGGCAAACACCAGAACAGCAATGTTGTTACCTCTGCCAAAGCTTCCTTTCATGCTCTGCTTCGTCCTGCTGCCAGAGAAAACCCTGAGCGTGCCTAAGGCTCAGCTCACCACCTATCAGTCCATCAGCACTGTCCTGTGGTTTCTGCGGGCTCCTCATCTGTCCAGATGCAAGTGTCCTGCATCAAGGAGCCGCACCATGGGCACGTCCACAGTGATTGCACAGCTCCTGACACGGCAGAGCTCTGCTTTACTGCCCACACACATCTCCGTGCCCATCTCCAGCGCAGCCTGTGACAGGGTGCTGCAGTGAACGGGGAGCTGCTCCAGATGCTGCTTCCTTAACCAGCATCTCTGCAGGACAGCTGGCTGATGCCCTGTGCCCTTCTCTCTGTTGCCACAGCAGCAATCTGTCTTCTATCCTGATAAAGAACTTGCTGCTCTCCACCTCCTGCTACCCAGAGAGTGGCTTTTCTCCCAGCATCCCTGCATCCCAGCATCCCTGCATCCCTGTAGGGGCAAGTGCCACTGAGAATGGCACTCCATTTTTTGTCCTGGCCTCTGGGGACACTGACATCAAGACATGTGCAGAGCCCTACACTTATGGAAAGCACTCCAGGTTGCATTTCTTTCCCCTAGGAAATAAGTAACCAATGTGAAAAGCTGAGAGCTGTCCGGGAGAACAGTGAAGTGGTTATTCCTGGTTTTGGGATCACCCATTCACTGTGAGCAAAGTGGCTTGGGGGGTTGATAGCTGAGAGTGTTTCCGTGGCACCAGCTCTGTCAGAAATTCATCTGGAAGCGCTTTTCCACGCTCACCCAATCTCTTAATCTCCTCGAGCAGCGCCATGCTAGTCTGACAAATTCCCTTTCCATAAAGCCATGTAATTGGGCTTAATTACATTGTTCTGGTTTAATTCCTTGCTGACAGAGGGGTGCATCATTGTTCCTTCACCTGGCACCAAAGCCAGGCAGATGAGCCTGCAAGTGCATCCGAGTCATTATTCCTGCCCTTTCTAAACGTGCCCACCACAAACTTCACCTTCTCTTTGTGAACTCCCCAGAGTGCAGGAGCTGACAGCAGCTGCGCAGCTCCTTGTCCAGCTTCATCCACGTTACATGGAAAACATTTGGTGTCTGTGACTCTGGAGCTCAAACAAGGTAGGGGCCAGCATCCTTTCTACCTGTTAGCCTGGGATCTTAGAGCCAACCTGTGCTGTCTGCTTCTCTTGCATCGTTGTGGCAGTAAAGATGCTGCAGGTCACATCACGTCCTTATCTTCAGAGCATGCCCTCGGGGACAAAGATCCAGCTCACTCACTCATCTTTAGCTGACCACACGGGTCTGGTTGCACCTGGAGCATGGCAAAGATGCTGCAGAGGGACAGGAAGAAGCCAGCCCATTCCCCCCTGGATGTGTGAGCCCTGCAGAGCCCTGTCACAGAGCATGACAGTCAGCTGAGGACTGGAGGGGAGCAGGTCTTTAGGACAAGAACAAGCCAAGTTTGCCCTTTCCCTGGCTTGTAATTTAACATGGTGTGGTTTGGTGTCTGTGAGCTGATGCCAGCACCCAGACTGTATGAGTAAGTGCAGCTTCAATTATAACCTTGGTTATACACTACTGACTCACTGTCCTGTGGAGCCCAAGTTTTATTTCCCTGGCCTCAGTCCAGATGTGTTCCTGGCTTTTAATGGGAAATTGGAGGGAAGTCTCATCCGCTGTGACTGAGCTGTGCAAGAGGATGGGTGTGAGTGAGGAGAAAGGGGAGCAGAGTGCCTTGGGAACAGCAGGAACGTGCCTGTGTGCTGGGGTCCAGCACTGCTGGCTCTTCCACCCTCCCATTGCAAGAGCCCTGGCTGCACAATAACAGGGAATGGACTTTGCTTGTGCACATCATGAACTGAGCTGGATGGGACACAACCTACCTCAGTGCTCAGGATGCGAGATGCGCTGGAGGGGATGCCTGCGTGTGTCAGGAGGTGAATAACCCCCAGTGGGCTCTGCAACATAGCTCTTCCCTTGTGCATTCCCTTTTGGAGGGATAGAGAGCATTAGATCTGATTGGGGTGTTTTTGTGGGGCTGAGCACCGCAGGGATCCCCATCCGAGTGGAAAACACCCCATGTGTAACTATAACTGCTGTCTCCAGGTCAGGACAGCCCTGGGATCACGTAACCCACACCAGTTTGGCTTCTGAACTGGTGCCCAGCAGAGTGCAGAACCTGGCCCGGCCATTGGAAAAGCCAAGGGATCAGCGTGACCGTGAGCTTATGGCAGGGCTGGACACAGCCTGTCTCCCGTGTCACCGTGACACAAACGCTCTCTGCCTCTTATTGCCACAATGCTTTGCTGCGGCCCCACATCCCAGGGCAGAGCTGGCCCAAACCTCACTGCACTTGGCTTGGGTTTGCAGCCCCCAGCCTGCTGGGGGGACGAGGCCCTGGGCTTAGGGAATGTCAGGAAGCTGCATGCTCAGAAGGAGGGAGGCAGGGAGCTTGTTTTAGCCCCTGAGCTGCTGCTGCAGCCTCATCGTGTTCCCTGCTCCTCTCCATCAGCCCAACTCCAGATTCATCTCTAGGGGCTCTTCACTACATCCAGGGCTGTCCTATGTGCCCCGTCCTATCCTGCTGCTGGGATGGTGCAAAGTCTGCTGGAATAAATAGTGCTGAAAGAGCTGGGGATGGGAAAGGGCTGGTCCAGCTCACCCGGCTAGCAGTGCTGGAGGAAGCAGGATGCGTGAGCAGCGTCGGTGCTCCCCATGGGCACTGCAGCCCTTGCACTGCCTGCCCTTGGCCATGTCTCTGCTCTCACTGCAAGGGAGAGGGCAGGCACCAGCCCTTCCTGACACACAGGGGTCAAATCCTGTGCTCATCCCATGACCGTCCCTGTAGTTGCTGCCTCTCACTGCAAAGTTACTTGCAGTTTCCTGGTGAATTAGCAAAGCAGAGTGAAGGAATCGATGGAAAGGATTCCTGTGTGCCCTTGGCCTCATTTTGCAGAGGGAGACCAGTAAGCTGAGCGCACAGCTTGGCTGGCAGCAAGAGGAAGGCCATGTGATGCCTGATTTCTGTATGTGAGAAGCAGCTGGAAACGCTGCCCTGGGCTTTACGCATGGATCCTGACCTTCTTGTCAAGCTTGCTCAGCACTCTGGCTCATGGTGACTCTGAGAAAGCCATTCTGTACACATCAGGAGCCCTTGCTGATCCTGGCTTGTCCCTATACAGGCTTTACTGAGCACAGGATGGAGCACAAAGGAAGGCCAAGGCAAGCCACATCTGTGGTAAACCCATCAGGGCGCTTACAAGGCTGTTCCTAATCTATGCCTGTGGAGATCCAACCTATGAGGGATGCACCAAGTTATAACACTTGGTTTGTCACGTAAAACTGCTCAGGGGAAAGCTCGGAAGTCCCTCAGGCTGGGAGAGCTTTGCATCCCTTCTCATTGAACGTGCTGCATATTGGCCTGTCCCTGGCAGGAGTTGTCCTGTCCTGAATGAGGACTCTCGCATGCCTGATGCTCCCTGCGGCACATGCGGAAGCCGGGGATGGCACATTGGAATCGTCAATGTTCCCTGGTTTTCCGCACGCTCCGTGGGCTGTTTCGGCTTTCCCGTGCTACTCTCCATGGAGAGATCCCAGGTTGCAAGCCCAGCCCTTGCCTTTGGAGCCATGCTCCAGGAGGTCCCCGTGTGGGACCTCGGAGCCCTCCACGCCAAGCAGAGCTGATGTATTGCTGCAAGGCTGAGCCGTCTGCCTTGTGCAGCTCCATCTGTGGGGCCTGGCCCTTCCTTGACTCAGATAGCAGGAGCCTGGCTTTTCTTCTGTCATTGAAATAGCTTTGGCCCCTGCTTGCCCCCTCCCCTCTTCTCTCCTCCAGCTTGGCATTACCATAGCCCTTTGTGGAGAGCCACACTTCTGTTTGTCTGCGGGAGCAGCTGAGGCACGAGAAATGTGCTGATGCCATTGAGGGGCTTAGTCCGGGAGGCATTGTACCTCTGAAAGAGATGCTTGGGGCATTTACATTAAAATGTGCTTGATACAGATAATATGAGTGCTTCTTGGGGGGGGGGGTTGCATGAGGGGCAGGGCTGGGAGGAGCCTCCAAGCCCTTCCTTGTCAGCCCCATTTATCAGCAGCAGAGGAGAAGGTGTGTGCTGAGATAGCGGGGCCTGGCTTCGCAGCGTGGCTGCTGCCTCGTGGCTGTACAGGGCTGTACAAGTCATTCCTTCAATGCACGAGTCCATCTGGGTGGCATGGGGGTGACTTCAGAGAGGATGCTGGCGGGTGTCCCTGTCCCCGTCCCCACGAGCTCTGTCCTCATCCTCTCCCTGCATCTCTGAAGCGGGATACAGCCTCTGATGGAACGCGTGTCTTCTGCAGGGTGCTGTGCCTGGCGCGGGGTTGGAGCTGGTCCCCCCGGGAGTCCTGTTCACAGGAGGGAGACTCTGGGAAGCAGGCAGGAGAAAACACAGCTTGGCTTTGGCTCTGTGCTGCCCATTTGGTTGCACTGTGTGGGACCTGTCCTGTCCATCACACAGTCATGAGGAGTCCAAGCACCTTAGCCCCCAAAACCTGTCCTCGAAGCTCATGACTCAGAGCTTACAACCCACAGTAAAGTTCAGTCACGACAGCATATGCACACCTTCATTTTGCAGTTGAGATCACTGAACTGAATTGAAATCCTTGGGCGTTTGAGCAGCTATTGCATTTCCATGTGTAAAATATGACCTAATGGAAAACTGAGACCTCGTACAGAAACTCTTTCCCTAAGGACAGTTTTTCATGAAGAGTATGATGGATCCTGAGTTACTCTCAGACTGCAGCGTTAGTAAGTGTTGTGGTGGTGCCCAGAGGCTACGATGTTAATAAGCACCTAATTTTAGCAGTAATTTAGCTTCTGCTATAATTACTAGGTCGTTGTGCTGGGTGCTGTACAGACACATGTGAGAAGACAGCATTAGTCCCAAAGGGCATCTATCTGCTCGGGACAGGATAGTCACAGCAATTGCTGCAGCAGGTCTGGGTGCTGGCTGGGGGAAGAAGTTGGGTTGTGTCTGAGGTAGTGGAGGTCTGGGCACAGCACCAGGACCCAAACCTGGGGCAGTCTCCTCTATAATACCTGTAGGGAACAGCCCTGAGAGGAGCTGGCCAAGAAATGCTCTGTGCAGTGGAGATGGGTGAGGAACCAAGAGCAAAGAACTTGTAGCCTGTGCTGTGACAGCCCACGGAGGTGCTGAGCCATAACCCTTTTTTCCCAGGTCCATTAAAGAAGTCAAATCTCAGTTCTGGATTTAAATAGACTCTTTGTGCATCCCATAAAAGTTCAGAGGATCTTAACCATGATTTGTTACCTGTCTGGTTCAGCCTGGGCTGGAACAGGACGGCTTCATCAGGGTAAGTCCTTTTATACCCTGGGTCTTTGCTTTGTTACCCCTGGGGAAGGGCTGAATCCCAGGTGAATCTCACAGACACTGCTCATCCTGGATGCTCATCCAGTAACCCAATCCCAAGTGCACTTTGGTGGGGTTTTGGGATAGATCCTACCCGACAAGGCTGCTTCAGCCATAAGAAAACTCATGAGTTCACATCAGTGCACAAACTGGAAGGTGTCACCTAGGAAAAATGTAGCTGTAGGAAGCAGTGGAATGCAGAATGCAGGAATTTGGTAATGGTAGCTCATCTTGGCAAGATTTACATGGTAAATGTCTAATGTGGATGCACATATATTATTCTATAAGTTATTTAGCTATGAAGGCTTAAATGAAATGAATCACAGTCAAATGAACCTTTCTACCTCACTGAAATGAGAAGGGAGAAATGAAATGATTCATTTTGACTTTTTCCATAGAAAAGATGATCAAAATTGACACATTCCAACAGCCAACTTCTATTTTGGCCCAAATGTCTTTCCAGTGGAAACTTACTGAGAGGAACAGGTCTCAATGTGCAGAGAGGAGCTCAGTGCTGACCACCCTCTGGCACGGCCTAAATCTGCTTTGTAAGTGGCTTCAGTTCAGGTGTCGCTTAGCGAAACCCATCACGGCACCCTCACACCCTTGTCTTGTTTCCCCTTAAATCACCTGGAATTTGTTGCTTTTCTCCTCATTCTTCCTGGTTTTCTCCAAAACCTTTCCCTTCATGAGTGTGCTTGAAGATTCTAAGAGTAATGGAGTGATTCCCTGCCCAGCTCCACATGTGTTGAGCTATAACTCTGCAGCTGGAGCCCTGACCCCTTATCCAGAGCTGGATGATGGTGAAGGATGATGGGTCTCAGCCAGTTTTGCCCTTGCTGGTTGGAGGAGATGTTCTAGACTGTTCTAGATGTTCCGTGGGGTCCCAGCAGGTTTTAGATCCTCCAGTGTTTGGTCTGGTTGGTCTGAGTGGTACCAACTGTACCTGGGGAAAGGAATGAATATTGGAAAGTGAAACAGAACCAGGCAGGATGTGGAGCTGCTGCTTTGTTCCCTTTGGGGACTTGATCATTCTTTCCATGCATTGCATGTTCATCTCCCATCTCCAGGACTCCTTGTCTTGGTTCCAGACTCAGCTTGTGCCCCAAGGTTTGCTCCTTGACTGAAACCTTTGGGGCCAAGAAATTAGGCTCAGTGTGCCCATGCACCCCAAGGAAGAGCGGTTTCCTTGTGAGCTTTGGGCACACATGGCCCTGGACTTCACAAGCAGTTTTGCATGGGAGTTTCTCACATAGAGTCATAGAATAGTTTGGGTTGGAAAGGACCTTAAGATCATCCAGTTCCAACCTCCTTGCCATGGGCAGGGACACCTCACACTAAACCATGGCACCCAAGGCTCCGTCCAACCTGGCCTTGAACACTGCCAGGGATGGAGCATTCACAACCTCCCTGGGCAACCCATTCCAGTGCCTCACCACCCTAACAGGAAAGAATTTCCTCCTTAGATCCAATCTAAACCTCTCCTGTTTAAGCTTTAACCCATTACCCCTTGTCCTGTCCCTACAGTCCCTAATGAAGAGCCCCTCTCCAGTATCCTTGTAGCCCCCTTCAGACACTGGAAGCTGCTCTGAGGTCTCCACGCAGCTTCTCTTCTCCAGGCTGAACAGCCCCACCTCTCTCAGCCTATCTCCATAAGGAAGTGCTCCAGCCCTTGATCATCCTCGTGGCCTCCTCTGGACTTGTTCCAATAGTTCCATGTCCTTTTTATGCTGAGGGCACACATCTTTCCATTTCAGCAGGAACTCACTGTTTGCTAATGGGGGAGGAAATAAGCATCTGGGGAGTCATCTCTGTAGACCCCCTGCATGGAGCACCAGACCACCTACCTTCTGCATCAGTAGTAACCTGGGAGCTGCTACTAACATCAACTATCCTTGACCACATCCTACTGTGCAATGGTGTCCTGGGTTCAGCAGTAGCAGTCATTTTTCTCCTTCTTGGTAGCTGGTGCAGTGCTGTGTTTTGACTTTCAGCTCGGGAACAGAGCTGATAGTGATGTTTTGGTTTGGCCAAGGACTTAGTGAGCTTCATGCTCTGCCAGGGAGGAGGGGAAGCCGGGAGGAAGCAGAGACAGGACACCTGACCCAAACTGACCAAAGAGGTATTCCATACCACAGCACGTCATGCCCAGGACGTAACTGGGAGTGAGCCGGAAGGGCTGGGAGACTGCAGGGTTGGAGGAGGTATCGGTCGGAGCTTGGTCGGGCTTGGGGGGCGAGTTATCGGTCAGCGGGTGGTGAGGTGTTGTATTCTCTTCCCTTGTTATTTCCTTTATCATTATTATCATTGGTGGTAGCAGTAGTGATTTGTGTTATACCTTAGTTACTAAACTGTTCTTATCTCAACCCGTGGGAGTTGCATTCTTTTGATTCTCCTCTCCGTCCCTCCGAGAGCAGGGGGAGGGCAAGAAAGGGGGAGAAGTGAGCGAACGAATTACCTGACTGGGTTTAAACCACGACAAATGGTCACACCATCTTGATGGGACCCCAGGTAAAGAACAGCTTGCCTGGCAGAGGACTGCCATGCTGTAGGATCCTGTGCTCTGCAGTACCGCGTTCCTGCCCGACACCGTTGGGCAAGAGCTGGCAGCAGCACAGGGATTTCACAACCATCACTTGCACAAGCCCATGCTGCTTCGGGGGAGTGTTTGTCTGTGAGCAGCACTGGACAAACTGAAGTTGCACAACCCCGTCCTGCGCTACTTTGGATTCCATCATTGGATTCATTTCATGCCTTTTTCAGGTCGGTTTTCCCCTTTCCTTTTCTCTGTTTTGCTTCTACTTAAGCAACCCTCGCCCAGCCTGGTTGCATTGGCTCCATCACACCCCAGTGTGTGCCCTTCCAAACCTGCCCCCTTCACAAGGCTGTTTCTTACCATGCCTGTTGGTCATCCCATTCACCTGGGGAGAAGCCTGGCTGAGAAGTACTGGTTGTGCACAGTGCAAGGCACAGATTTCCTGCAGGATGGTATCCCCTACTCATTGTCACCACATAATCCTGGAGAAAAAGCCTGTAGGAATTAGTAAATGGTATTTTGGGGGGTGTCTTGTCTGTGCTTTGCCATGACTTTGGTACATAGGTTTGCAAGGCTCAGTCTGCTGATGATGCCCATGGAGCGGTTGACTCCCTGCCACATCAGCTGAACCTGCAAAGGGACTTAAGGACCAGCCATGCTGTGGTGCTGCAAACTGCAGGGCAGCTGATGCAGGTTTCCTGGGAGAGCCGGGATTGCAAGCGCAGCACTTGGAGGAGTTTGAGTTCTTTTGGCTTGATTATTTTCACTGCCCAGCATGGGTTGCACTGGAAGGGTGGGATGGAAGAGGGAAAACCACTGTCTCACCACACCTCTTCCATAACCTAAGCCACGGCAAGGGGAACAGAGAGTGCCTTTGCTGCTAAAACGGCACCTGAATTTGGTGCATTGGGAGAGGAGGGGTTGGGGCAGAGGACAAATGAACAGGAAAAGGGATTGAAATATCTATGCAGTTTATCAGAGTTGTGGGTTTTCTGTTGGTGCAGAGGACAAGGTATTGACCCCACAGCTATTGTGCCCGGAGATTCCTGCAGGATGGAAGCACATCCATATTCATCCATGAGGACAGCCACATACACCTCCCATGCCTGAAACGGTTCCTCCTCGCAACGTCTCAATCCCCGTTGGACTATCGCCGTTAGATCCGGGCGAATAATCCACAATGAATAATGTATCCAAGGAATCCGTCCTTGCTAATTGTGGAATACGCACGAGCAGATGGCAATTTGAGGCAGGTTTTTTCACATCTCTTTTTTCCCTCCGTGCCGGGACGGAGGTTTGCTCTAAGTAGGTGATATTTGAAATTCAAGCTGTGTTTCGCACTTGCGATTGGCCCGCTGTGACACGACGGTGTCCCTCTTCCCGCACTGGCCCAGCGTACAAAGTGCTGGGGATACAAATACATGTGCAAATTGAAAATTCAGTTGCCATGGTTACTCGTGCGCGCAGCTTTGAACTTCACTTCCCTCCAACATTTGTGCTGGTGAAACTCATTCACTCGCAGGTTCGTGGGACGTGAATACAAAGGATGCATGAGGCCGTATTTGCACGCTCCGGTATCGATGGTTCCTCTTCAGAAACTCAGCCTGGATGTTCACTGGGCTTTTCTAGCGCCTTTTCTGGTGCCTGCTTTCATGGCTTTCAACCTACAGGAGTTTTCTTTCCCAATCAACTGTGGCAATAAAACTGCGACTGCAGGTTTAGCATCCCGAATACGTGTACGGCTGGGTGGGTATCTCTATCTGCAGGTTCATGCAAGCATCTCGTAATCGGTTCTGCACTGGGCAAAGCAAGGTGTTTGTTTTTCGTGCAATTCAAACCTCAGTTGGTTCTGCACAATCAGGTTTCTCTCCTTCTAGTTAATCCTGCGTCATTCCGAAATAACCAGGCATTAGGAGGTGTGCATCTTCGTTTTGCAGCAATGATAGAGGGAGAGGGAGAGAAAGGGAATTAGCAGGAGTTTTAAAGTCAGGGTAGTTGGAAAGAGCTGCAATGGCGGGGCAGCAAGTTGGTTTGGTTTTGAGAAGAGCAAAGTCAGAGCCAGAGCAGAGAGCAAAGCCCTGCTCTATGTGAGTCATAAGGGTGTGTGTCTGTCCCCTTGGAGAGCCTAACACATACCTGTAACTGCTGATAAAAGAATACCTGGGCCGCACTACTGGCCCAGATGCATCCCCTTACTGTGGAAAGTATTCACTTGCAAATGCCCCCCCTGCTCTCCCACTGTGGGACAGCCCAACACAAGTTATTTTTGTTTCGTTGGCTATCATCACGTGTCTTGTGCAATATTTCTGTAGCCTCTGGACAAACATATGAGAGGGAGCAAAGGTTAACCACGATTTATGTCTGGGTTTGTAATTGCGCTGTGGGAGCCGCGCGATGGGGAGCGTGCCTGGTGCGCACGGTGCTGCCGCACGCATCCCGGGATGCAGAACACAGGAGGAAACAGCGCCCTTTCCACTGGCAACCAATAACCAGCGTTTCATTAGCATGTCCTGGCTGTATTTCAGGTTAACAACAAACCAAAGGCATTGGCTGCAGGGTCAGGCTGTGGCCCTTGTCCCCCCCCGCCAGGAGCTCTGTTATTTGGCTTCACCCCTGCCCAGCAACAAGTCGAAGGGTTTGTGGGGACAAGGCACAACGTGCACCGGGTCTCAGCTGTGGGAGAGATCAAAGCTCGCCCCTCCCGTGCTGTGGGAATGGGAAGGCAGCGGATGTTCGGACAAATATTTGCACCTGGGAATATTCACATCACGCTCCAGTGCTGGGAAAACAGCCGCTGCCCATGCTCAGAGCCTGACCTTTTTAACTATTCAGAGTGCAAAACCAAATGGCTTTAAAGTGCTATCTGCTCCCAAACGGGTGACAAAGCATAACAATGACCACTTCTTATTCAGCAGATGTGATCTCCAGTCACTTTGTGCCCAGCTGTGTGTGTTCAGGCCCAGAGCTGTTGACTTTAGAATGAAAATGCCTTGCTGTTGCCCTGCAGAGCTTGCCAAGCAGCTCTTTGGGCTGGACGATGTTTCTTCGTGTGCTGCAGCACTGTAACTCTGTCCTAAGATGCTCTCCCATCTGTCTTAAGGCAGGGAGATGGAGGGTGCCCCTGGCAGGGCGATTTCCACTGGAGGATATTGGGATGCTTGGAGGGATGGAGGAGGGCGCCACAAAGGCAAGGATCAGGTGTTTTGATACCTGTGAGCTGAGCCCATCTACTGGGGACCAGTAAGTGATGTCGTACAAATGCAGTACACTCACTGCTGCTTGGGAAGGGGTTGCTGTAACAGTGGAAGCAGAGGGTTTTGGTAAGAGTTGCTGGCAAAAGTGTCATCAGTTGCCTTGTGGGTTGAAAATGGCTTTCAAGTCCCAATTGCACAACCTGAGTTTCTCAAGACTTTCTCCAAATTGCCTCTCCAGCACTAGGGACAAGGCTGAGGATTTCAGTGCCTCCGAGAGCCCAGAGATGTTCAGGGGGAAAAGCATGCTCTGCCATTGGCACTGCTGCTGTTTGCCACTGGCAGATGGTGGAGCGGCTCTGCCCTTTGGCCAGGATGGCAGGAGAAGCAAGTCCCTGCCCTGGGATGCACCGGGATGAGAGCAGAAGGAGTAGAGTTTGGAAAGAGTCCGCTGCAGTCTCGCCTCCTTCCTTTCTCCTCTTATCTATGGTGGCATCATCCGGTGCAGGGGGTCAATACTCTCTTCCCTTTTGCTGCCCCATCTTCTCCTGCAGCACTCCTGCCCATAATGCAGGCCCAAAAGATAGAGCACAGGGGGACACAGAGGAGCTCCGGGCTGTGCTCCCTCCTCTTCCTCTGTGCGGAGGGGCTCAAAGCACCAGCCTTGAAGCGCTGCCTTTGTTTGTAGCAGGCACTGGCAGCCCCTGCTCTTTCTTTGCTGGGGGCTGTGGGAGGAGGGGCTGCTGCAGAGCAGATGGTCCCCGTTGGAGGGTTTGGGGGCCTCCTCGACGGCAGGTTGGGGAGGGGGGGTCCCCTTTCAGCTCAGCACCCGGCTGGGGGAGGGCTCGCTTGCCTCTCACATGGCCAGTTCCCAGCTGAGCGCCTCTATGGGATTATGGGGCTATTCATCTAATTGAAATTATATTTGGAGCAAAGAGGCAGTATCTCTTTCCTCGGAGGATCTATTATGCATAAACAGCACACAAAGGCATCCTCCTGCCAAAGCAGAGGGGGTGTCCGCTGGCCAGGGCCCTGCTCTAACTTCAGCTCCGCTGACAGCAGCCCCAGCTCCCTCCTGCAGCTCAGCAGGGCCCATCCTTTAACCCCTCTTTCCCCAAAAGGGCTGTGTAGTGGCTTCCCCCCCCCCTTTGTTTTGTCCTGCTCTGAAATGCACAGCTCATCCCCCGCCTCCCGCAGTGATCCCCTGCATCCCAGCAGTGGGTTCCCAGCCCTCGTCCCCCATCACGCACCAGCGGGCACAATGCCTGGGGACCGCGAGCAAAACTGCAGCATCATCCCAGGATGCCTGTCAGGGGTTACAGCAAGTCACTGGATCCACCCGATGGAGGACCCCCGTCTGCCCTCACATTTATAGCTGTACCTCCCTCAAGTGATGTAAACCCATGGTGCTGGGGTGGGGGGCACAGGGAATCTGTAACTCAGTGCAGCTACCGAAGTGAAGGAGGAGGAGGGTAAAACAAATACATCACACCCCACCCAGGATGGCTTTATGGCTGAAATCACCTTGCACACACCCTCCTGGAAGAGCTGCCAGAGTTCATCTGCTATCAGCTCCTGCCTGCAGGTGGGAATGAGCTTCCCTGAGCTCCCTGGGAGCAGGAGGGCTTCAAGTGGAAAAGGAAAATCTTCCTTAAAGAAGAGTTGACGATGGAGATGCTGGCCCTTGTGAAGAGCTGCACGAGCATCTGGCAAAGGAAGCAATGAGCAAGAGCTCTTTGGTGGGGAAGGAGAGCTGTGAGATCCTTTATATGGGTTGTGGATGGGGAAGCAGAGACCAAGGTGGGATCTTCCCTTCAGAGACTGGAGGCAGGGATGGTCCCTTGCCTGCAGAGCATCCCTGCAGGCTGAGGTCATTTGCAAGCATAATCCCTCTGCGAACAGCTCCCGGAGGGTGCCAGAGGCTCCGCTTGCAGCGCAGGAATGCCGTCCCCTCTGCTCTGGGCTTGTCCCATCAGCTCTGCATTTGCAAGCCGGGCCGGCTCGCTGGGCCGGCTCTAGTCTGCAGGTGTGGGACTTTTCCAGGGCTCTGCTGAAGGTGATTTCAAAGGAGGGTTTGTGATGCGCTGTCTTAACGGCCCCCATCGTTCTGCAGAGAGAATGAATGGCGAAATTCAGCTTTGAATGCTGATGCTGAGGCTTTCCAAGGGGGTTGTGGTCGGTGCTGTGCTAAGCAATGCAAACCAAGCCTGCTGCGCTTAGAGGGGGTTTTGTAATGTCGTGTCAGCAATTTGGAGTTGAGCTCAGACTGTGGAGATTCTTCAAACCGACCTGAATAAGGATGTCTGGATGTGAGAGCAGCAGGAGAAACAGCCAGAAGAAGGGTTAAAAGAATGGCATGTGCTGATCTGCTACATCAGCAGGTCATCGAGAGCAAAGCAGTTGAATGCAAGTTCTCAAGACAGCTGGAGCAGTAAAACAAAGGAGAGATTACACCCAGAAAGGAGCACAACCCGCATGAGTAAACGGCAGTGTTCCTAATGACTCAGGAGGCAGGCAGGATGAAGAGGCAAAAGATCCCAGTCACTGGTCCTAAAGGGTGCGAGAGGCATGCCTAAGATCCAGGGCATAGCCACCCACCTAAGAAGAGTCCAGGAGCCATGATAAGGAATTGAGAGCTGCTGTCCCTCGTTCCCAAATCAACTCTTGTGGTCCTGACTTGGGCACACACATCCTGGTGCTCGTACCTGAGCATGAAAGAGTGAGTGAGTGAAACCTGGGGGACCCTGCATGTGAGCTGAATCACCTTTGCCAAAACTAAGAGCTAAAATGACCTTGTGTTGAGCTCGGTGCTGCGCTTGGGATTTGCGCATTCCTCAGTGACCTCCATGGCCATTTCTAACGTGGTTGTTTGCATTTTTGTGTCTACAGATCATAGAATAGAATCAGAGAACAGTTAGTGCTGGAAATGACCCTAAGATCAGCTAGTTCCAACCCCAGGCAGGTGACAGCTCCTGCCCTGTGGATGCTGCTGCAGCCTGGCTTCTGCTAGGCACACGGGGCTTGGATACCTACCTCAGCTGCAGGTAGGTTGCACCAGGGATTAGCAGAGATGCAGCTAAAGCCAAATGGCTTTGCAAAGTGCTTAAACCTGTGCACCCAGGCACATGCAGTCCGGCCTTTACCAAGCCTTCCAGTGTCAGCTCTGTCTGTCTGGTGCTGGACTGGGTCTGTGCAGCCACGAATCACAGTCACGTCTTCGAGGAGCTCAAGGCAGCCTGATAAATAACAAAGGGTTTCTGCAGTGGGGTTTTCCCAGGAATGCCCAATGACTGCAGAGGGAAAGGAATATGAAGACTCGAGCTTGCCTTTCTCACTGTGCAGTCCTGAGGTTTCCCTGCCTAGGAGAGCTGACCAGGCTATGTGAGATGACAGTGGCAGGTAAGGCATGTCCTTCTGCCTCTCCTTGCAAGACTGGAGGACTTTGCAAGCACCAACCAGCTGGAATGATCTGGGATCACTTGGTGCTGACCACTGCGTTGGGGTCAACAAGAGCTTGCTGTCCAGGTTTGCATCCCCAGAAATGGGGGTTGCTGGGTACCAGCCAGCATCTGTGATCTCCTTGGGGATCACCGCTGCAAGCTTGTCTCCTCAGCCTCAGAGGAGCTGCAAGCTGTTTTGTTTTACCCTCTTTTTAAAACATATGGTTGTTAGTTTCATTTTTATGTGGAATGCAGTGCTCAGATGTCTCTCTACTTTCATACCTCTGCTGCCAGAGCTAACTGAAAAACACTGAAACCAGGAGGGGCACAGGAACAAACTCCTCCTGGCTCTGCACATCTTCATTGCTCTCAGCAATGATCCCAGCCGCAGTCTGGCTTCCTTACCTGGAGATGCTGTCAGCTCTTGCTGTGGTTTATTTTACTTAGAATGAAAGGATTTTGGTGTTAGAATTAAAGGTGTTGGTCAGTGTCAGAGCTGTAACCGCACCTTATGGCATAAAGCTGTGTTATCCAGCTCCTTGCTGGCTCTGCAGCCTCAGAAGGGCTCCTGGACCTCCTTTCCCCTGGGTCAATACCTGTTTGCAATCTCACTGTGGAGCTCCACCATGGAGATAGGGAATAGAAGCTTCTGTACAGGAGCTGATGGGCTGTAGATGAAGACCCCAACACCCACTGCGGCTCCCTTTGTGCTTTGTTCTGAATGAAGTTAGACAAGGGCACGAAGGGAGCTGCTTCGCCTGCCTGGCACAGACACTGCCTCCGGGGACAGCTCTCCTGCTGGAATATCTGGGTTGCAGAGCACAGTCAGCACAGAGCTGGAGGGGTCCCAGCAGGCAGGATGGAGAGTTACCCTGCAAGGGGTACCAAAGGCAGGGCAGTAGTCACGGTGTTTACCATGGGTAACCTTGCCAGGGGAATCTCTGAAGCATTTCTTCACTGGCTGCAAGGATGTGGCTGCGTTTCTGGGGTATCTTGGGAATGTTGCTCCCAATGTGTTGCATTGGCCTGTTTTTCCTAAGAAGCAACTCGCTCCCAACCTAGGAAATGAGCGTGGAATCACTGCTGGTGGCTTTGGCAAATGGAAAACGCGATGGGAAGGGGAATCCAAGGAGAATGATGCAGAGATTGGGGCAGTGGGGGATGCCAGCAACATGGCCCTGGCTCCAACGGGACCATGGGTGCTTTCCTCTGCCCCACCAGCACCGTGCACTGCTCAATGAGACAGGGGAGGAAAAGCATCAGCGTGAGCACCCCCTGTCCCCATCGCTTCCTCTGTGTGCTTCAGCTTTCTAAACTTTACCTGTCCTTGTTGCCATCACCTTGTTGCCATCTAAGAGCTCCTCCTGGTCTGCAGCATGCTAGGCATGAGAGGGGAACCAGTGCTTCAGAGCCAGGGCTTCCAGAAAACAAACCCTAGCAGGGGGAGGATGAGCAATCTGCATCTGCATGAGCCAAAAAGGGGAGACAAGGAAGAAAACATCCTCTTGTAGGATAAGCCCATGACTCACTGCAGCCTCTGGCCTCTGCAGACCAGAGCTAGCTGAATCCATTGCTATGTGCTTAGCTTACTTTTTCCCTCTTGATTCTCTTTGGTGGGAATTGATTTCTTGAGCGCTTGCCAAGTGGTTTAGACAAGCCATTATCAGCTGATTTTCACTACATCGCACTTCCCATTCCCCAAGTTTATGAGCATCTGACACCATTTCCTGCTTGAATTAGGGCAAATGCTTGAAAATTCCATGGAAGAGGCCATTAAAAAAAAAATTTAGTTTGAATTAATCTAAACTTTTCATTTCGATAATTTATAAAGGCTTTCTCCTCTTCCAACCTTTTAAAGAAACCTTTTAAAGTAAAAACTGCCAGAAATGTCTAAAGGAAAAGAGACCTTTTTTTACCTACAGGATGGTTTAGGTTTTTAGGACAATGGATCATTTTGGACAACGGATCAAAACAGCCCCCTTTTATTAGGAATGAGGCTTGGGTTGTTTCCCTCCATCAACTGCAAGTTCTGTGCAACAACACATTTGAGTGGGGCAACTTGTGGGCCAGGTTGGACTCGGATGGGTTCTGGGGGTTTCCTGGGACAGCTCCTGGATTATTGTGTGTGATGGGATTGCTAAAGCACGGTGTCACTGCTGGTCTGGAGGAGAGCGCAGCTTTGTTGGGGGGAGACTGATGTGCTGCAAAGGGAGGATGTTCATTGTGTAGAAGCACTTTTGCTCACAGGGGACCCTGCTGCACTGGCAGGACTGCTCTGTGCACAGCTGTATTAGCACACTGGCTGGGTAATGGGCTTGTTCAGAGTTTAGGGTTCAGAGGTAAGAGCTTGTCCAGCCTGGAGAAGAGAAGGTTCTGCGAAGACCTTAGAGCAGCTCCCAGTGGGGTACGGATGAGGCTAGAACCAAAAGGGCTGTGATTAAATGCTCAGATCCCACCCACGGCTCCATCGCTCTTTCCCCAAGGCTCTGCTGCTCCTCTGGATGAATTTAGACCGACGCCAGATTAACGCTGCAGAGAGCTAGGACTAAACTCTGCTATCAGCCACACTGAGTTTACAATAGCACAATGACCTCAGAGAGGATCTGCTGAGGAAAAATAAACGGGCTGTGCCCTTCTGTTGCTTCCTTCCAAAGCCTGCCTACTGTGGCTTCCTTGTTTTCACATTTGCCTTGCCAGGAAGGGCACGTCTGACATTTCTTGGTTTTCCTGTAGGACTTGTTAGAGGTCCCATGCGCAGAAAAGGAGTTCCAACTGACCTTCACTGATGAGCACCGCAACTTAAAGGACTAAGCTGTTCTCCCTGCTGTTTATCTAGTCATTGAGTGGAACAAAGGATGACTGCCACGTTGAACCAGTTTGTTACAGCCCAAGCAATAGGAGCATATTCCTGGGGCTTTTGATGCTACAAAACCACCTGCTCCTTTTCATCCCAAATTTCAGTGCGTTAAACACACAAGATCTGACTTTCTGACGCTGAAAGAAAACAACCACCCCCTTAGTTCCCACCTCAGGAAGGCAAATGGTCTTCTGTTGTTTCAGCCTGGCTTCCTGGCCAGCTCAAGACTGGAAAGAGAGAGTTAGTATTTTAAAACCAATCCCAAGCATGGATTTTGAAGTCTTGTAATTGCACCACAATTCCAATGATGGGAAGTCTTTTACCGTCACTTATGGCAACTCCTTCCTTTCGTCCCTGGCCAGTCTTTGCTTGGCACTCCCCCGGGAAGAGCTTTAGGGGAAGACGGGGGAGCTGTCTGTACCCACACCACGAGGCAGCTCCGTTCTGCTTCCTCCCCTCATTCAGAGAAACGGGGTGAAGCTGCCACAGCTTCTTTCTCCACCTCTGCAGGTGATGCCCCAGGCTGGGTGAAGCAAACACGTCTGTTTGCTGTAGATGCCACGACTCAGTCCCCACATCCTGCACCCTTCGGGCCAGTAAAGAGTTGCCTGGGAATGTGTGTATCTGTTTGTGCAAAGGTCCTTTCAGCTCTGGCACGTCTTCCCACAGTGGTTTTGCATTGCCACAGCCTTTCCATGGGAAAAGTACTTTCCATAGGTGTCATAGTGCCATTTCCAAAATGGCTTTGGGACAGAGTTGCGTGAAGTACAGCGAGGTGTCCCCATCCCTTTAATGCTCCCAGTACCGCAGCTCTGGGGCTGGACCACAGCCACCTCCCAAGGAGCAGATGACCTGGAGGGTGTCCTCAATCCATCTGCATTAAGCCTTGCAGAACGAGACCAGTAACAAGGCCACTGAAGGGACACGGTGTTGTGCAAATATTGCAGGCTTATCTGCTTATCTGGATTATGCAACAGGCCTAGGAGAAGAGCTTCCATCCTTTAATGCACCTTCGGAGCTTTCAGGAGGTGTTGCAACGCCGCGGCTCGGGCTCACTCCGCTCCACAGCGTGAGGAGGTTCTTGACTTACCTGCTGGCTCCCAGACAGATGCCATCAGCGCCTCTTGCTTCACCCTCACACAGCTCGCAGGGCAGCGTGTGACCTCCCTGCTTCCCAAGAAGCAGAGCTGCTGCTCTCAAGACAGGGTTTCAAGACCCTGGTTGTGGAGGCAGGACAGGACCACGAAGTCGTTTTGCTCTCTGAGCTCCCAAATTGCATTTCTAAGTGGGTTTTGCCAGCAGGATGGCTGCCCTGGGGCTGCCCAGATCAGGAGCCATAAGCTCCTTTGGAGCATTAGGGTCAGCAAAGCCATTTGTGTCACACAGCTACTGGTTTCCTTATTATTTCTAGCATTTCCCATCCCCTGTCCTCGTTTCTCCTCCCTGGAGTAGACTTGCCTCTCCCAGCCCCTCCTACCAGAGCTCTTCAAGTCCCTTCCAGCTGCTTTGTCCCCACAGGAGTTTGGAGGACGCTTCAATTCCTGCAGGAGCAGGGTCTGTGTGTCTCAACTAAACTCCTATCTGTGTCAAACTGCACAAATCCTCCTCGGCACTAGAAGCTCTGCTTGTCCCAAGCATGAGTTAAATGGGATTTTGTTCAAGTTTCCCTTATTCCAAAGACCGACCGCATCCCATCAGCCTGGATGGTCTTGGCTTTGCAAGCAGAGCAGAAAAGCATGCGATGGAACAAAAGTGAAACGTTGCTGAGGGTGGAGAGGGATGGGTGAATCCCTCATGTGAAATGGCTTTAAATGAAGTCATTGCACCAAGCAGTCTCCACGAACCACTTGTAAACCTGGGTTGTTTCCTCTTGTCGAATACTTTATATAACCCAAGGCGAGGATGTAGATTGGAGTGGACAGGCATTCTTTGCAGGAACGTCACAATTCTGTAGCTGGAATAAAACCAATAGAGATGGAAATGTTCCTGGAGGTGCTGCAGGGGTTTTGGTCGTAACAATTTGATCCATTTTGCCCCGTTTAATGGGTTATTTTCTTTGGAATGTGATACCCTGGAATGTTATTATTGTTTAAGGGGAGATGCCTGCTCACACCAGAAAGGTAATCCAGGGGGTAATCCTTATAGAGGAAGCTCCAACATTTTGATTTATGGAGGATCTAAATGCCTGCTTTCCTGTCATATTCTTTTAGTTTTGGTGGGGTTGGTTGTATTTTGGGTGATTACCCTTGCCGCCAGGGTAGTTTGGACCTTCTTTGCTTCAAATGGGGCTGTCAGAATGGGCACAACCAGCCTCCTGGTGCTGTATGGATTTGGGAAATGCATTTCAATCAGTGGCATAAACCTGGTGAAAAAAGCCTGGGATTTGGTGGGGCTGGTGCTGGTGCAGGGCTGTGACAAGGATCCCAGTGCCATGCAGGATGGGGGTTATATATACACACACGCACATATATACAGACAGGATAAAGAATCTGAGCACAGATTAACCAGACAGGCCTGGGACCAGGTAATCCACCTCCGCTCTGCAGCTTGCATGGCTCTGGCTAAGCAGGGGATAATGCTCTAATGCTTACAGGAAAAAAGTTGCTCACAGTTTATCAAATAGGGCACTTTTCACATCAGTAGAAATAGTCCGTGTATTTGTAAGCCAGGAGTGGCCAATTCTAAGATCTTCACTTGTATAATGAATTGTATGGGTGATGAATTATATAAATGAACTAACAAAAAGCAATGTTCCTGTGAACTGTAGGCCACCGTAACACCAGAGGGCTCTGATAGTTACATAGAGATAACAATGGACTCAAAACCATGACACACTACCTCCTTTGCCAAAAGAACACCAACTACCAGCCTTTAATTAACCCAGATAAGAAACACGTATAACTTTATATATGTTCAATATATAGCCAAGACATATCAAGTCTTGGAGATACGTTGGCCACTCAGTATATACCATGGTGGGGCTGGGTTTCCCTTTTGTCTTCACGTGCCATTTGGTCCCTGTGAGCAGACAGTGCTCTGTGACCCTTGGGTAGAAAGTCCTTTTGGCAGAGGGTTTAGGAGGGGATGCTCCATCTGCATCCAGACAGCCTGGAGCATGTGGGGCTCTAGCTGAGCATCCCTGCTCCTGTCTGGAGAAGCTGGCCAAATGAAGGGTGTCAATGCCCAAAAGGCTTAAGGGAAGGCAGCAGTCAGCTTGTACCTCTGCTCTGAGCTTGAGTTGAGTTGGACCCTACTATGGTTTGCAGGTGACCTGGTCCTCCCATGGCGAAATGAATCTCACAGCCTCCATTGGATGTCTGGATCGAATCAGGGGTCTCAATCAGTTCAATCCTTGGTGCAGCAAACACAGTCAGCAATCAGGTGTGGTGTGACTGGCACCACACATTCCTGCACGTGGCACTTGGTCCTGGAGACCGGTTCAAAGACATCCCAGCGCTCCTCAGCCACAGGGAGGAGTGGGCTTGTGGACACCAGCCCAGCCATTCATGCAGCCTTCCTTTGTTCTTTCGCACACCATCTCCACTAGCACTTTGACAGGGCCTTTGCTGGACCTGTCTGCTGGATTTACAGCCCCTCTCTGTGATGAGCAGGTTACACAATTGCCCCCTTTCTTCATCAATCGCACTCATTTGCAAATTCTTTCAACAAACAACCCCATGACATCCACAGGCACTCCCCACCCAACCCTGGCCAACCCCAGCCTCTGCCTCCACCTCTTCTCAGCCTGGTGTCAGTGTGTCCTATGTGTTAAAGCAGAGCTGAACGCGCGCCGCGCGCCTTCAGCAGAGTTTGCAGTTCGGGAGCTGTTGCTTCCAGACCTGATTTGCCTTGGCCCTGGTGCTTGGGTTTCCTTTCACTCCCATACAAACAGACAAGGTTTGGCACTGGGTGGCAACAACATCAACCCATGGGGACCTGCTGGCTTCTCCCTGCTCTGCTGAGCTGCCTTGAGCGTAGGAAGCCTGCAAAGCCAGTGCACGGCTTAAGTGCTCAAAAGCCCCAGCTCCTTCAGTTCTAACCTGCTGGGTAGGCTGGCACTCAGGGCAATGGTGACAGGAGGAGGGGGAAGCTGTTCATGGAAAGGCTCTGAACTGGTGTAGCTGCCCTTGATGTTGTTGGGGGGGTGGGATATGAGCTCTGAAGAAAGCTGTGGGTGTGTTGAGAGCAATGAAGGCTCCCTGGGAGTTACCCTGGCAAGGGGGTGTTTTAAGCTCAAAGGAGTGGATTCAACAGGGAAATCAGGAGGTCTGCAAGAGCAGGGAGTCTTCAGTGGGGAAGGAAATCTCCCTTGTGTACTTGCATCAAGTGCTAACATGAGGCGAACAGGGAACGCAAATGGATGAAGGAGAAGTGATGGGAAAAGGGAGGAGACACTGGCAGCATCCAGGTGTGTGGCTGCTATTGCTGTGGGCTGGGATATCCCCCAGGAAGCAGTGTGGTCAGGAACCAGGAATGATCCTGTTTACAACTGCCTTCTGTCACTGTTCTTGCATTTCTCCATGTTTTTCCCTTTGTTTTCAACTCTATAATCAAAGCCTTTGCTTGGTACCACTCGGTGACCAGCTTGCAAGCCCTCAGATTCAGTGCGTAGTGGGAAAAGGGAAAAGAGGTGAAGCTGAAAATCCCAAGTCTCATCTTCCTTCCAAAGGAGTGTATTGATGCAGAGGGAAACATGCAGGCATCACCCAGGGTGCACCAGTTCAGGCTGGATGCAGGGATCTGAGTTTGGACGTTGTGAACCCCATACCAGGGCTCCAGGCTGGCTCCGAGCATCCACTGCTGGCTCCGGTAATGACACTGCTGGAGGGAGATCCCTGTCTTCTCAGACCAGTGCTTTCTTCTGATCTGCATCTCTAGATGATATTGGGTGACCCAGGGCTGCCAGAGCATCCCTGGGAGGAGGCTTAGCAGGGGATCACAGTGCTTTACTGCCTTGCTGTGGCCATACAAGTGCCAGCGTGCGGGAAGGGTGGTGAAGGTGGCTCCTGGGGCCATGCTCGAGGTAGGTGCTGCCGTTGGGAGATGGACGTAACGCGTTCTGCTTTTCCTTTCCATGGTGCATGGGGGTGTAACGCGGTGCTCAGCTTGTTTCCCTTAACCGACATCGCTTTTTAAATGATGCAAATAACTTCAGTGCATCCAAACAGGAAGTGGCTGAGTGTCTGGGTGTCTGAATCAACATCCTGGAGACCGAGCCTTCACCACCAGCACAATTGCTAAATATAGGAGTTGCCTGTGGATGGAAGCACGAATGGAAACGGCAAAGCCAGTGAGACTCTGCGCCAGAACGTGGCCATTGCCACACGCTGCTGTTGCTTGGCCAGTTCATTCCTGCTCGTGTGGCCACAAAGCTGCATCATCCCAGCTCCTCTGTGCTGACGCACCCACATTTCCTCTCTGGTTGTGGCATTGGGATGGAAAAAGCGGGACAGAGGAGCTGGCACTTACTGCTTTGGTGCTGGATGAGCGGCACTCAAAGGCTTCCCGAACAAATCCGTTCCCAAATAGCAGGGCAGCCACGCACAGAAGGGACCTCAGGGCCAACCACCCCTCCTGGCATGCATGAGGCAACTGGAGTCGGTTGCAGACTGGGAGAAGAGCCACAAGAAGGAGTCAGGTCATTTGTCCCTCAGTGGGAGTCGGAGTTACCCCCTCAAAATGTGTTTTATTCTTCTGGATAAAGAATGCAGGAGTTTTGTCTTTTTCCTCTTATTTTTTAGACTTTTGTTCCAAGTTTTCCAAGAAATCCAACAATCCCAGACAAGTTCTGATACGTGCACATTTGTTGGGAAGCGCGGGCGCTGTAACCAGCACCACAGTCCAGGAATGCTGCCTACAAAACTCAAATACCTCCCAAAACTCACTTGATTGCTGTAGATAAAAATATATATAGCTCTAAAACTAACCTCATGATATCATCTGTAGGCATTACTCATTGTTCTCCCCTTTTATCTCCCATGAGGCAGCTGAGGAAGGAGGCAAATGATGGCTGGAGGTAATGAATGCCCTGAAATACTTCCTTGGCTTTTCCTGTGCTGGATCTACAGTCGTGTTTGACTGTGAACCCAAGGTTTGTCCTGATGCCCAAGCAAAGACTGAGCTTGGGTTTGACAGGCAGGCCAGGTACCCAAAGTGCTGCTGAGGCACTGTGGTGGAGGCAGGCACGTGAGACAAGGAGCCCCAAAGCCAGTCCCCAGGATGCTCCTATAGATCACTAACGTGGGCGTGAAGCCAATCTGATCCTGAGCCCACCTTTCTGGCCACTGTAGATGGAGCTGAAGCTACCAAAGGTATTCTTTGCTGGGGTATGGCACACACAGCACCATGAGGATGATCTGAGCTGCGAGACACAGGGGCACCCAAAACCTTGGAGCAGAGATGGGTGTTTCTGTAGTGACCCCAAGTTCTGGATGTCCCAACTTGACCTCTCAACCACGCAGTTTAGATGGAGGAGAGTTCTCTTCCTGCCATGGGAGCAAAGCGGGAGGCTGACTGCAGCCCTTCAAAAGAACATCAATGGCCCCAAGAGGGTCCAATCCTGCCCTCAGGGAGCAGAGAAGGTGGGAAAGGCAGAGCAGCCAACCTGTCCTCATCACTGGAGAGGACTTCTTGCCTTGATGCTGCTCTTCAGCACCATCATCGATTCCATTGGTCCCTTTGATTCCTGCAGCTGGGAAAGCTCCCAAGAGAAATAAGCGTATTTTTCACACTTCTCAGAGCTGGGAATCACCATTTCCTCATGGAAATATATCTAAGCAATGGTGGCAGAATTAAATCCACTGAGCAGTACCAAAGCACAGAGGCTGCCATACAGCACAGCCCTGCTGTGGTCGTAAAGGACTGAGTTCAAAGGGTTATTTTAAGGCCCAGGAAGAACAGACCACATTTCTGAGCAAGTGCCCACAAACTCCTTCGAGTTAGTTATGATTTCAAAAAGAAGAAGTGAATTAAAGGGCATCCAATCTCATTTGAACAGCAGTGGTATTGATAAACCAGAGGGAGATGCAGCAGGAGCGTTGCGTTCTCACCTCTCACAAACATGCTTGAGGCAGAGATGATAATCTCACAGGAGCACTTCTGCTTCCTGCACCAGTGTGACACTTCAAGGCAGCTGTGGAGAGATTTTGTTTGCACTGTGCTGAAAGCATCAACGGGGTTTTTGTCATTTCACTATAGAAAAGTGGAAGTATTTCATGATGGGCCGGTGTGTAGGAGCAGTGACATTTCTGTGCTGATATTCATCGTGAACTTTTGGGGCGCGCTATGCGTCTCTCTTTGTCCCAGTGCCCTGTTTCAGAGCAGACTCCACACATCTATTCTGGTTATTTATAACAGAGTAAAACGGCTGCAATTCAAGTGCAATTTCATAGGGATGCGAATCCTGCCTTGTATTGACACGTTTCAGAAACCTAACCAGGGCAGCTCCAGAGGAAGAAAACACACAAGAAATTGGGAGGGGAAAAGCAAAAAAAAAAAAAAAAAAAAAAAAAATCAATTCCAACATTTTTCAGGCTGAAATTCAAAGAAAAATCTTGATTCAGAGCAAAACAAAATAGTGTTTCATCTGCTGGGGGAAAAACTCCCAGTGTTTTCCACCAACTCAAGCAATGTTACTAACAGAGAGGGACTCTTCTCGCAGCGACTGTGGCATTCGTGGAAATGCCAGTGATGCTCATAGGAAACTGGACATGACTTTTTGGTCTGAATAGGATGTTTGGGGCTGGACTCCTACAGCTGCCGAGCTGTGGAGCGCCTTTGTCTTGCTGTGGGTGTGCAGGGCCAGGGGGTGGAAGACTGTCTCAGTCCTCTCTGCTTTGTGAGGAATAATGGAATAGATCTAGGTCCATGGAGAGTGAGAGCATCTTTGTCAGGCTGGGGGTTATGGTCCTTTCCATAGGGGCAGGGGTCTTGCTCCTGTGGTGGCTGTTGGTCCATAGTGCTTCTCCAAGGGAGAGGTGCCCAGAGAGATCTCCTGATCCTAGTGTGGGAGACATCCATGGTGGAGGCAGGACTCCCAATGTCCTAGATGAGCCTCAGCCCCGGGGTCTCAGTGGGAAGTAAACCAACCCTCCCAATGCCCAAGGACCTGACTTTGTTACAAAGGCCCATAACAAAAGCAGGAATTTAGTGTCAGCTAGAACAAAATGCTCCTGGTAATCCCAAACATAATAATTTGATGGGGAGAAAGGGGGGAAATAAAAGTGGCTCGATCTGAACTGATTATAAAATCATTTTCTGGTTCAATGATTTCATTGAAAACTCAGTTGTTCTTGCAACAAAAATCATTATCTGGGTTTCTCAGAGCCAGAAACCAATAAAAGCATGGGATGGAGCCCAACCTGACCAGGTGCTAGCACAAGGGAGCTGAAAGGGTGACACGGGTCCTGCAACCACTGCTGCAGGGGACACCCCACGCCATCCCTTCACTTGCCCCATTTGGAGGATGCCTGTGGCTGAGCTCAGGACAGGCCACTTCACTCCTGATGCTCTTGCTGAAGCTCTAGGCGATGTTCAGCAGGACATGACAAAGCCCACTCCATGGGAGCAGCGACCATGCAAGGGGACACTTATAACCCACACACAGCGACAAGGGATAACACGCTGCCTTCATGACCTTTCCTCAGCTCTTAGTGCTGAGCATGGGAGCTCTGGATGGAGCTGGAGGAGCTGTTTCCACCTGCAGTCCCTGCTGCTGGGGTCACAGGCCAGGGCAGCAGGCAGATGGTCTATTAGCTTAGGTAGGGTTGATCCTGACAGGGAAGGGGCTGGGGGTGGCTTCCTGAGGTCTTTCTCATCCCAGCTGTCTGTGGGAATTACGGGCATGCCGTTGCTACCACTTGATCTCATTTTCACTGCCTCCCCTTGCCCTGTATTGCAAGGAGCCAAGCACAGAGACCTGCTGGTGTTCCCATGGGAGCTGGGAACAGGTTCCAGCTGTGGATCCAGCTGTGTCTCACCGGAACAGCCCCATGCTGGGAGACCAGGGCTGCGCCGGGGTCCTCTTCAGCTCCCAGTGTGATCGCCCTCAGAGCTCAGCCCATTCCTAAGGCCTTTGATGTTGCAGGGATTTAATGCAGGGCTCTCACAGGTCTGTCTGCTCATGTCCTGCTCCGGGGCTGTGCTTGCTGTGTGTGCTGGAGTCTGGACATGCAGCTACAACAGAGCAGAGAGGAGGCAGCGAGGATGCTCTCAGGGTGTGTTAAGTGCAGGTGAGACGCCCATGACGCGCTCTTACAGCGGTGCGTGCCTGATTGCTAGCCCAGAATGAGCCTCCTTCAGCAGCAGTTTTGTTTCCTCTCAGCTGAAGCTTGGCTTTCTCACCGTTCAGCATCCCAACAGCCCTGAGCCAGCTGGGTCGTACCTCCGCAGCCCTGGGCACGCAAGGAGGAAGCACTTGTAGAGCCACAGTCCAACACAGGCAGCACCACGGAGCTAACCCAGTCTGTCACAGCCCTGGGGACCGTGTAGGGCAATGAGGAGCCTGGCTTGGTGCCCAGGTCCTTTGCAGAGGTAGAGCTGGCAGCAGGGATGCGGGGCTCACCTTGTGAACAAGGTGCTTTTGTCCTCCATAGAGTCCTATTGCTGCCGCTCCTCCCCTTGCCTCCAGATGGGGAAGGACAAAACGAGAGCAGGATGAGCTGGTTCCTGGCTGCAATGGCCTGCTCTGCTCCACTGCTGATGGGCTTGTCACTGCTCTCAGGAGCTCAGGCTCTGATGCCCAACTCCAATAGGCATGAGAGTGGTTACACCAGAAACCTGGGAAATGAAGGCTGATGGGTCCCTGGAGGGATCTGGTCCAACCTCCTCGTGTCAAAGCTGGGACAGGTTGCTCCAGTCGCTTTGAACATCTCCATGGATGGAGGCTGCAGCACCTATGGGCACCTACACCACTGCTTGTATGATCTGTACCCATGGGGCAGGTAAAGAGAGGGCCAGGGAGGAAGGACCTGCTCTCTCATGCACAAGTGACGCACCTCCCAGCATCGTTTCTGCTTCCCCACCAGGACCCTCAGCCTCCAAACCACCCTCACCCATGGCATGCCCAAAACCTGGGCAGCACTGGCTGGTGTCCCCAGTGCAAAGGCTGAACAGAGGGAGTTTAAGGACTAAAGGATCACGTCCGTGTGGGGGTTTAACGAGGCCAGCTGGTGGATCTGTCTTCCTCCTGAGCTGGAATTAGAGCTGGATGGAAAGTGCACAGCATTTCCCATGAAAGCTTCAGAGGACTTGCATACCTTTCACTAGCATCCCCATTCCAAGTGCCCTCACAGGAAAGAGCTTGGCAGGTAAGTAACTGCAACGAGAAGGAGAGAAATATCAAATCTCACACTTCTCTGGCCAGCCCCTCTTCCAGACTCAGACAGAAGGAGAAGCCCTCCCAGCAGCGCTGGGGCTGAGACGTGAGCTTTGCTTTTTTTGGGTCAGTTTGGTTTTCAAAAAGCCGTTTTGTGTCAAAACAAAGTTTTAGGTGAAAACTTCTCGCTCAGAGCAGGGGAGAGCCAAGCACAGAGCCTGTGGGTTTCCCTTCTGCACCTCTGAGTCATTGCAAGAGTGGAGGGTCTCTATTTTTAGCCTCTGCACACACTTGCTGACACCAGAGCCAGAGTCAGGCTGCTCTTCAGCACTGCGTTACCATTGTCTACAGGCATCAGCACACTTGGTCCTTGGGCTTGGGCTCACAAAGTGGCACCTTTGCTTTGTGGAGAGGAGCAGCAGGAGGAGGGGATGGAGATGTGACCCTCCCGTCCAGCCTGGGAGCACGGCAGGTGACAGCAGTATGGCTATGCAAGGGAGGCATCCATCCCCACGCTGGAGCAGGAGGGTGGATGGGCCGGGAGGACCAGCTCTGGGTGGGGATCAGCTGTGATGTTCACTCCATCATTTTTCCCTGGCAATGTAAGAGTTTGGGGTTATCATGTTCTTTGTGTAGCAGGAAGTTTAGAGTTTGATTCAGCGAGTGTAACCACCCAAACCTGACAGCTTGAGAGCCATCTGGATGTGAGCTCGGCGCTGCGATGCTTCCTGGGAGCAAAATGCCTCATGAGCCTCTCCTGCATGGGCTGCTCTCAGTGGTGGGGCTGCAGCTGGGCTCAGTTTTTGCTTGCTTTATTTTTGAAGAACCAGCTTTGAAATGTAGACTAAACTCTCCTCGGTTTTGTTCCAGGAGCTGAACGGAAGCAGACCATGCTGTTGAAGTGGCTCCACTGGGACAGACGACGGAGTGTCCTGCCTTGGGCCAGATGTGGACTTGCAAGACCAAAAGAGTGCCTTTTTTGAGCATATGAGTTACTTCTGGGTGGAAAAAAAAAGGCTTTCTCAGTAAAGCTGTTGGGCATGCCCACAGATGTCAAACAAGCAAGAGAGAGACTTCCACAACCCACAGGGGTAGCTCTCTATGGGGAAACATGACGCCACGTGGCTGCATGCCTGTGGGCTGCATGAAGTGTGGGTTAGCACAGGGAGGAAGGCGGCAGGTATGTGGTCAACCCAAATGGTTTAAAGAAGAGATGCTGAAATAGCTTACTGGTGAAGAGACCCAGGGTGAGACATACAGCTTCAGCTGCAAGATGAGCTCAGCTGCAGTCTGCCTGAGAGATGCACGTCTCAGTTATTATATGAAAGACACTGCACACACATCAGCTCCACAGTGGCTGCCCCATCCCTGGCAGTGTTCAAGGCCAGGTTGGACAGGGTTTGGAGCAAGCTGCTCTAGTGGAAGGTGTCCCTGCCCGTGGCAGGGCTTGGAACTGGGTGAGCTTTAAGGTCCCTTCCAACCCAAACCATTCCATGATTCTATGGTTCTAAACTTGTCCTGCTGATTGATGAGTACTGCACGCCCATGGGGGTCTATGTCCTGTGCTCACACACGGCTGCTTTCTCTTTCTCCTGTGTCAGGTGTGCTGTGTCTCACACAGAAACCACTGGAAACCGACTTTTCCTTGTGGGAAAGCAGTGCTTTACTGCCTTCTGAAGGTCTGGGAGAGAGCAGGCGACTGAAGTCCTGTTCGTAAGCTCTGTGTACACAGGGGTGTCCTTTGTTCACTCCATCCTGGTTGGAAGAGCATGCCTGCTGTTCGCAGCACTCAGCGGTCGTTACACCACTTGGATCCTGCTTCGTTTGTGAATGTAGGAACAAAACTCTTGAACAATAATAAGCTTTAAATAACGAGTGGCAAGTGGTGAATGGAGCCTCCATCTGTTCTCACCCGCAATGTGCAAAGTCTACCAAAGTCAATGGACTTCTCTCTGCTGAATTCAATGGGCCTTTTGCCAAAAGCTGTGTGAATAAAATAACACTTGTGCATGTATTTATGAATGGTGAGGAGGGGGATATGTGCAGATCCAGCATTCACTAAGTGCCCACAAAACAGCTCCTAACACAGTTTCTTAGCAAATCACAGCAATTGCCTGCCTGAAAACCTCACGTCTTCTTGCTGCAGGAAGAGGAGCTCCATAGCCCTGGGACAACACCTCTACTGCAGCAGAAGAGGGTCACATATAGCAATGGCATTGCAAAGGACACAGGTTCCCTGGTGTAGAAGTGGATTTTGAAGACTTCAGCACTGTACCTATGACTAATCTCATTTGCCCTTGGATTTCTTTACTGCAGACAATTGCTGCTGCCACGGTGCTTATCTAGTGATAAAATATCCAGTGGTGGTGTGGCTCCTACAAAGGAAAATGAGGCTTGGGGAAGAATTCAGTGTGTGTAATGCACATCATCGCTCTGAAGTCATCAGTTTCTCGTGAGGGGCCCTAGAGCTGTTGTAATGACACACAGCGATTCAGCACATAGTGAGTCCAATTAGGGATGACTTTAACATCCCTCTGTAAGGGCATGAATCCTCCCAGGTACCCACCTGGACACGCTGAGTTGCCACAGCCAATTGGAGAGAAAAAGCAAGGGAGTTAACCTGGATTTGTTCTGCTATAACCATGCAGTATCAGCCCTCAGATTATGTTGTGGCACTAAAAGATAACCCCAGTGCAGTTATTTCCCCCCTGAGCTCTAGCAACCCTCCTTTTTGCTCCAGGAACTGGAGAAAGCAAACCAGGAGGAAGGTCAAGTGTCCTGGAGCAAGCACACAGAAGTCCTGATGGCATCACAGGAGCAGTGGAGCCGGTTGGGGACAAGGGCCCTCCTAACACATTGCCCGAAGGTGTCTGACTCCCGGCCTCTTCACAGAAGCCATCAGTGTGAAACAGCTTTTCCATTTGCTTGCAGCCCTGCTCCCTGCTGCCCTTTGCACTTGTCCCCGAGGCTGAATGACAAAGAGAAAATTCTCCTTTACATCTGCTGCTCTTCAGGTATTTGTGGTTGTCTCAGCATCCCTTTCCAAGGCATTCGTGGTGAGAATGGACGTACCCAAAAGGAGCTCCTGGGTCTGCACCGTGCCCTCCTCCCTGACCCCTCACAGTGGTCGCCCTGTGATGGTCCTCCCCACTCGCTGCTCAGTTGGCTACCCAGTTACTCCTGGAAAGAAGGATGCAATTCACTCAGCAAGAAAGGGAGGGGGAAAAGGTTCCTTCAAGTTACAAAATCTGGTGGAAAGCCACAAGAACGGAGCCGGATATGAAGAGGTTTTTTAACATCACCTTATCATTTCAGTTGATGATTCCTGTGGCAAGCATCAGCGAGGTAACACTCACTGTCTCAACTCTTCTCCCCACAGCTTTTTGGAGCGATGCAGATGTGGTTACTACGGGATTTCATTCTTATTTACTTGCTGACTTGTGCCTTGTGGTTTTCCAATACCTTGGGAAGAAAGCCCTCGAGTTGGTGCACTGGATAAGGAGCCTAACCACGCACTGCCGGCGTGTGCTGGAGCAGTGGTGGCTGCAGGATGGCTGTGGGATGCCTCACAGCACCTTGAGCCTCGTTTCTTTTGCTCTGGCCCTCGGTTGTCTCATCAAATGCAAACATCTTAATGAGCTCAGCTATTCAGTGGATTTCCCCTATTATCCTGGCTAAGCTATTTGCTCTCCTGGCAAGCTGGCGTGCATTCCAGGTCATCTGAGAATGCTTTGTAAACTTTTGCACATCATTAGATCTAAGTAGGACGGTTATAAAGCAATGGCAGGGAGCTAAAAGGCAATTTACCTTTTAAGAGAAACGCAGGTACCCTGGTGCTAAGCTCCGGTCTCCAACAGAGGATCCGCGAAGCAGTGAGCCAAGAAGTCTCACATCAGGAGAAATTACAGGGTGGTTTTTTTTCCTCCCCGGGGGGATTTTGCTCTTTTCCTGCTTGCGGGTGATATCATACACCTTACTAATGCCCCCAGCCCTCCCCACAGCCTCATTCGAGCTCACACGCTGCAAACCCCTCGCCTAAAGGTCAATTGCTCTGTGTTTCAGAGCAGAGCTTTGCCGCTGACACCAGGGCCCCTGTTTCGAGGCAGAGCGGCTCAGGGTCAGCTCTCTGGCAGATGGCATCTGTTTGCTGCTGCCTTTTCTCCCTTTCAATCAGGTTACCCCTGGTGTACAGCCCCAACGCAGCAGTAACGGTGGGGAGCGCGGAGGGGGGAAGGCGAGCTGCCCCGCTGTCCTGGGGCTCCATGCAGGCTCAGTGCCATGGGTTTAGCTGTGTAAATCCGACCTCCCTTCATAGCGAGGAATGAAGTTTTTCATGGTTTTACAGCTAGGAGCCTGCTCATCGCAGTTCATCCCTCGCGGAGACGCGCAGCACAGCTCTTCTCCCTTCCCGTGTCTGGATGCGCTGAATCTCTGCCCTCACCAGAGCAGTTTATGGTGCATTAAGCTTGCCCACAGGGCAAGGGATTTTTCTAGTGCTGACAACGATTTTGTACCTAGCTGACATGTTCAGTGCTGTGCTAATCCCAAACAGAGGAAACTAACGGCTGGAAAGGGGGAAGAAGACAGCCACAGCTTTTATGTTCAGCCACCTTTTGCAGTGCCTCGAGGAATATGGTCTGAGGATTTTCTGGCTACATTTGCATAGAAGCAGCCTTCTTCCTTGTGCTACAGGCTTAAAAATTGTTCGGTTTGGGGGTTGGCTTTTTCCTTCTATTGAGCTGTATGAGATCACTAATGATATATAAGTACTGGAGATCGCTGTGCCTGTAGCAAGCACTCCAGAGGGCTTCCGAAGGCAGCAGGCTCTAGTATTATTCCTGGCTGCTGCAACAGACAATGTGGATTAAAATCAGAGCGAACAACGAGCTGCTGTTGATGGTCAAAAACCTCTTCTGCCCTATTAACAGTGCTTGAGTGAACAGTGCCAAGGAGCAGCCCATGCCACTGCAGGCTTGCCCAAGCCAATCGATGCTCCTTCAAATCACTGCTGGGCACGGTGCAGGACTCCTTGTAGGGCAGGTACCAGTCCTGTTAGACAGGCTGGATCTCTCACGTTGTTCTGGAGGCCCAGTTTAATAGCAAGGTTGTGGAAGGGTCTGGGCCACTTGATCTCATGCCAGAGGTTTGGGAATAATTCATTCATACAGGCCTGAAAAGGCTGTGGATGTGGGTATCTGTGGCACTGGCAGATGTCAAGGATGGCATTGCTGTCGATGGAAAGCTAGAGATGAGCTGCTGGAAAAGAACAAGCAGAGCTGAAAAACTCCACCAGCAAAGGTAAGGATGTGGCTCATTAAGAAGCTGGAGCAGGACAGATGGTTCAATTGGCAGGACAGTGTTTTACTAAAGCTTGGCTTTCGGGGCAGGTTTTGGCAGGGAGGCTGAGCCAGGATCCTGTTCACAGCCTGAATCCTGGTTAGATTTTAATGTCCTTGTGGCAGAGCAGGAGAATGTGCTGGGCATAGACTTGGCAAAGGGCCTGTGCCTCCAGTTTTGGCAGCGTGGCTGAGTCCAGATAGCATCAATAAAGGCTGCAGATGTCCAGGAGGCAGCAGGGTCCAGCTGGCTGTGTTCGCTGATCCTTAATTTGGGCTATTCACAGAATCTGCTCCATAAATGCTCATTCTGGGGTGCTGCTGTGCAAGGCTGGGGAGGCAATGCTGGCCTCCAATGATCCCACTCCCCTCTTTGACAGATCCTATGAACTCTCTTCCCATGCCTTGCAGATTACACTCCAGGTCTGATTCCCACCTATCTCTCAGCCCAGCTGCACATCATCACCCACTTCCCCACCATCCAGACCCTTACAGGAGATACATCCTGCATGAGCATGAGGAGGAGCCTGGCTGCTCACAGCCTTACACGTTGTCCTCAACCTGCACCCACTGCCTGACGGGTAAGTCAGAATGAGGTGAATCACTTTTACCTTTCTCTCCGGTGCTTATAAAAGGAGCTGGGGATGACAAGCTCACATAGGATTTCCTGCCTTTTAGCCTTTTTATAGGGAGGTGAGATGCATCCCACTTCAGTTTTGAACTCTGGCATACTTTCCACTTCATATTCCACTTTGCTTTGGGGCGAGCTGGTCACGTTGCCTGGGGCAGGCAGATCTTCTCTTTCACATCAGCAAAATGCCTTGGCAAAAAGCAAGGTCTAGAAGAGCCCTTTATTTCTGTAAACCCCTGAGAGGAACAACACTCATGGGGGGGGGAATGCCTAGAGATGCTCTCTGTCCTCTTTGGGACATTTATGGAAGAAGCAAACAGGTTAAGCTCTGCTGATCCATGGAGTTAGAGAAGCAAAGCCCTCCCACTTGTCTGTAATACATCGCTGGTGTCCCAGTTCCACAGACATCCTCTCACCAGGGCCTAAATCGGCCTGTCACATGTCACTGCTCCATCTCCTCCTATAGCCCCATGGAAACTGGGAGTGATACAGACCACAGAAACTAGGTCTAGTCACCCTGCCAAGGGGAAACTTGGGCAAGGCTGTTGCTGACACCCAGGGAATGGGGAAGAAGCACCATGGCACAGGGTGGATGAAAAGGGATGTATCACCTTGAGTCTGTGCCCTCTTCTGCCTATGCGAAGACAGATTCATCCCAGCGAGTCACCATATGTGGAAGCCTTTAAATGTTTTTTAAGCAAGGGAAACAGAACAAAACCCACCCTTCCTGCTAGGTTTTGCTTCCAAAGGAAGAAACCTCACACTCAGCCTAGGCTGATTTTAAGGTCCTTTCCAATCTAAACTAATCCATAATTCTATAATATAGTTTCTGGGAGTGAGAGGAGCAGAGCCAAGCTTCCGACTCCACTCAAAGACAGTGCTTGAAGCTCTGCTCCCCATTCCCACCGCTGACAAGGCTCTGTCAAACCAGGCACTTGCCCTGCCACCAGTTTTAGAATCATAGAATCATCACAGAACAGTTTGGGTTGGAAAGGACCTTAAGATCACCCAGTTCCAACCCCCTGCCATGGGCAGGGACACCTCACACTAAACCATGGCACCCAAGGCTTTGTTCAACCTGGCCTTGAACACTGCCAGGGATGGAGCATTCACAACCTCCCTGGGCAACCCATTCCAGTGCCTCAGCACCCTCACAGGAAAGAACTTCCTCCTTAGATCCAATCTAAACTTCCCCTGTTTCAGTTTTAACCCGTTACCCCTTGTCCTATCACTACAGTCTCTAATGAGGAGTCCCTCCCCAGCATCCTTGTAGCCCCCTTCAGACACTGGAAGCTGCTCTGAGGTCTCCACTCAGGTCTCTTCTCTTCTCCTTGATAAAGCTGCTTCTTGGGAACCCGCCTGGCTTGCACTTGATTTCCCTGGGTACTCAAACAATGCAGCTCCTGACAGGATGTTTGCTGGAAGAGAGTCCAGCAGCTCTGCAGAAAGGCCTTTGGCACCTTCCCAGCGAAGGAGCAGGAGGGTATTGGGTAGCTCATGGGAGCAGTCAGGCTGAGGAGCACGGCACCAGCACACAGCACTTGTGTTTGGTGCATCGGAGACAACAGATGCACATGGGAAACATTAGGGAGAAGGGGGAAAAGAACTGCTCAGTGCACTCCTGAGAGAGGGGAGCCTATTGTGGATGCTCCTGCCCAGGATGCTCAGGCTGAAAGAGGGACTTAGTGTAGGTTAACCCCTAGTTAGCCTTCCAGGGAGAAGCAGGGGATGCACTGTGGGTCCTGCTCCAAACTCCCTAAAGCTCCTGGTTTGCAAGAGGCCCTGCGGAGCTGAGCCCAGCCTGGACACAGGGCATCAGGAAAGATTTCCTTGGGAAGAGAGGGATTTTTGCCTTAGGAAGGGAATGTCCCCAAGGACAGAGCTCACCCTGGGGCTGTTTTGTGCAGGGTGGGAGGTGGAAATGTCCCGTTTGTGCAGCTCAGTCCTCTTGGCAGCCCCAGGAGAGCCTCAGCTCTGCAGTGGGATGGGAAATAACCTTCAGATGACCTTGTTGGAGACTGTCGTGTCATTGCCATCAGCAATAAGGAAGAACAGTGAAACCAGAGCTCCTTCCTGAGTCCCACTGCCCTGTACTCGCCCCACGGGCACAAACACTCTGTCTTTCCACCTTCTTAGCACTGAAAACATGGTGGGGATTTTAGGAAACAAGGCAGGAAAATCCCAGCGGTGCTGAGGAGAGCTTCAAACAACAGCAGGGATTTCCAGGGACATGTGCAGCCTTGCCAGTGACTTTTCACTCTGCTCATGTCCTGACCTCATCCCTTCCCCGTGTGAAACGTGCTGCAGCACAGCCAAGGGATGCTGTTTGCCTCCACCAGCCTGAGATGAGGGGGGGCAATGGGAAGCAGTTTGCTACCCCGAGGCTGCTTTAGGGGACAGCCCCTGCTCCTGCTCTCTGCTCCCTTTCAGCACAAGTCTCAGGCTGCCTCCCCTGGCACACGCTGCCCCAGCCATGGAGGGCTGGGAGGCCTCTGTGTCCATCAAAAGTATCCCCGGGTCTCCCCACGGTTGCAGGTCCCTGGCATGATTTTGGGTCAAGGCAAGAGCTTTCCAAAGCAATTCCTGGCGTGAGCTTAAGGTTAACGGGGATTTGATATTATTGCCCTGTGCACTTGGCTGCATCCATCCTGGTTTGGAGGAGAAGAACGTTGAATAGATTGCTCTGTGTCGGTGGCCTCAGGGCCAGGAAGCAGTGCCAGGCATGTTTAAACTGCTAGCACAGATACAAGCACTCCGGCTGCTGCTCCATCTCGGAGCATCTCCTCCTGGGCAGAGAAGCATCCGCTGGGTTATGAGTGGGGTGAGGGAGGGTCAGGGCTCGCAGCGAAGCCCTTCTCTATGGAGCTGGGCATTTCTAAGGCTGTTTTGTGCCCAGTTTCTCATCACCTGCCAGCAGGAGCCCTGCAGCGTGCCAGGGTTACACAATCCTGTGCTCAAGGAGCAGGCACTGAGCTTTCCCACCCGCTCTGCGGCCAAAAGGCTCAGCCAGTTCTTCGAATACCTGAATGCACAATTCCTTTCGTAACCGCCTCAGAAGTGAATCCCGGGGGCAAGGAGCAAACGGCCCCGGGGCAGCGCGGGGGGGAGCCAAGAGGGGCCGAAGGGAACAGGCTGGGACTGGAGCCTGGGATCGGTTTTCAGCGCGTTGGGCTGTTTCTTTTCCCTTCATCCGATAGCTCCAACCTCCCAATGTGACCTTGAGGGTGCTGTGGGGGAGGAGGAGGAGGCAGCAAAATCAGTGCATGGGGGAAAACACCGGGTTCGGGGGTTTCAGCCGCTGTGCCAAGGGCACCCTGAGCCCGCAGTGATGCAGGGGAGAGTTTGGGGGGGGGGGGGGGGTGTGAGTTATTCTGCAGAGTCAGCAAAAGCCCCGCTGCCTGGGAAGTCCCACGGGGCTGCAGGCGAATTAACTCAGTGCTACCCTGAAACAGAATCGCTTGAGCATGACTCTGCAGGGGGAGAGGCAGGCAGGGGAGCGGAGGGGATTGTGTTGCATGAAGGCAAGACTGATCCTAGATAGCGCTGCGGGAAGGAGAAGGGCCCTGCCTTTGTCCTTGTTCCCTTGAGAGTTCTGCACATGGCGTTTGTCCTCTTCTATAGGGAATGGCACATGAGCCACAGCTGGCAGGCACATTCTGTCTGATCCTGTCGTTCATTTTCCTGCGGGTAAATGGGGAAGGATCCCACTGAAACCAAGGCTGGAGGGATGCTGGAGGGATGCTGGAGGGATGCTGGTGGTCCCATCCTGCCGCCATCCCTTCCTTGGGCAGTGATGGGTTCTGTCAGTCCCAACCCAGCTGGTTTACGGCTGCCTCTCCACAGCCTGATCATCAGCTGGTGGGGGATCTAAACCACATTCTCTGCCCCATCTCCTGCCTGCCTGCGCCTCACCATAGAAATAACAGCAGAACAGAGGAAGAAAGTTGTTGACCTTGGTGCAGGGGCTGTGAGCGCATTACGGGCACGCTGAGGATCATACCCAAGCGAGGAGAACCAGTTCCACCGCAGCAGCGTGAAGGGTGTGGATCAGAGGCTGGAAAACCCCCAGATACAGGAAAATGAAGACACGAGGCTCCAAATATTCTTTTAGACCCTGGTTGTGACTCAGAGGCATGGGAAGAATGAGCCTGGGAGAGGAGCAGAGGGGTCATGGGGAAAAGGAGCAAAGTGTAGGTGATCTCGAGCATCATCCCCATCAGGGGCACCAAACAGCAAACAGATCCTAGGCCCCATCAGCCAGGCTGGGACTGTGCCCTTCTCTGGTCACTCGACACTTCTTGGCTTGAGGCTGTGGTGGCAGAGCAAGCTTTAACCCTGTCCTGACATCAGGCTGCACTGTGCTCACAGAGGGTTTCTGGTCTGCTTGGCCTGGTTCCTCGATGGCTGGGTTGGGAAAGGGAATCCCATTAGGACGGATTTCTCCGTTCCACAGCTCACAACTTCTTGGGTTTTCTTTTTGGCATTGAAATGTTCTGAAACCTTTCAGCTCCAAGAAATCAGAACAACGCGAAATGTCACAGAGGGATTGATGACATGGCGAAGGGCTTGGCAGGGCAGCCAACCTTTGCCACCAAACCAAACAGCCATCCTCAGCCTGTTTCCCTTCTTCCAGGACTGGCTCGAAAGGGCACTAAGGTAACCAAGCCTTCAGCCTTCAGCTTCCCCAGGAGCTGCATCAGGCTGTGCAGTGATTTGGAGGCTGAGGAGGCACTGGATCGCTTTTGGTCAAGCACGTCCCCGCAATCAGAGTTTATAGAGGCTTCTCAGTGTGATGGGTAGGAGAAATACAGAGACCAGGAAGCAACTGCCGAAACTGCCAGTGATTAAAATGCAGTAAAATGTTTGCCTTGTGCTGCTGAGCAAGAAGTGTGGCATGTGTTTTGCTGAGGTAGCAAAGTGGTTGTGTTCGCTGAATGAGCAGCTAATGAAAAGCATTTCAAGCAGGAAGCAACGCTGATGAAGATTATGAGCCTGCTTAGATCTGGGAGAATTAAATGGCCTGGGCTGGATACTCCTGTTTGACACCTGATTTTGCATTGATCGAAGAGGATTCACTCTGCTCTCTACCAGTGTGGAAACAGTGGGAGCACCCCCTGTGCCAGAAGCTGCTGGAGAGCATCCCAAGAACAAACCCTTCCTGCAGCCCTGGAGAGAACAGCTCCAGCAGGGAAACTAATCTGGCAGCATCCTCATGTGCTAAAGCCAGTCCCATGGGAGCAGCCACAGAGAGGCAAGAGCTTCCCATCATGGATCATGCTAATTCCTCCTGGGCACTGGACCTGCTGGGCTGCAAATGGTGCTGGATGTGTGTTCAAGGCCAGAGATGGACTCTCATTAATGGTGTTTAGCACTTTGCTACTTTCCCCCCAGGATTATTCAGAAGCCAGCAGCGTAACAGAGAGCAGCATCTGCCCAGAGCCTGACCATGAGCATCACTCATGGTTTTATTCTTGGTGCGGGTAAAACTCAGTGTCTTTCCCTTGGGAAAAGAACCATGGGCTTGCTCTTCAAACACGGAACCAGAAAACATCTTCATTGTGAAATCACCTCCTGCACTGCTGGCTGCATGCACCACATCCTCCATGTGCAGTCAATGACATCTGACAGCTTCATTGTCGCCTCGTTAAGGAATTTCCTGCAGGGCAAATGAAGGAGACAGCAACTCCCAGCGTTTGAGCTGTTCTCTGTCCTCACAGCACCGGCTGGGGTTGGGTTGGGGTAGCCGGATGCTCGCAGAGTGCATGGTGGATGCCTGTCCCATCCTCCTTGGAGGGACAGGGCTGTGATACTTAAAGTACTCTCCAAACTCTTCCATTCTATGGCTGCAAGTCTCTTCTAGGCAGCATATTACCAAATCATATGTGTGTACAAACTTGTTTGGATAGATATTCCCTGCCTCATCTCTTCCCGCTCCCTTCAGGGCAGATGCAACTCATCCTTGACAGCTGGTTCACACAGCAAACCCTAGTGTGCTGTTCAGCTTTGCTGAAGGTGGGCAGAGTGCCTTCTCAGGCTAAAAACTGGCCAGGATCCACACATTGTAAAAGCTCAGCTCAGCCAAAGCCCCAGAAGGGTTCCTGGTAAAACAAGAGCAGGCACGTCTGCTTAGCCTGATGCTAGGAGATCCTAACATCAAGAGCAGGGGAGCAAAGCACAGGTAATGGGTAGAACAGCACCTTGGTAAGGTTACTGACATTCAAAACCTGCAAGACACAGAAACTCAGTCCAAAAGAACAGTTTGATTTCTTCAACCGCATTGCGCTAATGGTGTGTTTAGGCTAATAGCAGCCTGCCAACTAAAAAGCATGTGTGCTTTCTCATCCATGCTTCCACGCTAAGAAGGTCACCACTAAGGATAGTGCTCACCCAAGAGCTCCCTCAAACACTGCCAGGCCTGGAGAGCTGCAGCACTGCCCGTGCCAGATTCCATGGCTTGGCTGGGATCTGTTGCGGTCTGGTTGCACCCAACATCCCATTAAGGTTCATTGCCTGCCTAATGGCAATGGTTCTGGTTATCGGCCTGGATGCACCTGCATGTTCCAACACTGATGGGCTGGGTGGTTCTGTCAAACGGGTTAAACCAACCCGGGCTGCAGTTGGAAACCCAACTGGCCTGGCTCTAGCTGTGGAAACCATCTGAGATGGTTGTCTCGCATCCCTCTGCAGTCCTGAGGACAGCACCTTACTGATGGCGACTGCCAGCTTATCCCAGATAACATCTGGTGCAATCCTGGTGAGGCAGGTGGGCACAGGAAATCCATTGGCTGCTTTGTGAGTATGTGACACATTAGCTAGAGCCATGGGGACCAGGCTCAGATGATGCCTTGTCTCAGAAAACACAGGAATTGTCTGAATTCTGGAAAGCAGTGACTCTGTCCCAGCAGTGGTGGCCGGGAGGGACCTCTGGAGATCTCTAGCCCGGCCTCTTGCTAAAACTGGACCAACAATAGTCCATGTTTTCAAACTGTCATTCTTGATACCTTCTGCTCTTCGTGGTCCCCGTTGTTCACCCATTTACCATTGCTTTCACATCATTTCCACAGCGGCCACTGGCACAGAGACCTGCACTATGGGTGCTCAAGGCTGGGAATGCTTGGAGTCTGAAGGACCCTTCCCATGCCAGTGGAGAGGGCAACTGCTCAGGTGGGGCAGGGTGGCCTCAGTACCTTGCTAAGCTGCAGAGTCCAAGCTCTTGGCTGCCAGACAGCCAGCAATGAATGCTGTCACCTACAGAAGTCCGAGAGGTGGGTAACTCTCGTCCTGTTCTCCGTCACAATCTGTTTTCAGTTTACTCTCTGGAGAGCAGGTCCAATAAATGATACCTGCAAACCACCCATTTGGAGACCAAAGCTGTTCTTTGTGTCCCTGCCATTGCAGAGCAAAGGCTTGCAAAGCAAATCTGTTTTGAAGCTGTTTTGATTTGCTGTTATCCCTGCACACGTCAACCATCACAACTTCTCCCCCCCCCCAGGGGCATGAGGCAGGTGGGCTTCATCACCCTGTGCTGATGATTATCTTAGGAGCACCAGCTGTTGGGAGGCAATTGTCTCTTCCACTATAAATGGGATCTGCTGCAAATCCAGGAGGGTTGAAAAGACAAAATTCCTTTGTTCTCCAAGCTGTTCAGAAACAGAAATTCCTTGCTCCAGAAATAAGGAAACCGGTGAGGCTGGTGCCCCAGGTCAAAAAGGACAAGGGAGGATGGCTTTAACCAGCCAGAGGGGAGATTGAGGTAAGCTCTTAGGCAGACTTTCTTCCCTGTGAGGTTGGGGATTGGAACTGGATGATTTTAAGGTCTTTCCAATCCAAGCCATCCGATGATTTTCTCCCCCTGGCTGGTTGTTCCTTCTGTCCCTTGGTGTCCTCTCTGCTCTGCAGGCTCCCTTCTGACCCCACCATCACCCAGGTGGGTAAAAATACCCCCCTCTTAAGCGTTCTTCTTTATGTGACCACATCAGCCTCCCGAGTGGCCACGCAGCTCCGCAGACAGCTCTATTGACACAGCCGAAGGCGCGGGGGCAGGAATTGCTTAAACTGGCTTTGCCACTAGGAAAAAAACCTGCTGGTGGCACCACACCCGGGAGCTGCCTGGGAAAAGAGGAGCTGGGAAGGTGGCAACTCCATCAGGTGCCTGGCGGGAGGGCGAGCCTGGGGTGAGAAATCACTGCCTTGTGTATCCCAGCACCCGGCAAGCTCCGACAGCGCTTCATTTGCATCCTCACAGCCAGGAGATGGGAGCCAGGCTGGGAACACCATCCGTTTCCTCCATTGATTAGGTAGAAGGTGGGGAAAGGAAGGGATTGGGGGGGTTGAACTGCTTTGAGGATACCTCCACACTCAGGGCTGCCTGATGGCCCGAGTTGTGCCTGGAGTGACAAGGACCAGACGAGGGCCCATGCTAGGGGCCAGCGTTAGGTGGGATGCGTCCATCTCACAGAAGGGTTGTCCCTGATAAGCATTTTTCCTCAAGTATTTATTCGGGAATCTTCTACCGAAGTGCTCTGGAGTGGGGCTCGGGTGCATAAACCCAACATTGCTCTATGCAAAATACACTTTTGCCCCGAGTTTTGCCAGACACAGTGGTTTTCCCTTAAGGAAATGCAGATCAACGCATCCTACCCGGCTTGCAGGGAATGTGCTGAGGATGTAGGGTGCCTCATTATCTAGATCAGTGCCCTTCTCCTAAGGAAAGCTGCATACCCCACCATCCTCCCCTGCCAGGACATTCCCGTGTTGCACAGCAGTGGCATGGTTTCTTTCCAGTGGTTAGATCTATGAGCAGGAGCTGTGTCCATCAGATTGTCCCTTGCAGATGCTTTTGGAGCTCTGTGTATATATCCCGCCAGTTAATTTACAAGGCATAGAACCAGCTTATCCCCTCCTTTAAACTAAAGGGACCAGGATAAGCAGTGGAAGTTTTATGCTGGCAGTGGGACTTACTGCAGGGCATTAAGCTTATCTTTCCGCTGACTGTTTCAGGCTTGAATATCCTGCTAAAACTCCTCACTTGCTAGCACCTAACTTGTTTTGACTGTGATACTTAACGATTTCAAAAGCTTCACTATCACCTCCTGTTCCCACCCATTTACCTTGCTCTAATAGCCCCGGGCGCACCCAGCATCTGAAGTCCCAAAGCCTGGGAGCTGCCCAGTTTTGCCTACGGTCCTACCACCCTTCATGAAAGCCTCCTCTGGTCCCATCCAACATAAACTTATGATCCATGTTCACTTGTTCCTAAAGAGTTTAAGCATTGGCCATGCCCATCTCTGATACTACTGTCTGCTGGGAAAAGCAAGAGGCTTGTTCAAAGTTTTGCAGCCAAGGATGGGGTCGGGAGCATAAATAAAGCAAATATGATTTTGGATTGCACCATGGGTCTTTATAGATTCTCTTTCAGGATGCACAAACTGCTTTCAGATGGTTATATAGAAGAAAGATGAGACTTCAGCCCAGGGCCCTGCAGGACCAGCATTATCCTGTTCAGCACTAGGGCTGGCATAAGCATGGGTATAAAAGATGCTCTGTCTCTTCCTGGGGTGAGGGGAATGATGTGAGGGGTATCACAGGTGTTCTGAAACAAGTATCAGCTTTCATTAAACGGCACCAGAAGACAAGGCTGTTCCTAAGCAGCTCTGCCAGTGCTGCCTTTACACCAGGAGGAAAGGAGTAACCTGATGGTGGGGGACTGGTCACACTGGTATGAGGATGCTGAAGGACATGACCTGCCCACCGTGCTCAAAATGGGCTGAGTACACAAGAGGGGTCCAGCAGAGCCAAGAGGTACCGGGAATCAAAGTCATGTATAATAAATGAGCAAAGTTCAGCAATGGAAAGTGGGACTCGAGCACTCTGAGACCAAAAGCGAGGCACAGTCTGTGTCATTACTATTTAATAACAAAGGCCTTGGAAGACATTCACAAAGGCTGGGATAGACTCTGTTAACAGAGCTGTTAAAGCAAGAGCACGTGGTTAGTTGAGACATCAGGGAGATAAGGTGGAAAGATAATTACAAGGGAAAATGCTGTGCTGTCTGGCTTCTGGAGCAAGGCTGGATGCAAAGGAGCGTGTGTGGGCTCGCAGCCCCATGCTAACAGCAAACACAACCTTAGCTGTGCCCTCTTGTGCTGCCGTGTTGCAGTACAGCTGGTGCAAGGAGCGACCCTGTCCCAGGGGTGCTTTGGGTGCTTGTCACCTTTGCCAGCACCTTTCATCACCTCCTGCTCCCACTTGGTGTCTTCTGTGTCCTGACCAGGGAACTCTGCATGGTTTTGCTTCCTGCTCCTGTGGTCTCATATCCCTGTCTTTTCCATGTGCTGAGGACCAAACACAGTGTGCATGGTCATCCTGTGTAAGAGTAGAAGGATCTGCATGGTCCAGAGTCAGCCTCAGACATCCTTCAGCCCTGACGTTTGGGAACTCCTTGTCCTTTCCCTGCCCTTTACCTGGATGCCCCCTGCCTCGGCGAGCATCTTTCCCCCTCATCCCTGTGTGCCACTGCTCTATGGGCAGGCAGAGCTGGTCCATGTGCAATGGTTGCATGTCCCCTGCAGCTCCCCCTGGGAGCAGACCCCATAGACCTGGCCAAGCTACAGGAGCTATGCCAGGGTCTCTGTTGCAGATGATGTACCAATGCCTTCTCTTCTCACCCACAGCACCCCTGGGTATAGCGTGAACAGAGCAGGCTTGTGAGCATCCTGCTGTCCTAAGCAGAGGAGCATTGCAGCAGATGGGCCTGTTTGCCAGCTCCCCTGCTCATTCCCTGCAGGAATGGCAGTAAATGCATCTCATTTGTATTTTGCTGGCATCCTACAAGGCTGGCCGGGAGCACGCTGTGCAGCAGCTGGAGCAAAGCGTTGTTTGATTTCCTATTGTTTCTCTTACGCTTTGTTTCTCACGTTTTTGGGGACAGGGACAACTCAGAAGGAGGCAAACAGGGTCCTCAGAAGGTGAAGCATCATTTTAATGCCTTCGTAGAGAAGCGATACAGGGACACTTCTTGGAAAGTGGAAGTTCATGTCACACCCTGACAGCTGAACCGAAACAAGGGTTTCTGCATGCTCTGCCTTGTCTCCTGTCTCGTGGTTGGAGTTTTTTTCCTCCCTTCTATCACTGACATCATTTTGCACATCTGAAAGTGCTCATTTGGCACCCTCACCCCTGACGTAGCACCCAGGAGCATCCAGCTGCAGGGCTGGGGAAGGGAGACAAGAAAGGAGAGGAGAACATTGAAAAGCCATCTGTGAACCAGCAGATAAACCTGCTCCTGACAGACCAAGTGTGGGCAGAAGAAGAACTAACTCCTAAGAGCCCGCTTCTGAGGTTCACATCTGAGTGTGTTTCCACTGCTCTGAGGCCTGGTACGACAGCTGATGAAATAACACATCTAAACAGTGCAAATGGATTTAACCTGAGCTCTTCTTCTCTGGTTATGTGTTTGCCAGGTGATCTTGAAAATAGCTCTAGCCTGGAGCTTTAATGGCATCAGAAGGGAGTCAGGGTGGTTACTGAATGCCTCGTGATTTTGCAATATGTTTTGGCATAGAGCTGGTCATTAGTGGGATTTAGATTGCCTTTTTAAGGTTCCCTGATTTAAGAAGATCAACAGCTCCGGCCACGTGGTGGAGAAAAGCAGCAAAAGATACAAGGAACAGCAGAAATAGATAAATAAATATAGATATCTATGTATGTACATATATAAAACCTCCTTTGCTTCTATTCTCAGAGCCTCAAGGGCTTAGCTGTACCGCTGCTCCTATCAGTGCTGTCACAAGCGGTCAGAGTCTTGAGCACTCCTGGGCCATTTCTGTAGGCATTTTGATTGTTATGGAAATAGGGCAGTGATTCACCATTCCGGGCAGGAATAACACAGGTGGAAGTGGATTTCATGCAAATCTCTTGTTTCTTGTTTGTAGGAGCCTGAATTTCCCTCAACCATGGGGAGAATCGTGTTTGCTGGCCACCAAATGCCACCGTTTTAGGCACCTCCTAAAAAGGGGAACCAGATCTTGGTTGGAAAGTGTGATTTCCAAGAAAATTATTATGTGGGGGAGCTGAAATGTGGTTTCAGTCTGAACGGGGCTGAAACTGAAACTTTTCCACATGACCATTGAGCTGGGGATGCTCCAGATGTTTCCACGGCTTCAAATTCATAGGTGTCAGCATCATAGAATCATAGAATAGTTTGGGTTGGAAAGGACCTTAAGATCATCCAGTTCCAACCCCCTGCCATGGGCAGGGACACCTCACATTAAACCATGGCACGCACGGCTCTGTCCAACCTGGCCTTGAACACTGCCAGGGATGGAGCATTCACAACCTCCCTGGGCAACCCATTCCAGTGCCTCAGCACCCTCACAGGAAAGAATTTCCTCCTTAGATCCAACCTAAACTTCCCCTGTTTAACCCGTCACTAAGAGCATCACTAAGACAACACCTGCCTAAAGCCCAGTTTATCAGTACCAGGAGGGATCCCAGTGTCCCCAGTCAGAGGTGACCCAGCTGGCTGGTTGCAATGGGGCTTTGCACCCGGGCCAGCCGCTGCCCACCAGACCTGCAGCTCCAGGTCTAGCTGTGAACTAAGTAGTTTTGCCCCAAACTGAGCCATTTCCAAGGAGAAATGTGGAGCTTTGTGAAGCAGCTTGACCTAAACCAGAGCCAGCAGCAGTTTCCTTTGCTGAGAGGCCATAAAACACAACATGGAGCAATGAGGAGCCAAGACCATCCATTGCCCCTGCCTGCGTGTGGTCCAGCAGCCACCACTGCAGCCTGGCCAGTTAGTGCCACCATGGGCTCCCCAACCAAATATGCTTTGAAAAAGCATTACCATTTCTGCAGGATTCGTTTGTATTTTTGTACTTGGTGGTTTCTGCCTCCTTTAGGAAAAATCTCCAGTTTCTTGCCAGCTTTAAGTGGTTTTCCCTGAAATATATTGTGTAATCACCTTGGTTTGGTCCCTCTGTTTTCTCTGCATTCTGGAACGTTTAAAGATAAGAAGTCTTCTAAGAACTGTAGTTCTTTGAGGAAGACTGAATGGTGCCTTTTAATAGGTAGTGCTATATTAAGATATGGACAACAAACCCTTCTCACATCTTGCAGTGAATCTGTTGGGGCTCTGCTGACTGTCTCAGTGGAGGGCATTTCTGGCAGATCTCCATAGATATCCAGACCAGGAGACATGACCCCGCTTGCTTGTGTGACTGCCTGAATAGCAGCTCATGGATTCCCCCTTTCCCTGAGCCAGATGCAGTCCTTGCATCCACGTATTCCCTGCTGGGAAATGTATCCTGCGCCAAAATCAAGTACTCCTGAGGTTGCTTATTTGCACTTTTAATTGCGATTTATTTCCACTTTGAGCTTTTCCAGCCTTGGCTCCCAGGCAGGCCTCACTTTGCAGCACCCTCCATTCATCCTTCATCCATAAAGCATTAAACACACTGAGCATCTCCTTATTCACCTTGAGGTGGATTTTCAACAACTTCACTGCGCTCTTTTGAAAGCCCTGTTACTGAGGGTTGTTAATGCTGCTGTGTGACCTCCTCCACAGGCATCTCTGGGTATGTGACAGAGTTTCCCTGTGACTTGAGTTTCCCTGGTGTTTATAGCAGGGTAACACCTCTCTAATTGCCTCATGCCTCCCCGCTGAGCTCATGTGAAAGCTACCACAGCATTTGTTTGTCTCCCAGCCTTGTGAATCTTTCATGGCATCCCTAGGTTTATTAAGAACAGCATCATCCTAGGAGAGCAGCCCCTTCCAGACCCGTGGCTGAGGGTTGTTGGAGCTGTTTCACTTTGAAGTTTGGAAGCCATCGGTTCAACTTTGGTTTTCTCCATTGCAGTTTAACACCCTCCTTCTCTCGGGGGTGGTGCAGACACTTGGGTGTTATCACAGCTTGGTGGGAAAGCGTCTCCCACTATCTCTCCAGACATTAACCAAAGAGTCACTGAATTCCTTGGAGCGCTGTTAAGCCCAGCAGTCTGCTAGTGGCAACCTGATTGCTTCCATCCATAAAGGACCTGCGAGCTGTTCAGCCTTTATATTGCCTTCAAATATACTTCAGCAATTCCATGTCCTTGGCCTTATGTCTGGTATAACTTCATTTGTTCTGTAGCTTGCTGAATGCATTCTTAGAATGGATTTTATTCTCTGACCACACTATGCTTTCCCACACCCATAAGGTGTTACCAACACCAGGCTGGAAGCCAGCAGGCAGCTGAGATTGTTTCTGATAAGGCAGGAATCCAAGGACTTTCCTTTCACACGTGATTTTGCAGCCAGTTTTCCTGGGCTTGCACAACCCCTACTTGGCCATAATAAGGACTTCAACATTGGGTTTTAAAGTAGGTTTTGGTCACTCAAACTTTGATTGTTGAAAGTCAGCCCGATGTGATCCTGACTGAAGCCAACGTTAATCCGGGGTAACGGCTGGATGCGATGATCTTAAAGGGTCTTTCCCAACCTTGATGCTATGCTTTTATGAATCTCACTGACTTGCTTCTCAGGGCCAAAGGGAGAAGCAGAAGCATGTGGGGTCATGAACACGGTGTGTGCCATGCTCTTCGTCTCCTACCTGTGCTCTGTCAGGGGATGCAGAGACCAGGGAGGAGGTTCACAGCTGAGTGGTAACAGGAAAGGGATTTGTAGGGACCAGGGGACAGCACAAGTCTTGTTGCAATGGTTGGGGTTGGAAGGGACCTTAAAGATCAAGCCCCTGCATTGGAGCCAGCCTGTAGGGAGCCGGTTACTGTGCCAGGTCACAGCAAGAGCATCCCTACAAGTCCCAGGCATCCTGCAGCCCGCCAGCTCTCTATCCCCCCACCCTGGCTTCCCATTAACCAGCTAAGCAGAGAGGATTAACATCAATAGCATCCTATCTCAGCAGCTGCCCAGGCCAAAGGTGTGCAGGAGCCCAGAGAAGAGGCAGGCTCCTGCAGCTCTACAGGGGCAGCAGCACTCCTGGAGCCGTGCAGCATCTCCTCTGGAGGCTGCTGAGGCACAAAAACCCTGCACAAAGCCTTGACCTGAGCTGCCTCTGCCAAGGTGCAAGGTGCAAAGTCCTGTTTCTGTGGGGAGGCCTCCTGTGGCCGTCGTTTCTATTTGGAGCAATCTCCTAACAGGATGGGTTGGCTTCCTGCACAGCCCCAGCGCAGCACCCAGAGGCTCAGTTGCTGTTTCTCTCCAGATGACATGCTTTTAGGCACAGGGAAGGTGCAATGTGCATTAACAGATGCACTTGTGAACAAGGAAGAGAAAGGAGGGCAAGACATTAGACAGATGCAGTGTTCACTGTAGATATGCTGGCGAGGCAGCACCTCTTCACAAACACAGATAAGCTGCCCTCACTATAGCCAAGGACACATTTTGTCACTGTTGGCCCTGGCATTAGTGGCTTGCCTGACCTTTCCCACTGAGCAGCACTGGGAAGGGGCTCTGGCACTGGTGCCATCCCTCTGCACGGGGCAGCACACTGGGACTGGGGCACCCTGTACCAGGCTGCGAATGTTGCTTTGCTTCCATGAAAAGACATGACAGAGGCACTTTAGGCACCTAGCAAACCCACAGACAGCTCATCAGGCAGCCTATAAAATGCACGTTATGGAGGTGATGGCTGTGGTGTGCAGTTGGCCGTGGTCCTGCCCGTTTGGTTGGGATAGGTATGCACAGCACATGGGCAGCAGCCTTTCGCAGGAGTACGAGCTCATCCACAAGTATTAATATGGCCATTTTGAACTGAAATACCAGGCAGGTTTAGGATCCCTGATGTAACTCAAAGCACTGGAAATACCATCTTTAGACTAAAATATCTCATTGTAAACAGCATGCTCTGTTGTAGCTTTAGTCTGTATGGCTGCTGAAGACAGCAGCGTCTGATTCGCATCCATTTAGACTCAAAGCTGTCATTCAGAACAACTGCCCCCCGACCCTCTGCTCCTTGGCTGTAAATCAAGTGGGAACAGTTCTTTAGATTATCACAAATAAATCTAGACCGGTACTGTGAACTTGTGCCAAGAGGAGGTCAGACAAGCTGGCCAACACAGTCTCTTTTGGCCTTGCAAGCTGTGACTACAGAGAGATTAAGAGAAAGCCGTGCTCATCCTGCAAACATCCCCGCTGACGTCAAGACCAAAGGGAGGTATGGATGCCCTGGCACAGCCTTTCCCTGTGCCACCAGCAGGGACTCAAAGAGAAGCACAGAAGTGGTCATGCTGCCACCGATGCCGCGGTGCTGTGGCTACAGCGTGACATATGAAGTCATTTTGGTCCCTTGAGTCTTCTGACTCAGCCTGAGGGTGCAGGAGCACGCGCTAGAATTGATGATTCTGTGTTTCTCCCCGTGATTTCATCACTTCAGACATTTTTGTGTCTATTTAAAGTTCTGGTTCCTGATTATTCAAGCAGTTTATTTTGAAAAGCAGAGTGTAACTTTACAAGGAACGCTGAACCAATACCCTTCCAATGGAGAGGCACTTCCAAGTGAAGCAATATCCTTCCCAGTGTGACACTACCATCCTGGCTGTGTCACTGCTGTAGGTGTAGGCATTTCCTCGATGTAGTCAAAGCCTTGTGGTGCTTTCCGTGCTCACAGACGTTGCTAGGGGCAGGCATGGGAAAATACAGAGGGAATTTACAACCTGTATCGTGATCTCTGATGCTGACCCGCCGAAGCTGCAATAACCATTGTTGGTCTTGAAGACCCCATGGCTACCGTAGCCATTAGGTATCACAGCTGGCTTTGCATCCCCAGAGGAGCAGGCTCCCGTCTGTCTTGGTTTCCACCACAAGGACATCTGTGTTTGCCAGTGTTTGGGTTGGGCGAGGATGTGAAGATCCTTCCTCACTTGAGGGGGTCACAGTGAACAAGGCCCATTTCACAGGAGCTGTCTTGTGAGGAGATCACCAACTCCTTGTGCATTCATCAGCTCAAGGTCACTCCTCTGGATCACAGCCTTGTTGTGAGATGAAAATAATTAGAGCTTTATGAACTCGTTTGCTTGGCTGAGCTACAGAACTTGGGAAAATAATTCTGCCTTGAGTGAATATGAAACAGAGCCAAAAATAAAGCAAAGGCAAAAAAAAAAAAAAAAAACGAAAGTAACCATGTAATTAAAAAAAAAAATAGCAAATCTTTATATTCTCTCGAGTTTTCCCATGGTTTTTCAACCTAAACAGACTGATGAATCCACACATGTGTCCAGGCATGTGCTTGGGGTCCTCCGTCCCTTCCAGCAGCTGGAAGCCTGGCCCGGAGTTGACAAGCCATGGAGAGCTTAAGGCAGGTTGCAGCATGGAGAGGAGGCTGTGCTGAGCTGGTGGGGCTCTGCTGCCTGGGCAGGGACTGGCTGTGAGCGGTGCCACACGCAGCAGGGAGCTGCAGGAGGGAGTGAAGCCCAGAGCTTGTGTTGGTGCAGGGGTTAAACCCGCTGAGTGTGTTATTTCGAGGCAAGTATTTCTCAATTTGGAATCGCTGTCAACTGCTCGACACAAAGCTGAGACTCTCGGGGGCAAAGGGAAAGAACCGGTTTATTTGACCCCAAAAAATCATTAACTTTTCCTTTTTTTTTTTTGTTGCTGTTTAGCTTTGAAAGGAAAAAAACCCAAACCCTCAAATGAGAAAGTGCTTTTGACAGAAGAGCTAAGGCAGGCATCCTCTTCATTTTCTTCTTTTGATTTCATTCTTAAAAGCCTTTTTTTTTCCAGGCCTTTCTTCTTCAGGAAGAAAGAATGGGACAAACTTGTATGATTTTTTTTTGCCATCACAAGGAAAGGACCTGCAGAACTCTTCAGTGCAGGAAGTGTGAGCCTGGGAAACCCTGGCATTCGGTGGGACGATGCCATCACAGTTTGTCTTGCCTAGGATTTATTTACTTCCCAGGGGCCTGAAGTTGTGCTGAATTGAAGGCACCAGCCTCCTCGTGAGCTGTGTTAGAAAGGGCACAAAAGAAATGCTACTTGAACCTTTTATTAAGCTACTGAACTGAATTGCTGGGGAGGCTGAGGTAGCCCCAGTCCTCCAGCAAGGCCATGAGCTGACACAGGGCTGTTCCTGCCTTGTTTCATAGCTCTGCCAAGTGTGCAAACATGAAGCATCTGCTTCTTTCAGTGGTTTTTTTTTAATCAGGACCATTAATCTCTCTTTGATCAGGAACTTTCGGATCCCATTGCCAAATTATAGAGCCATTAATTCAAAGCTCTCTTTCTAGTTCACTGCTTTATTCTCCGAGGAAACGCTGTTATCCCACTGAGCTGAGATGTAGCTGGTATGGGAGAAGTGCTGCATCTGATCTTTTCTTCATTATAGTGTGAAGGCAGAGACTTCAGCAAGCACACCTGCACAGGCCGTCCGTGCTTCCACACTGGATAGAGGCTTCAGGTTCAGGAGCTGTGCTTTGAACCCAGGGCTTTCCCATTGTCCTCAGTGCTTGCTCCCAGTTTGCAGTGACAACATCTGGATTTTCCCATAGCCAAACCCTGCCTGGTCCTTAGCACGTGGCTGCAAATGTTTTACGGGGGGGGGATCGAGGGCTTTGTGACCCATCCTCTGGCTGTGCAGGCTCCCTGCCTTGCTCTGAGGTTGGAGAGGAGATGCTCTCTTGTCCGTGCCAAAGCTGGCTCCAGAGGTCAGAACAAAAGCTGCTTTTGGGTGGCATGGGATGCCATTGGCCATGCGCTTACGAAGAAGGGCTGTCAATAGGGGATGTTTTGGCTTTGTTAAGTCCCAGACCTGTGAGCAGAGATGCTGGAACAGTACGGGCTGTCCCACACACCAACGTCCTCTGTTGGTATCAATGTCAGAGCCGTGTGTGTGCAAATACACACGTGGGATGACTGTGGGGCAAGGCTGGCTGAGATAAACCGGTTCAAGTTGACCAAGCGTGGGAAAGGGCAGTCTGCTATGAAGGAACTGTCAGCTCAAGAGATAAAAAGGCCCAGATGACATGTCTGAGAGCATTCACTACCTCCTATGTGTGATGGTTTCCTTATTTCATGGCTTTTCTTGATCAGATAACTCTTCCAACTCCTACTCGTGTGTACCTTACCGGTGGAGACTGTCCCCATCACACAGAGCCCTGTCCTGAAGCAACAGGCGCATGCACAGATTTGGGAGGCAAGAGAAGAAATGTTATCAATGCTGGGGGAAACACTCAACAGAATTCCAAGGTCTTGCAGCGAGTTTTGAAGGGGATAAGCTGGTTTATCTCAGAGGCAAATCCCATGCTTCTGGGTCTGCCGGCTGCAACGGCATGCCTGTTCGGAGGTTGGAAACCGCAGCCTTTTGAGGACGCAATTTGTCTTTCAGAAAAGAATGACTCAGAAGGCCTGAAATTTGTCAAGTTGCTTGTTTTCAGTGCGAGAGGAGCCACTTGTGGAGGGAGAAAGTACACCCAGGCTGGGAGCAGAGACGCAGCAAGTGCCTCTCCCCCACCCAGATGCACAACTTTCAACACATGAGGTGAATTGCCAATAAAGGAGGGAAGAACACCCTTGGAAATAGAGTGAATCCCTTTAATGAATAAAAACCTTGTGCACACGAAAGTGAAATGTCATTTAAAGAGCCTGAGGCCCATTAAAGGAAGAAATCTGCTATTTACCTCCCTCAGTACTGTGAAATCTCTCTTAAACAAACACCTGCTATAGGCATAAAGCTGCTAAGTATTAAATTGGCTGCACATTAGACCCAGACTATTATCAGCTATCTAAGGAAAACATTGCCTCCTTTTCAAAGCTTTTTGATGGAGCTGGCTGTAGACAAGAACGTTATTGTTGGGTCTGTAGCACCAGTTTTACCCTGGGTGACTCAGACACCAGCATCCACCTTTCCTATCTGGAAAGCTGAGATTTCCCCAAAGCAGCACAAAAAGGACCATTGCTGTGATTACCCCTGATAGTGAGACCACCCATGTCATTGCTATCCCAGGGGACGATGTATTCCTGAGAAACCTGCTCAGAGGTCAGAGCTGGACCAAAAGGGGGTATTATAGGTACAATAGGACTCAACCCCCCCGACTGGCCTAAGAAGATCTAGCTTGGACAGGAGTGGGATATGAGATGCAATTCTTATATCCACATGCTCAGTGGAAGTGTGAGTGTGTTGAAGGCCACACTGGGCTGTGGACCTCCATTGGACCTCCTCTGCCACGAGGTCCTGAATAAGGCACTTGTCTGTGACGTGGTGCACTGGTCTGATGGGCAGAGAGAGGCTGCCACAAAGCCCTGATGGTTATGAAATCAAATTCACATGCATATGAAGGGGATTATCAGATTATAGCCGGAAAGGGGCAAGTTCGTTTCTATAATATCAATACGGTTGATATAGTCAGAGAACAGCAGCAAAACCGTCTGGGACTCAGAAGCAAAGATGAAAAGTGTTAATATTTTTAGCACGGCCGCCTTTGCTCCAGCGAGGTCGTGACACCAGCCCATTATCATTTGAAAAGTGTCCTCATGAAAGAGGACGAAGAACTCGTTTGGAGCAAGGAGGTGGAATGGGCTGAAAAGCACAAAGCTACATTTCAGGACCAGAGCAGCCTCTTCCAGGCGCTGAGAACTGTGACACCCCATTTCCTTCCTGTGGCTGCCTCTGATCAGCTTTTTCATCTGCACCTTCTGTTATTCAAATGGATAGAGATGATTGCAAGAAATCCTGATGGGCCAGTGCATGGGGATGACCGCACTGGGTATTGACAGGTGACTGCACAAGCGCATGTGAACTGCATAGGAATGGGTGACTGGAAGCCTGATGTGCTGCAGAGCGGTTCTGGAGGTCTCCAGTCCCTGCAGGGAAGGGGAAGTGATGAGGAAAGCCTCTGTGGCCTTCCCAGCTATGGCCGAGACAGCGCTGCTTGGAGATGGATGCACAGCTGTGATTTTCCCAGTGGGAAACAAGGAAATGAGCACACATCTGAACTGCTCTGGATTAGGGCTGGCTCCTACAGGACTCGGTTTGCAAGGTGCTGTTGAGCACCACGCATGGGGAGGCTGTGCCGGTGCAGGATCCAGCTTTGCATAGTTAGAGGAGACGGAGATGAGGATTTCATATCACAGGTGACCCTGTGGCACGCAGCAGGGATTTACCTCCTCGCCTGGCTGCTGAGAAGGGCGAAGGTCTCTGTCCCTGACCCTGACGAGTAGCACTAAAAAGCTGCTTGCAAATTCCAGCAGCCTCCAAAAAGCATTTCAAATGAGATGGCCAGAATTAAAGACTATTTCAGCACTTCAAGGTGCTCAGATGCTGATGAATGCTCATGATTTGTACGTTCTCGTTATTCACCGACGCTGTATTAACGTTTCAAACTGAAAAGGAACTTCTGAAAGCGTCGCTGCCTCTGCTACTTCACGCCAAGTAATTGTGTTTAATTAAACAGAGACCAACAAGGCTCTATTGTGCGCCACTTGCAAAGCAGCCCGTGCAATGGGAAATGTCAGCGATTAAACAAACCTCTTTGAAAGCCAGCGATGGGGAGAGGTGCCCCTGTTTATATAATCAGAGCCAGGATTAAAATACAATAATTAGAGATAACAAAACCCAACCCGGGTCATAAGGGAAAACAACATCCAAGTTGACAGTCTTCCATGCAGGTAGGATTTGAAGTTCGGTCCTCATTGTATTCCTCCACAGAAGGCTTTTTGTTATCCCTTGTGCCAAGTCATTTTTTAATTGAAATGGAGATGGAGATGTTTTAAGCAACCGAACGCAGATGCGTTTCGTGTCATTTTTGATATAAAGGTTGAAGGAAGCTGCAGGGAAGGAAAACTGCATTTAATGCATTTATAATGTTTGCTCACAAATAGACCTGTTTCTGGCCACTTTCTCTTGTATTCACGTGTGCTTGGCGGGGAGGGAGCCCATGAGGTTATTTCCTCATTTGAAGCCCAGTTTAATTACTTTTGAAAGAGCGTAACAGTTAAAGTTAAGCTCTAAAATGTAAATATGTGGATTAATGTAGAAGGAGATGATGGGAGATTTTTCACTGGCTGGATTTCATCACATGGACCCAAATGATATTGCAATCTGAGATGCTCATTCAGACATAAGACACATATCATTAAAATGCACTTTAATTCTCCTCTTCGGTGCTTAGAGCTATTTTCCACCCCAAAAGGCTGCAGTGTAAAATATACAAACAGACAGTTCCCTCCCTCCTCCCGCTCCCAATGACTGGGTACATCAGGATGAAGGCAGTGGCATCACTCCATGGTTCAGCATGGTCCAGCCTAGGAGTGGGGGCCCTTGGCCACCCTTCAAAGCCCCCACTTGCCCCCAGCTCATCCCCTCTCTTGGGCATGTCTGAGTGCATAGATGTCCACCCAAGCCTGCCCAGGTGCCAAACATCTCAGTACCCAGCTCAGCCCTGAGGCTCATCAGCATCCTCCTCCCCATTTTTCTCCCCTGTTTCCCAGTCTGGAAGGTGGCTTCAGTTGCGTCAGGATGCAAAGAAAACAGCCAGAAAATGATGTGCTCCTCACCACCCCATGCTCTGGGATACTTCAGTGGGTCTCCTACCTCTTCCAGGCTGCTCCAAGAACGCAGCCGGGATTGAAAAGACACTTCTCTCCTCACCAGGGGCTGTTCTCCTTGCTGCCTCTTAAAGCAAAGGCATTCAGTCATGCCAGGACTTTGCATCGCAGGGCTCTGTTAGGGCTTTACCCTGCTGGAGGGAGAGACAGCTGAACGTTTTCCATCATCACACTTGTTTTCAGCCAGGACGGATCTTCATCAGCACAGGAAGCAGTGGATGTCTTGGGGGAAGCTCCAAAGGTCAGAATCTCATTAAGAAAATCAGCCTGAAATAAAACAAACCCCGAGCCCAACCAGTGAGAGAAATCTCAGTTTGGGTTTGAGAAAACCCTCAGCAGAAAACGTTTGCTGGGAGCCTGCATAAATTGCTGCTGTGAACGTGGGAGCTGGCCCAGCTCCACGGCAAAGCCTAATAGACATGTTTCCTTCGTTTGTTTGCTTGAAGCGCCTCGGGGCTGTCCTAGAGGCAGAGGATGCATTGAGATAACACACAGCTTCATTAGTGCCTCTGCTCATTAACCCGGACCTGCCAGTGATGCGGAGCCTCTAATCTGTGCCAGTGGTGCAAGGGGGTGCAGCAGCCCCCCCCCAGCCCTTGCAGACAAAGCTGCTGCCGCATCCTGAGGGCAACCCCTGCTCCCCTCAGCTCCTCTTACAGAGGCTTAGGGCTCTTCTGTGGTCCCCAGTGCGCTCAGGCTGTGCTCATCAACGGGGAGATAGGGATGCTCGTGCTCCAGGTCAGAGGCTAATGAAGGGGGTTTGGTACTGGGATTGAGGAGGAGAAGCAAGAAGGCTGAGAATTCAATCGGGGACACAAGTCAGGGGCTCTCTGGGTTTAGGAAACACGGCACCAGATGTCACTCAATCTGCACCCCCTGCCAGAAGAAACCAATCCTCCTCCTCAGAGGTGTCTGTTTGCAGGGATTAAGCGGAGATCAGGCCGTCTGAGGACCTTACTCTCCTTCCTGAAGAGGTCCTGGTTATTTAAAGAAGCCTAATTTGCTGTCCTCATTACCAGGGGCTGGGTGACATTGCACAGAGCCCACGCTAAGTCCTTGCTCAGTGTGTCTGTCCTCTCTTGGGGTGACACATCCAGAGCTGGGACCAGAGCTCCCTGCTCTTGTGGCCATGGGAGAGAAGGGGGTTCCTCCGGGCTGGCTGCTGAATCCCTTTCCGAGTTTCCAGACCATTTGCCTCTATCAACCAGCACAAAACCCGGGTCTCTCCTTGGCAGCCTCCCCTCTCCAGGCGTGCTCTTGCAGCTGAGAATGGCAAAACGTTCTGGAGATACCCTGCAAAGGGCAAGGAACCCCCTTTTGAGAGCCCTCTGCAGCAGCCCCTCCTCATCTCACTTCCTCATGGCCCAGGGTTTGTGAGCAAAGCGACTCAGTGCTGACACCTCCTGCGCTGGGCTGCAAAGACGGGTTCGTTCTTCCCAGGGCCAAGAAATTCAGAGTCGGGTCCTGGTCATCAGGGGACGTTGGTTGGATTCCCTTTATCCACCTCTGTGTTGTCCGGGCACAGAGTACAGATGTCCATGGGGAAGAAGGGCTCTGTCTTTTCTAATAGAGGCTGATGGGGTCGGGTACCAATCAGATGCTGAATACACTATTTATCTTGTGGATACTCCAGGGCAAACCGTAAAAGACATTACTTTGTACCCAGTTGAAGTGCACCCTTTAAATAACCTGCTTCAGCCCGAGAAGGAGATGGGTAAAGTGATGAAGTGCAGTCCCCCACTTCTCTGGGCACCCTATGCCAGCGCCTCAGCACCCTCACAGGGAAGAGCTTCTTCCTTGTATCCAACCTGAACTTCCCCTGTTTCAGTTGGAACCCATCACCCCTTGTCCTATCACTACAGTCCCTGCTGATGCAGGGGGTTGGCTGCAAATAGCAGTCGCAATGCTGGTTCAGGGCTGGTCCCACTCACCGGTGGGAAGCAGAAATAACTCCTGTGCTATCATTCCTCCAAGACTTTCTTTCGTTCCCCTGGGTGTAAATGATTAATGAAGGATATTGTGCAAAGCAGATGTACTGTTGCCACAGTAACTGAGACAAGTGGCGGGCAAGGTTTGTGCCCACGGTGAATACTGAAGCAATGATCCTGGTGCGTGTTGTAGTTATTTTAGCCTTCATAAAATTCTGGTTAATTATTAACACCATAAGGTCCCAACTTGGGGGAATGTTTGTGAGGGTCAGTTCATGATGAATCCCTTTCACTTTTCTCTCCCTGCACACCATCATGCTTTTGTCTCCCTTAAATCTCCATTATTTCCTTTTTGACTACAGTAACCTGTTACCATCTTTAATGTTTAAAAAGGATAAGAATGCAGAAGAAAACATGAGCCTGGGGGTGACTTGTGGTCACTCACCTGCAGCATCATCTCCTTGCTCTATTACCTGCTGTTTCCCTTCAGCTTTGGGGGTCTGTCTTTGGCTGGGATCCCATCCCAGCCACTCCATGTCTCCAGTGCCCAGGCTCCTCCACAGAGCAGCAGTGTCTGGTGTGCTGGTGGCTCTGCCACCCTGGAGACCTGTCACTCCCCAGGGCTAACTGCCACCACCTGCATCCCAGCAAAGGCTCTGGACCTGTCAAGGGATGGTGACCCAGGATTTTGCTGTTTGCTCCCTGAACTGACCATGAATAGTGCTGGGAGAGAAGCAGAGGGGTGGGATCCATTGCTGGGAGCTCTTCCTCCCCATGGAATCACCAGGGTTGGACACCTCCCAGTGCCAATGAGAAGTCACATCCCTGGAAAGCCATCAGAAGTTTCCTTCCCTCCCATACCTGCACCCTCAGCACCGACCCCCAAAGCTGACACATCACAGACCCCACTGGCCTTTCCCTGCCCCATCCCCTTCACATCCTCCCTCTGTGCCCCTCTCTCACTGGGTACACCCCATTAGGTAAATGGGAAGGCCCCCTGTGCCTCCCCTTCCTCCAGCATGGACCCTTCCTCTAGCCTTGCCCCACACCATGCCCACTGATGGTCCTGTCAGCTCCTGCTTGTGAGGGTCGGGTCCACTCTGAGGGTGCCTTCTGTTCTTTATGTGCTTAGAAATCACCAGCTGATGCTGCTCTCTGGAGCTGATGCTGCTCTCCGGAGCGGATGCTGCTCTCCGGAGCAGATGCTGTTCTCTGGAGCAGATGCTTTTCTCTGGAAGCAGTGCTCACATTGCTCTCCCAAACACATTAAGTGAAGGTTGAGAGCTAAAACTGAAGGGCATTTTGGCTGGTCACAAATGGAGGGATCTGGGAGTCCTGCCAGCAGCAGAGGGGCTAATAGGATGGCTGGGCTTCTGCCGTGCACGGTGCTCAGGGAGAGACAGATGGTTTGGGAGCTCCAGGCTCCTGATTTATTCTGCTTACAAACCTCAGCACTATCCACCTTCCTCCCCGGGACATTGATGCTGGCCTGCAGGAGAGCCAGCCATGGGAGGGCAGGACCATGTGAGGCTAAGGCTGGGGTGGAGGAAGCTTTATGGGACTAAAGGCAGCAGTGGCTCACACTACGCAGTGCCTGCCCTGTTTAAAACACTAGGAAAGCCCCACTGCATGGTGAACCGCTGAGGCTGCTGCACCCCCCGAGCCTGCTGCCTGGCACATGGGGTGATGGGCATGGCCCATTCCCACCTGAGGACTCACCCCAGTGCTTGCCTATGCTCATGGACCCGCTGAGCTGAGGATTGATGGCAGCGTGGTGAGCAGGGAGCTGCCCATGGGGCTAGATCCTGCAGGAAGAATTCCAGGGGCCCCAGCACAGGGGCTGTATGGACACTGGATCTGCTCACAAAGAGCAAGAGCCACACACATGGCCCCAGCTCCTCCAGGTGACAGTGGTCAGAAGGTGCAAGAGCCCTGTGGTGGCAGATGCAAGACGTTTCCTTCTGTGGTAAGCCTCAATCCAATCTCTGAAGATCAGCTTAAATGAGATTGACTTAAACCCTGACCACCCCTTCTGTACTTCTCACTGCTGTCTCTTACGACAACAGGGTGTTCCTCGTGTGCACAAACATTTTCCCTTCCTTTTAGGACTCTCCCTAAATTCTTGTCATTAGAATTCAAAAGGAGATGGGATTTTAATGGCTTCCAGAAAGCAGCAGCAGGTCAGAATGAAGAACAGACCTTCTCAGGATGGGATCTTTCTTACGCTCAGGCACAGAAAATGCCTCTTTTGTGAGTGGTGTTAGGAAACGCGGTGCAAAAGGTCACTCAGAAAGACACACACAGAGAAAACATCAGAGGATTTACTTTAAACCCTCCACCACTTGCTCCTTATTTCTCCATGAAGGCATTGCCAAGCTGGGCTCAGCCACCGGTACATGATGTACAAATTGCCTCTGGCAGGCAGGTGGATCAGGGGCATGCAGCAAGAAGGGCTGGTAACCTCCAACTGGCCTTTGCTTCTCCATCTGTGCCTGTATTTCCAGGCTATGAGAAGGATGCTTGGACCTCATGGATCCATGGCTACTCACAGTTCATCAGGGTCCAAGCACATCACCTCCTGCCCATGAGACCCCCCCTGCAGTGAAGGCCAAGGGGAATGGCTTTAACCTGCCAGAGGGGAGACTGAGCTGAGCTCTTAGGCAGAAGCTCTTCCCTGTGAGGGTGCTGAGGCGCTGGCACAGGGTGCCCAGAGAAGCTGTGGCTGCCCCATCCCTGGCAGTGTTCAAGGCCAGGTTGGGCACAGGGGCTTGGAGCAAGCTGCTCCAGTGGAAGGTGTCCCTGCCCATGGCAGGGGTTGGAGCTGGAGGAGCTTTAAGGTCCCTTTAACCCAAACCACTCTGGGATTCTATGATTCTATGCTTACAGGCACCACTTTGTCCTGTCTGGCGTTATAGCCTGGGAGAACCTGGTTGCCCTGGTTGCTAACAGCTCAGAGAGCAGGGAGCAGCTCCCCTCTCTGCACTTCACCCCCCAACAACATTTACATGAATAACTGCAAGAGCCCCATCTCCAACCAGCAGGCAAAGCCGAGAGCAAGCTGTCAGGATGTCTTCGACAAAGGCTTTTTTTGTCATGGAAAATGGGATTTCAGCAGAGCAGCCTTTTCAGAACAAGCCCCTTCTCCTGGAGCTGTGCGAGGAGGACTCTGCACAGTGATTCTGTGCTTTCAACCTCTAAAAAACAGGCAATGTGATTGCCTTTCCTTGTCTCTCACAGGCTTTTGGGTGTTTCAAAAACTGGCTTGGTTTTTCTCACGAGAAAATGTGCTTCCAGGGTGCATTGAAGGTAAGAAATAGGAGGGAAGGAAGGTGGAAAGAATAAAGGAGGATTGGCGAAAGCAACCTTTTGTAAGTGGGATGCTTCCTGGAAAGGTGACGCATTCGATTCGACATAAACGTGTTCACTTTAAGCTACCTGTGCCTCTAAGCAAGTGAAAGGCAGACAAAGCACAGCCCTTACCTTGATTAAATCATTCAAATGTGATAGAGCCAGGTTTGTCTCAAACTGCTCCGTTCAAGCGGCTGTTTCAGTGGGAAGAAAAGACCGGTTTAAAGCAAGGAAAACCAGGAGTCCCCATCAGAAGCCCAAAGCAAAGGAGTGCACCATAGGAGTGGAGGTCAAACGAGCTCTGAGGTGCTCAGAGTTGTGGGGAAGCCCCAAAGCCTCTGGCCACCAGGTGGGGAGGTGGGAAGGGGCTCTGCCCCCTCAACCCCGCAGTGATGCTCTTCAATTTGCACACCCTTAAAGCACTTCTAGGAGAAGCGTGGGTTATCTCCCCTTGTAGAGACTCCTTAGGAGTGGCCCTGGGATGCCAGCTGATCCCAGGCTGGAATTGCAGACCCCGTGGGCTGGGCTGAGGACTGACAGCACGCTGAAGCCCCATCTAGCTACTGGTGGCCTTTCACTGCTGCTCCTTTGGCTTCCCACTTGAGCCACGCAGAGATAATCCTCCCTCCCGACGTGCTAAAAAGCAGCTAAATAGCATCGTGGAGGTGCTTCCTTTTGGGCCACATCAGCTGCAAGCTCAAAGCCAAGGGCAGGGCTGGAGAAAGCTCCAGCTGGGGTGGGAATGTGCTGTTTTGCTTCTCTATTGCTTGCTCTTACACCCCTGTTGCCTTCCTCAGTAGGAAAGTGCCTGCATGAGAGCACAGCTTCTGGAAGACATCCCTTGGGTGATGCCAACAGTCTTTGCAGTTGCAAGTGTGTGTCCTGCTCAACCATGGGCACGGTCATAGCTTAGCCACGATCCCCTGTGGAGCCAGCAATAGGTGGGATAAGAGCAGGTCCTGCCCTCAGCACCTGCATACACAGGGCTGGGTTAGGGTTAGGGTTAGCAACCTGCGCTGTTGCATGTTTCTTGGGTCTCAAATTGGCCCCAGCTTGCTGTTTCTGTTGTCAACATCTGGCCTCAAGTAACCACTGGAATGAAAAGGAGAAGCATTTGTCCCTTAAGTCACAAGATGCCAGGTCTGCATGTTCCATATGTCTTGGGGACCATGCATCAGTGCTGGCTGAAAGCTGAGATAGACACAGGAGGGATGGAGCTGGCTGGCACTTCACTCAAAGCAGTGTTGTTAAATATTTGCCAAGACAACCCTTCCACTGAAGGGTTTTGCTCCTGATTTATACCATTAGGAGGGAGGAATTAGAAAGTTACCACTGCAAGGAGGAAATGGTCTTATATTGGCTATGCCACCTCTTTGCAAAAGCTCTTGGACCTCAGAGCAATCCTTTGTACACACTTTGTGGCTAGACTAACGGCACCAATTCAGCAAGGGAGCAACTTCCAGCTGCTGCCCCTAGCAAAGCAGAGCAATCAGTGCCCTTCTCTCTCAAATAATACTGCAGCATTAAAGTGCTGGGGATAACAGAGCAACTCCAGGGATTAGAAGCAAGGAAGGGAGAAAAAGGATGAAGGAAGGAGTTAGGGAGTTCAGTATCCCCTGCCTGGCTGGGGAAAGGGCACAAAAGGCTCCAAGACTCCCATGAATCTGCCCTTGGCCTCTTTTCCTGGTGCGTCAGGGCTGGAATTCAAGGCATGCGGTATGTTAGCACTGCAGATAGTGGAATGAAAACAGGAAACGCGGAGAGGCTGCCGGCACCCAGCACACTGGAGATAGCCCCTGCAGAGCTCTGGGAGAGAAGGGAAAGAGGCATTTGTGCTGCAAAACGTGCTCTTCTGAAGGGGTTTCTGTGTGCAGTGCGTGGCAGTGCAATGGTCCCCGTCCCTGCCAGCCCCTCGGTGTGCAGGGAGATGCAGGGTTGGGGTTCCTCTGGGCTGGTCAGATCAGGAATAGAGCCCCAGCCATGGCTGGTTGGAAAGGGGCAGGAAGCTTCTGCATCACATCCAAACCTGGAGCTAGGAGATACTCTGAGCTTGGCAAGCGTGGAAATGATTGTGGAGCTCACAGTACCTGTCCATCACCTCCAGCCTTCGCCGAGGGCAGAGCCGGCGCAGGGCTGGGCTCTTCCTTTCCTTCTGTGGATGGGGTTTCAGTCACTGCTGCTGCCAGGTGTGGTGATGGGCTGTCAAATGTGCTCATCTGGAAAAGCAACATGGGAGGAAGGATGTACAGGACTCAACAGCAATAGCTCAGCTCCCCGGGCACTGATAGAAAGGACTTCACAAACCTCCCAGATGGAACTATAGCACCAGACACCTCCTCTCCTGTGTCTCCAGCAGGAACAAGTCCCCTTTCTGCAGCACCAGAGTTGTGACAGACCCAGTACAACACAGAACATGTCCCATCCAGCACAGTGCTGGCGAGAGATGGATTGAGCCAGTATCATGCAGCCCTCCACCCATCCATGGTCTGATGCCGAGGCCATGGGTTAGAAAAGCAGAAACCAACATGAAGAGTCCTGAAGGTTCCGGTTAGGCTCTAAGGATTTCCAAACGTCCTTGCTGGAGCCATCGCAAGGCCACAGCTCATCATTTGTCCCTGTCCCATTCAAAGGTGTGGCGGTGTGACTACCGCAGGGCTGGCACAGCAGCCTGGCAGGGTGGCAACGCCATGAATCACTGCAAACCACAACCCCTTCATTTCACTTGCAGGTATCTGCAGCATCCAGAGCCAGCTCCCCACAGCAGGCTTGAGGTGGGAGCTGCTTACCTATCTGAGGTGATGGTTTCCACTGAGATCATGGTTTCAAATGGTGTTCACCACTTGGTTACTGTCATTTTGCAGCTGCCAGAGCTCTGGGTGAGCCGAGTGAGCTGCTCACGAGTGAAATAAGGTATTGAGACAACCGTGCACATGGTTCCTCGGGCTCAGGAGAAATGAGAGGCGAGCTGTGCAGGTGGAAGGTTGGAATGATGTGAATGCTGACCCAAGACCTGGTGTCATGCAGAGGATGTTGTCCGGTTTGTCCTGACAACTGCATGTTCCCCCTGCCATGTGCCTGCCCATGGAACTAGATGATTTTAAGGTCCTTTCCAACCCTAATCAGTCTATGATCCTATGATTCCATGCCATGGCTAGTCCTCTCCCTGCCCTTCTTCTGCTGTAGCAAGAGCTGATGATGTATTCATGTGCATTCCATGCTTGTTCCTCTGCCTCCATCCTGTGCACTCTGCTCCACAAACAGTGCTGGGCTTCCGGCAAGGAGAGGAGGATCCTGCCAAAAACTGAGGCCAAGTGGCAGGAATTGAGAAACTGAGACATCTACCCAAGAAAACACAGGGGAAAGGCAGAATATGAAGCTCCAGAGCCAAAACTCAAGTGGGCGTTTCAAGCATTCCTTGGATTGCTTAACCTCTAACACAGCTTCCTATTGCACAGGGCAGCAGGCACTGGAGCCCTTTATTGCTTTCCCAACAGGGAAATTGCATGGAGATAAACTCAGCAGCATGCAGAGATCTTCAAGAATGCCAAGCAGTTATTGACATCTGATTCAGGGGTCATTCATCTGGGTGAGAAGAGATAATGGGGAGCTACCTGTCTGCATCACTTCGTGGCATTGAAGGCATTCTGAGTCAGGAGCTGCCGGGTGGGATGGAGGGACCTGTTGCTGTGCAAGTGCTATGCCATGAGACTGTGGACGAATGGGTAGGGTAAGGAAGCACTCGTTATGGTTAATGAAATGAAGGTACTCCATAACTATGTCTGTGTTGATTGACCAAGTAGTGAAAACTACAGCCCAGGTTCCAGCCTGGTGTGTGCTTCACCTGAGAGCAGTGCAGCTGATCCCTGAAGAAACCGGCTGTATGGTTCAAACCATTTTGCCTCATAAATGTGAGTGCTCTGTCCATGAAGGCTGCTTTAAGAGGAAGCTCTGCTGTCACCTTTCTTGCTCCAAACTGCGTGGTACTTACTCCTGGACCACTGGCTGCTGTGGTACCTGACAAGTGAGCAAGCAGTTCTTACCTCTGGGTACTGGACACAGGCAAAACCTCTCTGATTTGACCTGGTCCCAGATCACTGTGTTATCCTTAGGGAAATGGTCAGGCTGAATGAGTGAAACAGGTAGGCCAATGTGCCTTAGAGAAGGGAACCCTAGGATGGCAGCCAGGTCCTTCATGACATAGATGCTTCATGACATCATTGTACTAGTCCTTGCTGAACTCTAGAGCCAGTTGAGCTGAACTGCACTTGGAATGACATCTGAGAACCCGCCACTGACAATATCTGGGAGCTGCCTCTGATCCCAGACACTCTCAGCTTATCAAGGGGAACAGTGCTTCTGTCGTGCTGGAAAGAAAGCCTCCAGTAATACCTGTTCTGCATGGAACAGGCAGACTACAAGAAGCCCCAGGGTGCCCACACCATGGTGGGGATAGCAGGTGTTTCACATGCAGGAGGAGGTGCCTTTCCACTCCTCCATCAGGATCACAGCCCTGGAAAGCAGCTGGAATATTCCCTTTCCAGCCACCAGCCAGGTTGGCTGGCATCAGGTCAGCTTTCAACAGCTCTTGTAATACAGAAGCATCAGTTAATAATTCCCATAGCATTGTGGTTTACCCCAACAGCCCTCAACTGTGCTCTAGTCCTCGGAGCAGGAGATATTCCTTCACAGAACACCATATATAACATATCATCCTTCCTGGATGCAACCCCAAGGACCTTGGCTGACTGGTTGCACTGTGCTATTGCTCTTCACTACTTTCCTAGGTTTTTTTCCAGTGTATTCTTACTTCCCGAAGGTATCTCAGGTGCCAGTGTATGAAGCAGAGGGGAATGGAACACACTGGGGGCCATGTCAGGGTGTGAAACCCATTCACTTTAATTGGTAACTATGAGAAAAGGATGTTTTCTGGCTACCTGGAGCACTGAGCTGCTCTTCTGCAGCTGTTTTCCACCTTCTCACACCTACATAAGGATGCTCATGAGGGACCCAACACAGCCCCCCCTGCACTTCAGATCCTGGTCTCTGCAGTGAGAAAGGGAGGAGCACAACCACCTGCCTCTTGATTAAACAAATGCCTCTGAGTTGATTGACCTTAATCTTCCCAGTCCCCAAAGCCAGCATCCGACGGGCCCCCCCCTTGCCAGCACACGTTTTGCAGACGATGCCCCTGCCACCGGTAACGTCTCCTTTGGTTTTCCCTCTGGCTTTGTTTTCCAGGGTTTTGCTTCACTTTCTGACCTGCATTCCTGCTTCCCTGGGTTGCCTCCCCCTGCCCGCACGTCACCTCCACACTTTGAGTTTAGCAGCGTCTGGGTCCCCGTTTGGTTCCTCCATTGTTTTCTTTCCTTTGCTTGGGACACTGTTACAGTGAGCGATTCACATTGGCACTTTCAGGGATGGCGAATGCCTTGGTAACTTTGCATCTATTTGCATAACGCTCCATTGGGTGGCAGCTGCTGCAGGGCTCCCCGCTTGCAGGCCCCGTTGCAGGGATATTCAGCTCCGCAGTTCCCAGAGCCCAGCTCTGGCTCCGTTTCTTTTGCCGAGGTGTTTTCATGTTTGGTTCCACGACCTCCTGTGAAGGACAGCCCAAACCATCGCTGCTCTCGGTGCCGGATGGACCAGCGTTTTCTGCCTGTGTCTGGTTCGCTATTTAATGGCTCCTGCAATTCCACAAGGACCTGCAGCTGGAGGTGATGCTCAGGCTCATTCTGCTTGCGCTCCCACAGGACACCATCACCCCCAAGGTGTGGATTTTGTCTTCTCCAATCTGCTTTTTCTTTTCTCTGATCAAGTGGTTTTTTGCTGCCAGCTTTCGGGCTCAGCTCTTCTCACCTGCCTGCTCCATCTGGGGTTTAGTCCTCCCATGCGTCACCTCCCAGAGCTCACCGGTGCCATCACTGGCATCAGCAGAGCAGGGATCACTGAAGGACGATCCCACTGGACGATCTGTCTGCCCAGGGTCACTGCCCTCCTGCTCTGATGCTACGTGGAAGGCCAAGGATGCAGAATCGCTCCCTGTTTGAAGCGTGGGGACCTTCTGGAGCGGCAGAACCACCACAAGAGGGAGGCAATTTACCGAACGGCTGCTGTGGACCCGTCCCTGCCCTGGCCCTGTGATAACGGCTTCTTAGCATGGAGATGACAGATGTGTCCAGATGCTGCACACGGGACTGTGCCACAGATCATCAGCACCAGGGACTGCTCAGTGAGGGGGAAAGGTGGCTCATCCCAGTTAACTCTCATCACGTCCCAAGTGAAGCCAGGCTGAGAGCACTGGGGCTGTTGAGCCTGGAGAAGAGAAGCTGCTTGGAGACCTCAGAGCAGCTTCCAGTGTCTGAAGGGGGCTACAGGGATGCTGGCGAGGGGCTCTTCATCAGGGAGTGTAGGGACAGGACAAGGGGTGATGGGTTCAAACTGAAACGGGGGGAGTTCAGGTTGGATACAAGGCAGAAGCTCTTTACTGTGAGGGTGCTGAGGCGCTGGCACAGGGTGCCCAGAGAAGCTGTGGCTGCCCCATCCCTGGCAGTGTTCAAGGCCAGGTTGGACACCGGGGCTTGGAGCAAGCTGCTCCAGTGGAAGGCATCAAAGTGGAAGAGGTGGACCCACAAAGCATCTCATGAGCTCACTTATTCAACAACAGTTTGACTTTCAGCGTTCAGTTCAGCACTGAATCTCGGCAATCCATGAGCTGGCCACACAGCCTCCCATGTGACAAACCAGCATTTCCTCAAGTCATCTTTATTTTCTAATGATCATACTCCCCATGAAAGACGCTGCTTCCTCCAAGCCATGAGAGATGCTGCTCGCTTGCTGCTTATTTCCATCAGCTGAAGGGTGTTGGCTCTGCCTGGTCCTCACTCCCCAGCCAATATCCACAGGGATGCCCACTTTGCCAGGCTGGGTAATGCTGCCGAGCCCCTGGCCAAGGCCTCCTCCACCTAATCCCATCCCCCTGATGAAGGGGAGAGAAACAATTACCCTTATTTGTCTTGTCAGCGCTTGGATGTGCTGTGGCTGATAGTAACCGGCAGCCGCTTTGCCTCAGGGCTGCCCCGGGTGATAATTTACATAGTGCAGCTAAATCTGAAAATCCCACTAACATCCTCTTCTAATGAAGCTCCAGGTACCTTCCTCAAAGCCGGGGGAAGGCTGTATCTAGGCAACCCAGACGGCTGTCCCTCCTGGAGGAAGCACTTGGATGAACACCTCCAAAGGCAAAGGATGCTGCTAATTAACCCTTGGGGCAGCGCTGAGCTCTCTGCTCCATAACAAGGTCTTTGCATCCCTTGCAGCCCACTGGAAGGATGCCGGAGCTCTACCTCATGCCTCCAGTTCCCCTCGCAGCCCCGGAGCAGGGCTGGCGAGCAGTGTGGCTTTACTCTTTGAACTGGTATTTGCTGACATGTGGAAGGAGCTCAGCTCAGCCCTCGTCATTCCTCTTTGTGCTGGCAGTTCCTGAAGAGTTCCAGCCTTTGCAGAGATTTCTTGTCAAGTTGTTAAAGTGGCAACGGGGGCAGAATGGAAACACACAGGGTTTAGGTTTAGGGTTGAATCCTGGAGAGGATCAAGCAGGTAACCAGGGCGCAGGAAGGGCTCAGGATGGGGATCTCCAGGTTTCCAAAGGTCACAGGGATTTAGTGTCTCCACAGTGGAAAAGCCACTCCAGAGCAGACATAAAGCACGTAGGTCCCAAGGAAAGATTCAGTGTGTGAAGGTGAGACCTGCTCCTAGGAGCGATCTGCCATGGGAGACGTTCCCCTTCCCGTGTCCCCAGATTTCTCTTGGCAAGTGCCCCTCGGAAACCTGACCCCTGGAGTTCCCTTTGCAAGGTGACTTTATTAAGGTCATCAGCAAACTCCTTGCACAGCCCTGGGGGAAAGCCCCAGCACCGATTCCCTTCCTTGCACCTGGAAATCACATCCAGCGCTCCGCAAACCTGCAGCTTGGCAGGACTGGATCCGATGCTGGCTTCGGGAGGGGCAGCCTGGGGGCACCTCGACGTGGTGGGAGCTTTCCGTAGCGCTCTCTTTAACTGGAGGTGAATTCCATTTCAGTAATGAGCCTGGCACATTCCAGCTCCTGATTAGATTTGCGCAGTGATTAACCCAGCACATACTCGCTTGGCAACCTGCCCAGCCCATTCCAGTTGCAGTGGACTGAAACCTCTTCTGCTGCTGCTCTCACACTGGGAAGCAAGGTTACCTGAAGGTCATCAGAGCAGGGCTTCAACCTGTGCTGGTTCTCTGCTTCTGCTTGGGAAGCGCCTGTCCAGCTCCTCCTGGTGCATCCCAACCAGTCTGAGAGTGCTCCATGGTTCCGATTGTGCCATTTCTGGTGCTCCGTGGGACAGAAGCATCTTCCCGGAGAAGTTTCCCAAAGAGACGGCTGGGTTTCATAGAATGGTTTGGACTGGAAGGGACCTTCAAAGGTCACGTAGTCCAAGCCCCTTCAACGAGTAGAGACATCTGGAGCTAGATCAGGTTGCTCAGAACCACGTCCAGCCTGGCCTTTGGGCATCCATCACTTCTCTGGGCAGCCTGTGCCAATGTTTCACCACCCTCATTGTACAAAATTTCTTCCTTCCCAGGAACTAAGGTGTAAATCCACCCTTTAGCTGGTCTGAGCTACCCAGTGGTTTCCTTGTGTCTCCTGAGGAGCTCCCATACGCTGCCCATAGCCAGACAAGCCGCTGGTCAGTGCCCTCTCTGCAGTCCTACCCCTGTCCCTCTTGGCTGGCAGGTCCGGCTCTGACCCACCTCATCCAGGGAGGTGGGACCATGCAAAACATCAAAGGATTTCCTCTGTCACAATTCCATTTACCAGGAGCTGGATATATCCATTATGGTTATTACCAGGGCAGAGAGCGAAAATGGCCATAAACATGCTCTCAGATCAATTGCAATAATCCATAGCTGGCTCGGGAGACACACAGGGTGAAGCCTACTCCCTCCACCTCCCCCATGCATGGCTTATCATTTTCTTATGCTCACAGAAGACATTCTTCTCCTTATTTCAGGGCCTGTCCAAAGGGAAAAATAAGGCAGGATCAAGAGAATAGCACGTGTGGTTCACCTTTGCAATTTGCCTCTGATGGGATATTGTAATATGGCCCAGATGCCTGGGAAGATGTTTAATGTAAGCCAGAATGATTGACAGCTCTCCATACAGGATCTGAAGGCAGTCCGATCTCAGGTTATTGAGTGTCCCACTTAGTGACAAATATATACAGCTAAGTAGGGCACAGATCTCCAGTTCCCCTGCCTGAGCCCAGATCATTCCCCTGGAGCTGCTTTTGGATGCGCTGTGAATTAGTGATGGCATCAGCAGAGCATATTGGGGAGGCCCTGGCACAGGGTGCCCAGAGAAGGTGTGGCTGCCCCATCCCTGGCAGTGTTCAAGGCCAGGTTGGAGCAAGCTGCTCTAGTGGAAGGTGTCCCTGCCCGTGGCAGGGGTTGGAGCTGGCGGAGCTTTGAGGTCCCTTCCAACCCAAACCAGGCTGGGATTCTATGATCAAGTATTGGTGCTGGAGGTTTGACCCCTTAAGGTTACTCAAGCAGTCTGAGAGCGTGTAATGCCATGACCACCCTGGAACCAGCCCCAGCGCCTTGAGCACCCGGCTCCATCAGCACAGGACTGCAGAGGTCGAGTCCTGCTCCTACATGAAGTGGGAGCAGCACTTCAAGAAGCTCTGGAATCAAGGCATGCTCTTCAGTGGGAGAGAAGCCTTAGGCAGCATCTTTGCAGTAAGTCTCCTGGGTTTACAAGAAACACAATAGTGTCCTGTCCTTTGGATTCAATTTAATGGGCTCAGGCAGCATTAACTGGCATCTTGAGGATAAAGAACAGTTGTCAGCCCAGACTCAGGCTCTCATGTTGAGCAAGGATTATTTTATTATGATTTAATATTCTTATTTCTTATTATTGCTAATTACTGGCTGAAGCTCGGTGCTGGGGAACCTACAGTAATACCTCCATCAGTGCTCCAGATGATGCTGTATACTGGGAGAGGCCTTGTCAGAGCTCATCAGGTTTTGCAGATGACTGCTTCCACAGCAGCCAGCGGTGAGTGGCAATAGCACAGACAGGCAGGGAAATCTTCTTGCAGACTAATCCCCCTCCATCGTTTCGTTTGCATTCGTGACCTCTTTTATTCATGACTCTTGGGTAGCAAAACACTTCCTCCCAAATAAACACTTGTGAAAACCAAACATGGCCTAATTACTCGTGCAAATATTCGCCTCTGAATATGCATGCAAATGGATTTACCCCAACCTCCATGAATATGTATTTTCATGAGAAAACACGGAAAGTGGAAAAACCCGAGTGTGTTTGGTTGGCTTAGTAAGGGAGCAGAAAGGGAGCTGTGCGTTTCCTCTGGCTGCTGCTAAGGCTGGGTTCACAAGTACTCAGTTGAAAGTATTCAATCCAATTACAAACACTGCATCCTACAAACCTTAAATTCAGTCTGACAAAGTGAGTGGGCACATCTGGAGTGAAATCTGTGCGGACTTTTACTTGGGAAAATAGGAGGATGATATTAGTTATTCACAGTGAAATCATCCCAAATCCGTTTTCAGGGCTAGAGGGAGTAGTGCACCCATCCCAGCCATGAGCAGGCAGGTTCTCCAGGAGAATGATGTGGCAAATGGTGCCAAAGTCCAGGTAGAAACCATCCACAGCCCTTCCCTCAGCCAGGTCTTCGCTTTTGTTCAAGTCACCTTTGAAAACCTATTTGAGTTTCTCTCAGTTTTCATTTGGAGATCATGGGTGTGTTTGTCCAAACATCTGTGGGAGCTGGTTAACAGGATCAGGCTAGCATTAGACTAGTCCAGACGAGGAGAGGATAATCTTTTCCAGCCAAACAATAGCAATAAGATTAATGCATAAAGGCATAAATCCTCCTGTTCAACTCCATTAATCACCCAGATGTGCTACTTCCCCAAAGCCAGGCAGTTGCACTGTCACTATTGGCTTTTTCTCTGCTGAAAACAGAGCCCCACAGCGTTAGCTGCGGAAAGCTGATCATCTCATGGAAGGGAATGGTTAAAGTTACTCAGTTCCCGTGCCACTGAGGAAATGCAGGAGTTAGACACATCCAGATTCATTTGCAGTTGCTGTTTGGGGCACAGTAACACAGGAGATCCTGGGTGTGCCATCAAGCTAAGACAGGACAGAGCAGAGCTGAGTTCTGTGACTCTCTGGTTCTAGTCAAACAGTATTCGCCTGCTTCTTCAGCAAAGAAAGGTGTTTGCCATAATCTCTTGTCAGGTACTGAGTTACCATCTCTAACTTGAAAGGCAGAAGAATTGCATATGTTTTGGACCTTCATTTCTCTATGTAAAAAGCCAAAAGCTTCCAATGTTATATGAAGACAAGAGACAGAGACACAATGGGATCTTCTCTTTGGGACATCAGGGTTATTTTTCCAGCGGCAAAAATAAGATAAACCCACAATTTATGTTGCTGAGTCTGTATTTCATCTCTTAAAGTGTCAGCCCTTCACTTTCCCAGCTCAAGAACCAGGACCTGTTGACAATGAAGCCCTCATGAGCAGCACCAAAGGGAGAATTGCCTCTGAGTTCCTGGGGATCATTGAGGTGCTGTATCCAGACTGCAGCTTGCTCAGGCCTTCCTGCCCATTTGAAATTGCTGGTTTGGGCTTTAAAAGGAGGAAACAGGCTGGAATGCTTTGATTTTTCTCCTCTAGGCTGCAAACCACATTGTGCACTAAGTCATTTTCGCAATAGATCAGACTGGGGGGTATTTTCCAAACCCTCTGACAAGGCCAGCTTTAAAAAGCAAGCAAATGACGTCCCCACAGATGGACTGAGGATAAAGTCACCACCAGTCACCACCCCCCGATGATAACACAGCGGTGATCAGAGCTCTCAGAGGCAGCCGTGGGCAAACGGTGACTCTTTAATGACGAGCATCCATTGAATTTGATAGCTGGGAATAATTGAGTGTTCCGGGCTCGGCTCATTGCAGGGGTTTGAGCAGACCTAATTGAAAGGGATATGTGTTCTTTCCTTCGTACTCTGCAGCTCCTGATCAGCCTCCCGGCTCCAGCATTTGAACGTGGGGCTGGCTCTTGGGGAGGACAGACCCCGACCCAAGCGGTGATGGAGCTCAGGCTCAGCGAGAGCCCAAGGGGATGCGGAGCGCAGCGCTCGGCTGCTGATGCGAAGGGGCACAGCGACATCCCGCGTCCTTTGGAGGGAGGAAAGGCTCACGCTGAGCCTCACCCGCCTGCGGGAGGAGGTGTGGATGGCTCCATCCCGGTTTATGCGTGACTTCGTTGTGATCAGATGTTTATCACTGGCTGCTCCGGCTTCACGTCCTCCCGCGACGGGTTCTTGCCGATAGATCCCAACGGGGTTTCTGAGCTCTGCTGCCGACCGTGGTGAGATGCCCCATGCGACCTAGGCATGGTTATAGTCAGCCTGCAGGAGGTTCTATAGAGAACCTATAGCTCGCCAGATAAGACCCATGAAGACAAGAGATGGGGCTGGGCACTGAGGATGGCAGGCTTGAACCCCATTAGTGTCTGTGTTGCTTTTCCGCGGTGCTTTAAGATACTTTGCCCTGTCTGAACACTTCCTTCTCCTCCTGATATCCACACTCCACTATTTCTGTTCATCTGATGGGTGGAATTCAGGCCATCTACAGCAGGACAGTGCACGTTGCAATCTGCATTTCCAAAACCACCTGGGGACTGATGTTTGCCTGGAAATGGGAAGAGCGTGTCTGAAGTGGAACATCCACGAGGAAATGTATATTGCTCCCCCCCAAAATCCCTCCATCATCCTGTTCTGCTGACAGGCAGGGTACACCACAAAACAACCACACACTGGCTGTATAACATGCACAGTTTATTAAACAAGCACACTAAAGCAAATAAGCTCACTGGCACAAATCAGGTGTATATCTCTATGTATATAGTAAATAAGTACAATAAAGCAAATCTGATATATATATATATAAGTACAGAGGAAAATTAGCGATGTATCACATCATTACTGCATAGACAGAACAGAGATTAAGAAGAAATACATCACCAGCCACCACCGAATCATCCTCCAGGCCCACACTTGAGCTGGGAAGCCCCATTGCAGCCAGTGCTGGGAGTCTCAGTTTTGGATTTGGCTGCAAGAGGCTCCTGCTTTTATACCCTTAGAAACACAACGGGCTTTATGCCAGCTCTGTCATTGTTTGCTCATGTGGACGTGCAGTTTCTCATGATCTCAGTGTTGCCCATCCCGAGAGCACTGGCCAGGCGCCCTGGTGCAGCCAAGTAGAAAGGTCATAAAATAGCTGCACCCGTTTTCCTGCCTCATTCCCGTAAACAGGCACCATGACCATACACATGCGTACTCTACCGAATACACTGCGACAAAACCATACTGTGTTATGTGTCTCAGGCATGAGAGGGAATCAGCTCTCAGGCAGGTTCCCATCCATTACCCATCCTCATCTTTGTTACCCTTTAAGAAAGCAAAGCAAGGACTGGGCAAGCCTCAATGAATATAAAGCAATGCTGTTATAATAAGAAAGCTGGTTAAGAGCCTTTCAACATCAGAGACTATCTGCTGTGGACATTTCCATGTGTTAAAGGTTGAAAAATTAGGGAATTAAATAGAATTAAATCTGTAAATATGTAAATCTGTAAAATTAAGTCGTGAAAGGCTTGGTCAGTTAAGAAAAGCAGGTGGAAAATAACATTACAAAGCATTCAGAATCCAGTGGTAACCAGTTTGCATTTTGCCATGCCTATGCATTGTGCGAGCTGAAGCCAATATTCATTCCCATTTATCAGTAATTACCAAATGCAGCTTCTCCAAAGGTAATGCTCGCATCAGCATTGCAAAGAAAGTTGTATTTTCTAAGCTGAAGACTTCCGCTCCTTCTCCTGCATTGCACATCCTCCATTTCCCTACACACCTGATGTCCCCCCGTTTCTATCTTACAAGTAAGCAGCAGGAGATGGGTAAATTTTGCTTCTCAGCTATGCAATAAGAAACCGTTTCAAACATTTGGGCATTTCCATGCTTTGAGGAATCAGCGGTTCTGAGTGAAAACAGCCTTTGGAATGAAAGCCTCACTTTCCCAATGAACAAAGCACTTAGTACACTGCTCAGCGCAAGGATCTGCTCCTCTAGTTGCCAGTCACAGAGACATTTAACTCCGTCAGTCTACCGATGAAGTCCTCCATGTCCTTTATACTGTCTGCCTTGAGGTAGTACGTCACCTTATCGTTAGACAAACACAGCTTCTTCCTTCTGGTTCTCTGTGCTTTGGCATTGAGGAGATTCATGCTGCCCTCTATAAACATGCCAACATCCCCTGCGTCCCTGCAGAGCAAAGGGGAGAGTGAGGAAGCTCCGGAAGCAAAACCATTGCTGCCTAAAGAAGTTCAGGCTGTTGCTGGGTGGGGTTTTGAACACGTTCTTTGCTCTCCTGATGGCCACAGAGAGGTGGGGAGGGTAAAAGGGACCCGAGTGCCCCGTGGCCCCCAGCTTTCCCCACCACCTCCTTCCCTGCTCAGCTCCAACCCCACATTCGTGCAACCGATGGGATCTGTGGGAAGCCTCGTGAGGAGCAGCACCGGAGCTTCCCCACCTCCATCTGCCCCCGGTGCCAGAACCAACCCGTTAAAACCCCTGTTAGCATCCAAGGTGGCTGCTCCGCGGCCTTTGCAATCACAAGAGCCAAGTGACAAACAACGTCCCCTTTGGTGGGACCTGCCTGGCCGGGGACTCACCGGTAACACTGAAGCCACGTGTCCTGGATTTCAAAGCAGCGATACTCATACCAAGATATCCAACTGATCCATTTCTTGAAGTGGAAGATCTGCACGTCCATTGCGAGACAGGGAGGACTGAAAGAAGCCTGAAAGTGACCCGAAGAGGACAGAAAACAAAAGCAGAAACCGAAAGTGAAAGCAGTATTTTCTTAAAGGGCCCTCCCAGAAAGGGATGTGGTGGCACAGATGGGGTTTTAGATGGCAAAGTGAGGGTGGGTTGCCGTGTTGGTGGCACTGTTGCGGAGCTCCCCATGTGTAGGTGATGCCTAGCACCAGCTTTCTGTCCCGGCACCTCAGGCTTAGGAGCAGGGGCTGGATGTCTGCACTTTGGGAGCCGGTTACTGGGGAGCCTGAGAGCACTGTTTGAACATGCAGAACGCGATGAGGTTTTAGGTGTCAAAGGGAGGATGTCAAGGGGGGATCTGTGCAGGCCTGGGGTGACCGAAGAGAAAAGAGGGGATTTATCGGTGTTTCTCAGCACATCCGAACTGGAGCTTGAAGCACAAGGGTGCCCACTCTGGAGCGGGGATGGGGAGGAAGATGAAAACACCCATGGGTGCAAAAGGAGCCAAAACCATGCTCAGGTGAGTTCCCAGACCTGGAGGAGGAAACATCCCTAATGCAGCACATGGTTTTCCCTCAACTACGTATTGCCACTGGGCTAAAATACAATTGAATTAGAACAGGCTTTGATGCATCCCATTAAATGTGTCTTACTGTGATGTTATGTTTCACAACGGCCTTATTCTCCAGCTAATCCATAAAACTCCGCGCTACAGGTGGGTTCATGTCTGATTTCTACCTTGGTGTTAGTGGAACCACCACTGAGCAGGTTCACATGCCTGCTTAGTGAGTGTTATTTCCACTGCTCGCTGAGATAAGAACGGACACAAGAAGGTCCCTGGGTAAATGGAAATGGGGAAACCAGGAGCCTGAAGTGGAACATACACAAGGGGAAGTATGTCGGTGCCCAAAACCTCCTCCATCAACCCGTTCTGCTGTCAGGCAGGCTACACCACACAAGGATCACACACTGGCTGTATAACATGAACAGTTTACTAAACCAAGCACACTAAAGCAAATAAGCTCACTGGCACAAATCAGGTATATATCACTTTATATATAGTAAATAAGTACAATAAAGCAAATCAGTTCTATATATATATAAGTAAAGTGAAGAGAAAAAATAGCAATTTATCACATCATTACTGCATAGAGAGAACAGAGATTGAGAGATACATCACCAATCACCAATATTCGCATAATGTTGTAGTGTGAAAAACTGATATTACAAAGCATTCAGAATCCAGCGGTAACCAGTTTGCATTTTGCCATGCCTATGCATTGTGCGAGCTGAAGCCAATATTCATTCCCATTTATCAGTAATTACCAAATGCAGCTTCTCCAAAGGTAATGCTCGCATCAGCATTGCAAAGAACGTTGTATTTTCTAAGCTGAAGACTTCTGCTCCTTCTCCTGCATTGCACATCCTCCATTTCCCTACACACCTGATGTCCCCCCGTTTCTATCTTACAAGTAAGCAGCAGGAGATGGGTAAATTTTGCTTCTCAGCTATGCAATAAGAAACCGTTTCAAACATTTGGGCATTTCCATGCTTTGAGGAATCAGCGGTTCTGAGTGAAAACAGCCTTTGGAATGAAAGCCTCACTTTCCCAATGAACAAAGCACTTAGTACACTGCTCAGCGCAAGGATCTGCTCCTCTAGTTGCCAGTCACAGAGACATTTAACTCCGTCAGTCTACCGATGAAGTCCTCCATGTCCTTTATACTGTCTGCCTTGAGGTAGTACGTCACCTTATCGTTAAACAAACACAGGGTCTTCGAGTCGATTCTCTGTGCTGTGGCGCTGCTGAGATTGATGCTGCCACGGATAAGCTTGCCGATGTCATCTTTGTCCCTGCAGAGCAAAGGGGAGAGTGAAGAAGCTCCGGAAGCGAAGCCATTGCTGCCTACAGAAGTGCAGGCTGTTGCTGGGTGGGGTTTTGAACACGTTCTTTGCTCTTCTGATGGCCACAGAGAGGTGGGGAGGGTAAAAGGGACCTGAGTGCCCCATGGCCCCCAGCTTTCCCCACCACCTCCTTCCCTGCTCAGCTCCAACCCCACATTCATGCAACCGATGGGATCTGTGGGAAGCGTTGTCAGAGCTTCCCCACCTCCATCTGCCGCCTGGTGTCAAAAGCTATGAACAAAACCAACCTGCAGGTGCCTGTTAAAACCCCTGTTATCATGCAAGATGTCTGCCTGGCTGCTCTGGAGGCTTTGCAACCACAAGACCCAAGCAAGAAGTAACGTCCCCTTTGGTGGGAACTGCCTGGCTGGTCACTTACCAGTAATAGTTAAGCCACGTGTCCTGAAATTCAAAACAGCGATTCTGGTACCAAAAGATCCAATTTGTCCATTTCCTGAAGTGGAAGATCTCCCCGTCCATTGCAAGACACGGTGGGGAGGGGGACGGAAAGCGAACTAAACTGATAGCTAGAACCAAAAGTGAAAGCAGCATTTTCTTAAAGGGCCCGGCCCGGATGGCGTGAGGTCTTGCATGTCTGAGGTGCTGAGTTATGCAGCCAGGACATCAGCATCCCCCAGGTACTCACGGAGGGATGCTGAGCGTGGCCACGGAGCCACAGGCGAGGTTGGATCCGCTCCAGAACGGAGCCATTCAGGGTCGCGGAAGGCAGCGCCCTCTTGCGGCACCGACCAGGAAAGGCCGGCGGTCCCCTCCGGGGAGCCGGCTTGGGACCTTCCTCGGGAGGTAGCGCTGTCCTTGCCATCCCCAGGGCTCTGGCACCACCCCCTTCTGACCCTCTCCGTCACCCCATCCCTTCCTCCCATTCCCCCATCCCGCTCACCCTGTCCCTGTCCTCCCTCCATCACCCTCACCCCAGAATTCTTCCCTGGGAGGGTGCTGAGGCGCTGGCACAGGGTGCCCAGAGAAGCTGTGGCTGCCCCATCCCTGGCAGTGTTCAAGGCCAGGTTGGACACAGGGGCTTGGAGCAAGCTGCTCCAGTGGAAGGTGTCCCTGCCCGTGGCAAGGGGTTGGAGCTGGATAAGCTGGATCATTCTATGCCCCCACTCCATCACTCAGAGGCATTTCAGCTCTGGGGAGTTTCTGTCCCTGCCTGTGCCCCAGGCACCCACCTCACACCAATAGGATTCATCTGGAATAGCCTGAAGGAATTAATGGTGGAAAGGAGAGAAGCTGGGCTTAGGTATTAACGTGCAACATCACTTTTCCCAGAAAGTCTGTAACAAAATAATCCCATAAACCCAACAAGTCTTGGTGCTATTTATGTAATGTCATTGCTGGCTGGAGGGCACAAATGCAAGTGGGTTTACGTAAAGCCCTGTGCTCCTGGGGCAGGGGATGCTCCCGAAGGCACCAAAGGATGAGGCTTTTCCTCTGCAACTTCCCTCTGAGCTTGTGCTGGAATTTGGGGTGGGTTTTCTCCCCCATATCCATGCCTGAAATAGGTCAAGGACCCTCCAGCAGGACTTTGCTGCTGGCCCCGTAGTGTGTGAGCAGCCTGGTGACAGCACTCACTGGAGCTTTCTGGGGGTGACACAGGGCTCCTGTGCTGTGTGGGGCATAGTGGGGCCCACCAAACTAAAGCAGGATGCACAGCTGGTGTTGCAAAGGGTCCTGGCTGGTGGCTGGACCAGCCTTGTCCATCCGGTTTGAATCTGGAAGTGTGGGTACCAGCACTGCCACATCTGCAGCCCGGGGCACGGGGATGGGCTCACTGCACGCGGCAGAGCAGCGCTGGGGAGTGGGAGCATCCTGTAGGAGCTGCCACAGGAGCCACCAGGTGACACGTTCCCTGCAGGGACATTGCCCAAAACCACAGCACAGGGGTTTGTGAGGATGCAGGAGGGGATGGATGGATGGATGGATGGATGGATGGATGGATGGATGGATGGATGGATGGATGGATGGATTCTCACACCCAGCAGAGGCAGCCCCATAAGTGTGTTACCCTGGCCATGAGCAGCCACCATGGCACAGGACTCGGGGACCAGCTTTTATTCTCCTTCTTAATTCTTTCTCCTGAAACAGGCACCACTTCTCATCCCAGCCCAGTCTCAGGAGCTGCTCTTATTCCTCAGGCCTCAGATGCACCCTCCCTTTGCACAGTTTAACTGCTCTCACTGCTCTTCCTGCTCAAGAGGGGGGTGTCTCCCACCCTGGTTGATGGAGGGGACCCCAACTGCCTTTCCCCCATCCAGAGTGTGATGTTCCCTGGGCACAAGGAGTATCCTGATTGCAGCTCAGTGTGCACTCATCTGCAGGGTGGAGCTCTGAGACCTGGGATCTCGCCCTTGCTCTTCCACCAACTGCATCAGCCTTCCCCATCGGGCAGGAAAAAGGGGAACAAGCATGTGAATTGTCACGAATGTTGTGTTCCAGCTAAAGATCCTGCAGGAACACAAAGCGTGATGAGACTGAGACCAAAGGGTGGGGAGGAGCCGTTGCATTGGAGTATCCTGAATCATTTTGGTCTTACCGGTTTAATGGAGTTGATTATGACTTGTTTTAAGGTCTTTCCCTGCAGTTTCTGCTCTAATCAGGTCAAAAGCTGATTTGCAAATAATCACCAGGAAAGGGGGGGGGAAATCGAGGGATTTAAACCCAAGCTGTGCATTTTATACTATTAATTGAAAGCCTGTGAGAGATAATGTGTCCCTTGTCCTGGCTGAGACCTGTAAGCTGCTATTAGCAGCAAACTCCCCACCCGGCTTGGGAATCACCTCCTGGTTGGGATTAGGGCTGTGCACGCATGGGAAAACCCCCAGCAGGCAGCAACTTAGTGAAAGGGCAGAAATTAGGGAGCATCAAGGAGATACAGGGCTGTCCGAGCATCCATGAACTCCACATCGGGTAGCACGAACCCCAGAGTAACTGTTTGAAAGCAGGAATTAATAAGTGAAGTCATGCTGGTAACTGAAATATTTCTCTGCCAGAGAGAAATGTGCAAGTTGGACTTTATTGTGTGTGTCTGGCACACTGCTGCAGGCAGCTCCCAACGCACTTTCCACGTCCCTGGAAAGAGGGAACAGGTTGATAATCAGAGAAATCCACTCCGGTATTAATTACACGATATTACCAGGGCTTATTGGCTAAGCCCCATTCTAATCACCCTCTCTGTTGTATTTCAGGCAGCACCTAAGGACACTGCGTGTAGTGAATAAACCAGCTCTCAAAGTTGACTTGGGCACAGGCAGCGCGGTGCAGGCACAGCAGCAGCACCAGTGGGCACAAGAGGCGAGAAGCGAGGATCAGCACAACAGACCTGCTGTCTCCCACCAAGGTAGTGGCAGAACATTCATGAGTCAGTGAAATCCCCCCAACCCCAGCCCGAATCCAGTGGGGTTTTCCATTATAAATAAATAAGGGGGGGGTGAGTTATGGTTTTGCAGCAGGAGGGAGGGATTCATGCAGCCTCCAGGGAAAAGTCACTGCGGAAGCTCAGCGCAGCAAAGCGAGATCCCGTTCTGGTGGCTCGGCTGAGGGATGCTGCTAGCCCTGGCAGGGTGAACGCTGCGGCTGCGTTCGGTGAGGAGCAGGCTCATAGAGGCCTTTGCCAGCTGAACCACTGCAGTTCCCAGTCAGGAAGATGCTGTCAGGTCTGAGCTCTCCATCCTGAGGCCGGCTCAGGGCTGGTGGGACAGCGATGGGGACAGCAATGCCAGGACCCCACACAAGCCTTCTGCCCGGAGGGGGATGCTTCATCCTGAGTCCACCTCATCATGCCTTCATAGCCCTCTGGAGCCGACAGTGACAGGCTCCGCTGGAGTGTGACATTGAAGGTGCCCAAGGACTCTTGCTGGAAGCACGGGGAGGCTTCAAGCATCACCGGCTGGATCGGTTGTCAAAGCAGCCCCAAAAATCCAGCTTGGTGGGAGGCAGACGGTGCTGGTGCCATCATGAGGACCAGTCCCCTTCTGTTGTCTGCCCCAAGAAGGGTGCAGTCTGGAGCCAGCATCAGTGTCCAGGGACGGTGAAAGCGGGATGACTCCAAGCCTGCGTGATTCCCCCATGGAAGTCTGCACAGGGGCACATGAAGGCTGCACCCAAGTCCCAGCGTGAGGCACAGTCCCACCAGTGTCCTGCTGCCACAGCATCCTGGCGACCCCTCCTGGCAGCGAGGCTTGGACGGGGAAGGGGCCCTGCCCCATGGAGGCTGCCCTGAACCTGCTGCCTTCGGGAGGGAGGTGACCCCAGGCTGGGCTGGGGCTGCTGACAGCAGATTCCCCTACAAACACCCCCAGACCTGGAAAGATCCTCCAGGGACCCCAGACCCTGCTGGGTCCCTCAACCTCAGTGTCCCCCACGACCTCCCAGCTCATTGCACACCCCTGGACCCCTGACCCTGCAGGACCCTTCAAGCACACGAAACCCCCAGCAACAACACCCCCCAGATTCATCAGGGCACCCCAAAGTCCCCAGACCCTGCTGGGTCCCCTGGAGTGCCTCAATCACATGGGGTCCCTTAAGGAACCCCACACCCCCCAGGGTCTCCCCGCATCAGACACCTCAGGACATTGCTGAGGTCCCCTGACCCTGCTGAGACCCCCAAACCCATTGGGTCCCAGCCCGTCAGATTTCCCAGACCCTGCTGGGTCCCCCCGGACCCCCAAAACCCAGAGGTCCCCAACTCATCAGATTCCCCAAGACCCCCTAAAGGACCCCAGACCCTGCTGGGTCCCCCATACCCCTCCATCCTGCAGGATCCCCCTGGGACCCCCAAACCCATTGGGTCCCAGCCCATCAGATTGCCCAGACCCCGCTGGGTTCCCACACCCCCCGGCGTCCCCCAGATCCTGTAGGGTCCCCCTGAGATCCCCCAACCCCAGAGGTCCCTGTGTCATCAGACTGCCCAGGACCCTCTAAAGCAGCCCAGACCCCGCTGGGCTCCCCCTGGGACGCCCCAAACCCGGAGGTCCCCAACTCATCGCACTCCCCACGCCTCTCTAAAGGACCCTCTGGGTGCCCCCCCACCCCAGAGCACCCCTGTCCCCTAGGCGGGGCTGCGGGGCGCGGCGGGCAGGCGGCGGGCGGCAGCGGGCGGAGCGGCGGCCCCGCGGGCGCGGGCGGGGGCCCAGGGCACGCAGCTGCGGAGGGCGCGGGCGGCCGCCAGGAGCGCACCGGGCCGGGGCCGGGGTCGGCGGCGGAGCCCCTTCTGCAGGCGCTGCGTGTGCGCAGCCAGAGCCAGCTGAGCCTGGGCCACGCCGGCTCCGAGCCGGCCCAGAGCCTCCGCGCGGGCGGCCAGGCGCAGCTCCGCGTGCCGCAGGGCGCAGTGCACCTGCAGCACCCGGCCCTCCAGCTCCGCCGCCGCCCGCCGCCGTCCCTCCGCCGCCACCAGCCGCCGCCGCGCCGCCGCCAGCTCCACCGACCCGGGGCTGCTCTTGCTGCTGCTGCTGCTGCCGGTGGTGGTGGTGGTGGTACTGCTGCTGCTGCCGGTGGTGGTACTGCTGCTGCTGCCGGTGGTGCTGCTGCCGGTGGTGGTACTGCTGCCGGTGGTGCTGCTGCTGCCGGTGGTGGTGGTGGTGGTACTGCTGCTGCTGCCGGTGGTGGTACTGCTGCTGCTGCCGGTGGTGCTGCTGCCGGTGGTGGTACTGCTGCCGGTGGTGCTGCTGCTGCCGGTGGTGGTGGTGGTGGTGGTACTGCTGCTGCTGCCGCCGGTACCGCCGCGGTCGGGGCGCTGCTCGCTGCCCGCAGTCGGACTCGCAGCCGGCCCCGGGCTCTGCTCCGCCGCTGCCGCCGCCGCCATGGGAACGGGATGGGGAGAAGGGCAGCGCCGCGGTGATGATATATACCCGGGGGCGGCGCCGGCTACGGGCGGCTCGGCCCCAACGGGGCGGCTCCGGCACCGGCACGGGAAGGGGGGGACGACGGGGACACGACCCCGAGCCGGTGCGGTTCGGTACAGGGGATGCTCGGGATACGCATGGCCTGGCACGGCACCGGACTGGGTATGGCTCGGTACGGTACTGGCACTGTCACGGGCCTGTTCTCGGTACAGCTCGTACAACGGCACGGTACTGGCACCATCACAGCCCTGGGCTCTATATGGCTCAGTACAGAACTGGAGCGCCGTCGGTACGGACTGGCAGTGGCATGGCTGCGGGCTTCTTGCGGCCCAATACAACACCAGAACCAGCACCATCATGGATTCGGGCTCGGTATGACTCAGTACAGCACCGGCCCTGAGCTCGGTATAGCCCGGTATGGCACAGCTCGGGTATTGACACCATCGCAGCACTAGGCTCAGTATAGCCTTGTATAGGACCATCCCGGTGGCCCCAGGAAACTGCCCTCCCTTAGGGGCATCACTGGGAAAGGCTGAGAGGGTTATTGGGGGGTCACTGGGAAAGGCAGGGCTGGGAAGGCTTAAGCTGGAGAGGCTTAGTGGGAAAGGCTGGGCGAGGAAGGGATACTGGAGAGATTTACTGGGAAAGGTTGGGAGAGAGGCTGGACTGGGATGAGTTACTGGTTTCAAGCCTGCAGCCCCTGGGAGAAGCAGCTGAAGAAGCTCCTTGTGCTGGCTGGGGGATGCAAGGGCAGCCCCTGTCCCCTCCCCAGCTGTGGCTGGGATGTCCCAGTGCTTGAGGCTCAGGAGACGTAGCACCAGGACAGCATGTCCTTGGTTGCATGGCTGTCACAGCAACGCCGTTGCCGATGTCTATCATTTAAGACAGGGTTAATAGAGCTGAGAGTGGGAGGGAGGTGCAGCAGGAGAGTGCTGCTGCCACTTTGCTTCCCTGAGGAGCCTGGTTTTCAGGGTTCCTCCTGTGGGGATGTCACGCTCAGTGGCTGCGTATTCACATAGGTGCGTGGGGTAACGTCTGCTTGTACCCGCATCAGAGCGGCAGAGAGGATAAAAGAGATGATGGGAACCAGGTGCCAAAGTCTCATCCCACCCCCAGACAGAAGGAAAAGCAAAAAACCCACCCCAGCCTAAAGCTGTTCCTGGCAGAGCCATGTCCAGGCCTGCGATGGATGAACACCTCCATCCCACGTGGACTGATGGCAGCTTTGTTTCCCTTACCTTATGAGGGGGAAAAAAAAAACATCCCTTGTGCTTTGTGTTGCATTCGTGCTCTTGCCAGCGCTGCCACACGTCTGCCAGACACCAGAGCAGCGTCAGAGGCTGCTGCGTCACTGCTCCCGGCCCCCGCTGCCAGCTTGTCCCTTCCCTGCTTGTCCACCACCTCCCACCGCATCTCCCCTGCTCCACGGCCATGACATTTGCTGTTCAGGCTGCACTTCAGGCTGTAAGAAAGCTGAAGTCCAGGCTGAACCATGTTCATGTATCCAATGCTATAAAGTGAGGTTTGATGCTGCATCATCATAGGTTCAGGATCAAAGCTCTGCTCTTGCTCCCCCTGCCTCCAACCCAAAGAAACTGTGGGGACAGGCAGGTACTAAAGAGAACATTCTCCTCTCTGATTTTCTCCTCTGTTTCAGTAGAACCCGGACCCCCAAGAGCACCCCAAGGGGGGAAAGGGCTGGGGTCTGTCTTGCAGTGAACTTCTCCCACTCCCCCAAAGCGAAATCTGAGAATCGCTGAGCTTGGAGGGACCTCATCACCTTCCCAGCTCCTGTCCCTGGTCCAGAGTGAGAAAAGGAAATGGTGATAGGGAGCAGTTATGCCTGGGAATGAATTTCAGAGATCAGACGAGGCCAGATGGGCTGGGGATGCTGGGCAGGAAGGCTGGGGTGTTGCTGAGGCCCCCACAACGACTGTGTCTCCAGGCTGTCAATAGCACATCCTGCTCCATGAACAGACAAGAAGACAGTAAAGGCAAATCATAGAGAAATGCCCGTGCCCTCCAGAGTAAGTCACAACCCAAGTCCTTCCCGTGCTGCTGCCTGAGCTGACGAGCTATTAATGATTTAGCAACGGAGTCTGAAATTAGCAGTGCTCAGAATAAACCTCTTTGATGCAAAGCTCGGTTGAGAGCATTGTTCTCTCTCCCCTAGCAGCGACCCTGCGCTCCCTGCAGCTGCATGTGGAGGCACTGACAACAGGGATGGGGCACCAAGCTGCACCCCACAGCCAGCCCAGCACCAGTTGCCGTTCCTCTGGGGTCCATGAGGAGAAGGACTTGAAGCCCTGAGGAGAAGCAAATGAATCCAGAGGAGGCCACGAGGATGCTGTGAGGGCTGGAGCAGCTCTGCTCTGGAGCCAGGCTGAGAGAGCTGGGCTGGGGCAGCCTGGAGAAGAGAAGGCTCCTGAAGGGGAGACCTGAGAGCAGCTCCAGTGCCTGAAGGGGCTGCAGGAAAGCTGGAGAGGGGCTTTGGGCAAGGGATGGAGGGACAGGCCAAGGGGAATGGCTTTAACCTGCCCGAGGGGAGACTGAGATGAGCTCTTAGGCAGAAGCTCTTCCCTGGGAGGGTGCTGAGGCGCTGGCACAGGGTGCCCAGAGAAGCTGTGGCTGCCCCATCCCTGGCAGTGTTCAAGGCCAGGTTGGACACAGGGCTTGGAGCAAGCTGCCCTAGTGGAAGGGGTCCCTGCCCGTGGCAAGAGGTTGGAACTGGATGAGCTTTAAGGTCCCTTCCAACCCAAACCATTCTACGAATTCCCCAGGGATGTGGAGCCAGCCCCTCATTGGTTGTGCTCTGCCTCAGGTTAGGGCAGCCCTGCAGGAGGATGTAGTTGAGGGCTGTGCAATAGCATCTGATTTTGGGCCTCTTTAAAACCCTGCATTGGGATCTGCTCCAGAAAAGCAAAGCCTTATTAAAGGCAGTAAATCATTAATGTTAGTGCCATCTCTCCCAGTGTCTCTGCAAGCTTTCCCTCAGGTGTCCCAGTTCCCAGGCAGGGGGGATCCAGGCACTGCTCTCTCATCCTGGCCCAGTTTAAGGGAAGGAATCCTGCATCAGGTTTTCAGGTTTAAGCCCCAGGACTTCTGAGTTGATCCAGCTCCATCCTGGTCCCAGCAGTGCGCTCTGGAACGCAGCAGCAGCTCAGCTGGGAGGTGACACAGGAGCTGAGGGGCATTAAGCAGCATGGTGCTGGGCTCAGGGGGACACGTTGTGTTGCCCAGCTCATCCTGGATGTGCCAAGCACTATGGGGCAGCGCCGGGAGAGGTTTCACGGCTGGGATCTGTGCTCAAGGCACCTGGCAGAGGAGATGATGGATTTCCAAGCAGTGCTTTGAGTTGTACACAGATGAAAGCCTGGCCATGGAAATGACACCAGCTGCATGTAAGTACAGTGCTCCTGTGCCAGAGGCTTAAGTACATAAATGTGGTCTTCCTGCCGTTCAGAGAAGGAACGAGCTGCTTGGCACTGGCACCATCCCTCAAACAGATTTCTCTCTCTCCTCTTTCCTCTTGGAAACTGGCTGATGCTTCTGAGCCCAGCGCCTCTGCTCCGGCTGCAGCCTCCGTGCTGAGCTGCGTTCTTCCAGGCTCCTTCCCTGCCTGCTTCCCCTCCTGGTTTCTTTCCTTTCCTCCAACCCTTCAGGGAAGGATCCGACCCCCTCCAAGAGTGAGTCATCAGCTCTGTGGTGAGAACCACTGAGTCACCAAGCTGCAGCAAACAGGACGGGCTGAGCTCCCGGGGAGCACTGGGCATCACTGCAGCTTGTACATCCCTTATGCCACTGCTGTCCTCAGGGGAACTTCTCCCAGCAGGAGAAGGGATGGTTGATGTTGCTTTGCGGGATGCTGAGCATGGAGGATGAAATCACCCCAGATGAGGGGTGCAGGCCCCTCCATGGCTGTGGCCAGGCTGGAGAGCAAGGCTGGGGGGGGGGCAGGAGGGGTGGCCCAAAGGCTTTAGGGGTGTCAATGCACTTGAGCATGTCCTGGATGAAGCTTCATCTGGGATGGACATGCTCCAGAGAGGCACCCAAACCTGCAGGCAGCACCCAGGGAGGCACAGGTGAGATGCTCTCCATAGGGCAGAGGTCCCATGGGACACTGGGGGAGGGATGTGGCCACCCCATGCCTGTCACTGCGTATCCCTTGGCAGGGATGTGCTGCCTGGTGCAGGCAACACAGGGAGGGAGTTAAAATGCTGAGGAACAATGCAGGGCAGAGTGGGGGGGATCCTGGGGATTGGGACCCTTGGGGACAGGGATCCTTTGGGACAAGATCCTCAGGGACAAGTGTTCTTTGGGATAGGATCCTTGGTGATGACAATCCATTGGGACAGGAATCTTTCCCAGGCATCCTTGGGGAGTGAGACCCTTGGGGATGAAGTCTTTAAGGGTGGAGACCTTGGGAACAGGAATCCTTGGGGAAGGCGATCCAAGGGATCCTGGGGGATGAGGACCCTCGGACAAGGGGACCGTTTGGGACACAGACAGTTGAGGATGAGGATCCTTGGGCAGTGGGATGCTTTGAGACAGAGTCCACGGTGACAGGGCTCCGTGGGGACAGGGCTCCGTGGGGACAGGGCTCTACAGGGACATGGATCTATGGGGACAGGACTTTATGGGGACAGAGCTCTATGGGAACAGGGCTCTATGGGAACAGGGCTCTATGGGGACAGGGCTCTATGGGGACAGGGCTCTATGCGGACAGGACTTTATGGGGACAGGACTCTATGGGGACAGGACTCTATGGGGACAGGGCTTTATGGGGACAGGACTTTATGGGGACAGGACTCTATGGGGACAGGACTTTATGGGGACAGGGCTCCATGGGGACAGGGCTCTATGGGGACAGGGCTCTATGGGGACAGGACTTTATGGGGACAGGACTTTATGGGGACAGGGCTCCATGGGGACAGGGCTCTATGGGGACAGGGCTCTATGGGGACAGGGCTCTATGGGGACAGGACTTTATGGGGACAGGACTCCATGGGGACAGGGCTCCATGGGGACAGGACTTTATGGGGACAGGACTCTATGGGGACAGGACTCTATGGGGACAGGGCTCTATGGGGACAGGACTTTATGGGGACAGGACTCTATGGGGACAGGACTCTATGGGGACAGGGCTCCGTGGGGACAGGGCTCTATGGGGACAGGACTTTATGGGGACAGGACTCTATGGGGACAGGGCTCTATGGGGACAGGGCTCTATGGGGACAGGACTTTATGGGGACAGGACTCCATGGGGACAGGGCTCCATGGGGACAGGACTTTATGGGGACAGGACTCTATGGGGACAGGACTCTATGGGGACAGGGCTCTATGGGGACAGGACTCTATGGGGACAGGACTCTATGGGGACAGGACTCTATGGGGACAGGGCTCTATGGGGACAGGACTTTATGGGGACAGGACTCTATGGGGACAGGACTTTATGGGGACAGGGCTCCATGGGGACAGGGCTCTATGGGGACAGGGCTCTATGGGGACAGGACTTTATGGGGACAGGACTCTATGGGGACAGGACTTTATGGGGACAGGGCTCCATGGGGACAGGGCTCTATGGGGACAGGGCTCTATGGGGACAGGACTTTATGGGGACAGGGCTCCGTGGGGACAGGACTTTATGGGGACAGGGCTCCGTGGGGACCGTGGTCCCACCGCTGGAGCCCCTTGCTGCGCGGACCGGGTCGGCTTCGCCGTCCGCGCTCTGCTGTCCCTCGCGGCGGCCCGTCGGGCCGGGTCACGTGGCTCACCTGGCCCAGGTGAGGCGGGGCCGGGCGCCGTTCGCTCGCTCGCAGGTAACAGCGGGGGGGGGGGGAGCCGGGCCCCGGCCGCGACCCCAACCGGGACCCCAAACCCGGCCCCGGCCCCAACCCCAACCCCAACCCCGGCCCCGCCGCCGCTCGGCGCTTCCCCCGGCGGGGCCGCCCGCCCTGGGCCCGGGGGCAGCAGCAGGAGGCCGCGGCCGGGAGGGGCGAGCACCCCCGTGGCCTCCCCCTCCGCCAAGAGCCGGGTTCTCCGTCTCCGTGCGCCCCGGGCCGGGGAGGCTGGCGGCTGAGGGACAGCCCCCCCAGCGCCCCGGTGCTGTCGTTGTTCCCCCCCCCTCCCGGCTCTGATCCCCTCCCTGCTCTGGGGCCTTCCCGGCCCTCGCCCTGCGAGGCTGGTGTCGGTAGGAGCTCTGCCGGGGGGTGCTGGGTCTCTCTGGTCCCTCCTGGGGTCGGCTTGGCGTTGGAGAGCCGATACCTTGATGGGGAGCGCGGCGGGGACGGGAGGCTCCCCCCCCCCCCCCAGCCGCTGTTCTCTGCTGCCGGCTTCTCCTCTCCCCAAAATCCACCGTCTGGAGGATGTCGGGGACGCAGAGAGGGCAGAGCAGCCTCTGCTTGGGGGCCCAGGCGGGGCTACCCCTCCCCGCAGCGCTCCCTTAGTGAGGAGGAAGGGGCAGCACCGAAGTGGAGTCCTGTAGTCAGCTGGAACAGGAGGTGCTTTGGGCAGGGGGTGCCGGGGAGCGTTTGGCGAGAGGCAGTTCCTTGTCTGGGCTGTTTGTATCCTAGGTAGGCTCAGCTGAGAGGGTGCAGCAGCACAGCGAAGAAGCCAGCTCCGTGTTCCTCGAGGCCAGGGTCTCTATTGCTGCCCCCTGCCAGGGGTCTGAGAGCTTTATGGGGTGGCTTTTGGCATCTGGCAAGGCTGTTTAGAAACCACTTCTTGATGCTTCCATCTACTTATGATAAACTGGGTCGTATATCCTGCATTTAGGTACCTCAGTTACTGTTCTTGCTTCCCTAGTCCCTAACAACAACGGCAGTGTGGCTATTGGCAAACCGATGTGACCTTGTTAAGTAGATTCACTACTTAATTTAGCTTTTTCCAAACTCTCAAAGGAAACCCTGAACAATGAAGATCTTAGACCCCGGCTAACTCATAGATGCACAAACTCCTCGTTCTTCTGAAGCAGATGCTCAAGTTCTTTAGGAGGATCTTCACTCTTCACACCTGGTACCTGCGTGAGACCAGACAAAGCTCCCACCCGTCTTGTGAGTATCAGCTCGGCCGTGGGTTTCAGTCAGAGCTTTTCTTTAGGGCTGTGTTAGGCAGCTGGCTCCAGGTTTCAGACCAGTCCCTTGCCGCTGGATCGAGGTGCTGTGTCTTGTCTGTGCTCCTGGGGAGCTCCTCCAAGGTGTGAGCTGGTGGTCACAGCAGCCTGAGATGAGAAGGGGAGGGAACGGGGCGAGCTCAGTGCTCAGGGCCAGAGGCGTCTCTGATGCCTGATGCCACCGGGGGTTTGTGCAATGGCAGGCAAGAGGTTTAATCTCTGTGCCTGCAGGTGTCTTTCTGCAGAGCTGCGATAATGCTCCTCCCTGTGTCAGAGATGCTCTGAAACGTCAGAATGTTATATATGGTTATATAAATGGTTGTTACTGTGCAGTGCATGCATTAAAATCTGATGAGGCCATGGTATTAAGAGCGTTTTAAACTGCATTACAGTACTGATGAAGCTGAGGTAAAAGCCATGTTCCTAAGTGAAAGCAATCAAAACTCTCCACTGATGCTCAGTCGGGGGAGCTCTGCCTGCTCAGCACTGAAATTGGAGTGTCTGGGGCTTTTATATTTAACATATTGACCAGGAATGTGCAGAAGGAGCTCCTGGGACATGCATTGCTTATGGATTTTTGTAAGATAATGGAGCCAAAGCATTCCTGGAAAGCAGTGGTGTGCTGTAACTGCCCGACTTTCACTCTGGGCCTGCTTCTTTGTGTGGAAAACACGACTATTTGTTTTTAAGAAGGGCAAAGGAGGCAGTACTCTAACAGGATAGGATAGAGGTATATATTCATGCTTAGGATGCCCTAAGAAAGTGCATAGTAGAACAGCAGGGAAAGTCCAAAACTGCTTAAGCTATGGCTGGGCTTTCACTGCTTATTAATTAGCCTAATTAGGATTTAAAAGGATCTCTTGGGGGTGAAAGCAGTGTTAGCCAAGAGGCTTAGAAACCGTGGGCAGTTTAGGGCCCCACCACAGTCTGGGCTAAAAGCAGCTGCAATAGGAGTAGTGGAGGGTGACAGCCTTGATGTGACTTTCCTCTCCACCACCCAGTGCTGAGCTTCCTTCATAAAGGGAGATAAAATGTGCCATGCTCTGCTTGATGGATGTGTGGAGCTCAAGTGTGACAGTGTGCAAACACAGTTTACTCCTGTGTGCAGAGCTGGGGCTGTTGTGTTAGTCAGTGAGAATGGTTGAGCACGTAGGCTGCTGGTAGGGTTTCTGTAGTAGGGCTTTGTGAAGGTTTTGCTCCTGTGAGGCTTGATTTGAGAGTGACTTGATGACAAGATTTTCTCTTTAATCCAGAAGAAGACAGTTTTCATAGGAAAGCCTTTGGCATAACTTGGCCTTAGCATGACTAGCAAAAATCATTAGTGTTAGTAACGCTGCTATTGCTAAACCCTCTAAATAGCATTGAATAATTTGGAGTCTGAATTGGCAGCTTGCATAATAATTGATTGCTTGTCATCTCCTCCTGGGCATGGTGTGTTTTGAAATGGATAGGCACTGTCAGGGCCCAGCTTAATCCTAAAGAATGCAAGACAAAGGGGAAGTTGTTTAAAAGAAGATACTTTCCCTCTGGAGCCTGTCAACTGGCTCCACCTATGGCTGTGATACTCATTTATTGCTTTGGAGCCTGAGTCTTCCAGCTGCGTGGAGGAAACCTCTTCTGAAGGATACAGGGATTTTGATGTCTTAAAAACAGTCCTTTTAAAACAGCTCTTTTGATTGAAGCATCTCCTGAAAGGAAGCAGCAAAGTTGAATGGTTGGAGAACCCTGAAACACAGGCTGGATCCCCTCCCTGTGCAAGTGAGAGCAGTGTGAATCCTAGTGCAAAATGCTTGTGCAAATAATGGGACTATCAAATTGGGAAATCACTGAATCTAAATGTTGGGTTCTTCTCTGTTGATCAGCAGCTTGCTAAGGTGAAACTGGTGATGAATCCTTTGTTTGACTTGAGACCTCCTTGTTCTGCAGGTGCCTGAGCAGTGAGCCATGCTGGGCCGGAAAACAGGACTCCCCCACGAGCTGAACAGCCACCGCCAGCTGAACCAGTCCTACCAGGAGGCTGTGCCCCTGCGGACCAGGGCATCCAAGGAGGCAGATGTCAGTTTGGAGGTGTTCAGTGGCTCTACACCTGAAATCAAACAGGGCCGCAGCAGAGCCCAGCAGATGCGGGATAGGAAAGGTCGCAAAGCTGATCTCAAAGACTCCAATGGGAGAGAGGCAGAAACGATTACCTTTATTTCTGGTACAGCAGAGGCTCCCCCAAACCAGAGCTTTTGCTGTTCCTCTCTGTCTCAGGCCTGGAACACATACAAGGCTGTTTTCTGTTGTATAGTGACCTGTGGGGGCTGCTTTCAGGACTGCAGTGTCTGTATCCCCTATCCAGGGCCCACTGAGACCTCCACTGATGATGGAAAGAATGGAGATTATAATGGGCGATTGCCAAACAGCCCTGCCAACGTCTCTCCCACTGAGAAAAATGGGAACCAGATCAAAAAGTCCAGCATGGGTAGCAGTTTCAGTTACCCAGATGTGAAACTGAAGGGCATTCCTGTCTATCAAAACAGGAGCCCCAGCCACCACCTGGAATCAGATTCGTGCTGTAAAGAGCTGCTGCCAGAGAAGCCCTTCAGGAACAGCATAGAAAAGCCACCCCTCCCCAGCAGCCACCGGAGTTCAGAGGAGTACTATTCCTTCCACGAGTCTGACCTGGACATCAGCGAGCTGAATGGCTCCATGTCCAGCAGGGAGATTGATGTCCTGATCTTCAAGAAGCTGACGGAGCTCTTCAGCGTCCACCAGATCGATGAGCTGGCCAAATGCACATCAGACACTGTCTTCCTGGAGAAGACCAACAAGATCTCAGACCTCATCAATAGCATAACTCAGGACTACAACCTGGATGAGCAGGATGCTGAATGCAGGCTGGTCCGAGGCATCATTCGCATCAGCACCCGGAAAAGCAGAGTCCGGCCCCATATCTCTATCCCAGCCAGCCAGAGCCATGAGGAGAAGTCCAGCAGAGGCAACGCACCAGACAGCGGGAATGAAACCATGCTGGAGTCCATGGTCATCAGCCAGGATGGTATGTGTGGCTTTCCTGGTGCTGCTGCTTCAGAACAAGAGGGTTATTTATATGGAATCACAGAGTAGTTTGGGCTGGAAGGGACCTTAAAGCTCCTCCAGCTCCAACCCCTGCCATGGGCAGGGACACCTTCCACTAGAGCAGCTTGCTCCAAGCCCCTGTGTCCAACCTGGCCTTGAACACTGCCAGGGATGGGGCAGCCACAGCTTCTCTGGGCACCCTGTGCCAGCGCCTCAGCACCCTCCCAGGGAAGAGCTTCTGCCTAAGAGCTCATCTCAATCTCCCCTCTGGCAGGTTAAAGCCATTCCCCTTGTCCTGTCCTTACATTCCCTTGTAAGAAGTTCCTCTCCAGCTTTCTTGTTGGCCCCTGTAGATACTGGAAGGCTTTTCATTTTATCAAAGCCATGGAGATGTGACAATGGAGCAGAAATGAAAGCCGGTGCCTGTCTTCAGGCTGGGCTTTTTTTCCTGGGATGTGTGAATGGAGCTCCTTCTGTATTACTGGAGACCTCTGCTTCTCACCAGTGATTGTGTTGGGGCTTTCTAGATAGTATCTTTCACTGTCAAGGAAGTTTGTGCTGAGCAATAGAAGTTCTGCTGCTACTGCAATGATTCTGCTTTCCTCCTCACCTCTAAGCTGGGCAGAAAGACTGAGTCAAACTTAACTGGTATGACCAGATGAGCTGGCTTGTGCCTGAGGATGTCCAGTTACTCAGCTGCCTCTTTCCCGTGAGCTACCAGTGCTCTTTGCTAATGCCACCCTTAGACTATACTGTGACTGGGAGCCTCCTTGGAGCTGGGACTTCCTCCACACAGTGGGTGAGGAGCTGACAGTAAATATCCCTGCAGAGAGGAGGGAAGGGCTGCTGCCACAGCGTAAGTGCTTCCTGGCTGTTTGAGGGATGCTTTCCTCCTGGTCTGGAGCACTGACCTCCAGAACAGCTTGTAAGAGAGACCTTGGAAAGCTCAGTGTGGGGGGTAAGGAGAGGTCCAGAAATAACGGAGGAGGAAACCCGGGTGGTTTAGCACTAAGGCTGCTGTTGCTTCCTGGTGTTTAAGAACGACAAAGCTCAGATTACCAAGACAATGGTGGAAGCAATCAATGGGACTTTACCTCTCCTATTACCTGAGGGTGGTGCCTTCCAAGCTGAGCCCTGTGTATTCCCTGGCTGGGATCAGTCTTGAGTCACAGCTGCCCATCCTTTCATATCTCAGCCCCTCTTGGCTTTCATTCCAGATCTGGACGTGCAGATATCTGAAGAAACATCAGCAGATGTGATAGCCAGGAACATGAGGCGACACAGCAGTGCAGGTAACATACCTGGCCAGGGTCTTCATTGCAGATATGCATCACAGGAGTGAGAGGAATGCCCTGGATCTCCCATGTTACACCATCCCTCCATTTTCACCCCCGAAGGCTGGGCTGACACCTGTCTCTTTAGGTTACCATAAGGAGAGTAGTTCTCTTGAGCTTTGGGCATGAAGGGAGCTCAGAAGACTGCTTGGGTCGGTGGGTGCTGGAAAAGAATGGAACCCAAGTCTGGAGTGATCTCTGTCCATGCACGATGCTTGGCCTGAGAGCTTTCTGTCTTGGGGTGTCTGTGGGGCTGTATTTGGGGTGTGACTGGCTAAGGTCACAGCTGGGTTACACTGGGAACAAAAGGAACTGTGCAAAAGAGAAGCAGGGCAGGGTGATGGGCTGTCCCCTGAGCTCTGATCCTCCCAGCATTACATGCTCCACTCCAAAGAGCAGCCCAGGGCTAAAAGACAAGTTTTCTCCTGCATAATAACAGATCTGTCCTAGGAGATGGCTACAATACAGGCAGGGTTGTTCCCTGCCTGTGGGCTTTGTGTGGCTTTCTCCTCCCTCATGATACACAAAGCCTTTGTGGCAGATGCTTGCCTAACTGCCAGGCTGCTACAGTTCACGCTCTCTAATGTCACCCTCTCTTCTCTTTCCTCTCCAAGGCTCTCCAACAAGCAGAGATTCCTCTTTCCAAGACACAGAGACTGACTCATCCGGGGCACCTCTGCTTCAGGTGTATTGTTAAGGAAAAGGACCCAAGCAGCAGGCAGGCATTCTGAGGCTCTGCTGCTATCAGTTTTCTCCTCTTTCAATATGGAGTGTGCTATGCCACTTACTTTTTCCCCCCAGTCCACCCTGATCCTTGGTTGAAGCCAAATTTCTCCTGCTCTCTAGATTTCACAGGATTTTTATGTTTTCTTGGACAATATAGAACATCAAGGAAGTGAACTGTGGAGCTAATGAACCTGGGAGGTGAAACGTGCCCAGGGAAGAGATGACAGACAAGGAAGTATCAAATAACTTGTGCCTTTGTGATTTCCATACTTCATGTTTAGCTTCAACAACCTCTGTGGCCCAGCCCTTTTCCTCTGCTTTTGAGGATCTGTTGCCCAATTCTTGCTTTCTGGCATTGCAGAACTCAGTTTGGGTAGGGAAGAACTGGGTGATGACTCTGTGTTTGTGCTGATCCTGAGTTGAGGACCGAGCACTTGCTCTCCAGGGACCCAAATCTCTATTTAAAGTTGCTGGGTGAGTCCCAAAACCTTTTAAGTCCTTTATCCATGGTGCTTGCAGAAGCCAGGTCTGCCTTTTTCTCCACTGACCACCCTTAGTGGTGTCATCATCTGCTGCGCTTATGAGAAGGTTCAGGTAACGTGGTTCATTTAATCTCTGGCCTCTTGGGGTGTCTCCTGAGATAGTGCCAGTCACAGAGGGGTGGGATGCCCGCACAGGCATCCCCTTTCTCAAGGAGACCACGGGGGTCAGCGCTGCAGTCACTGCCAGGTATGGATTGACTTGTCAGCTCTTCCTCACTCATCTGCCCAGCCCTCTGCCTGGCATTCACACTGGCTGCTGGGCCAGCCTTGCACTTGGGAGATGGCAGCAGAGGGAAAGTTGGTTCATTTTGAATGGGTTTTGTAGTTAGGAATAGGGCTGTTTGCCTATTCTTGCTTTGAGAGGAAAGCATCCCCTCAGAGGGTCTCCAGGGGTCCATGAGGACCTGCCCTTCCGTGCCTTCTCCTTCCCTTTGCTCCGCTCCAGCTGCTCAGAAGCAGGAGATGGGGCATTGCCACCCCGAGGGCACAGTGCCAGCTGGCCTTGAGGGCTGCGGCGTTGCAGCAGGAGGAAGCTCTATCTTACTGCTGTTACCACTTGGATGTTTATCAGAAAGCAAACAAGGTGAAGCCATGGGACTTGTTTGTCCGTTCAGGTGCCCTTGGACGTGAGCAGAAAACACTTCAGCTGTGTTTACCAGCCATGGCATAAACGCACCCACTGGTTTCTGGGGGAGAGGGAAACCAAAATAGCCCCCGTGCTTTGGTGTGGACCATGGTTTTGTGCCTGACTTGAACTGAACCGTGCCTTTATTTCCTAGCCTGTGACTACTTTTCAAATGGTTTGCTAGGGAGGGAAAGGATTTAATTCCTCCCATGAGCAGCCAGGCTTATTTAACCAGCCAGATCCCTTTGAAATGGTTCAAGTGCCTGTTGGAGCCTGGTTTTGTGACCTGCTCGTTCCTGAGCATGCCTTCCTAACTCATGGACATGACCAAGCCCACACCTGGGGACGCTGACGGAGAGAGCCTTTGAAAATAAAGGGGAGAGACTGAGACTTGGATTTGACTTCCCCTCCCTGCTTTGTTGGGTTGTGAAGAACCCCATTGATGCAAGCAGGAGCCTTGAAGCCAGGCCAGGACTCCCAGAGGAGCTGTGTTTGGTCGCCTCCTTCCAAATGCTACTGAACGGACCCCTTTTGGCTTCCTGCTTCTGAATGGATTTGTACATCTGTGTTTGGACCAGTTTACTTCAACCTGTGCACTGAGGCATCAAGCATGGGTCACGCTGACATGCAGCTCTGTGCTCTGCGCTGAGCTGTGGAGACGAGGCCTGAGGATGGACTTGCAAAGAGCTGCCAATCACCATTACAGATGCAAGAGCACGTTTTTCATGTTTAGTCTTTGTATGAAGAGTGAATGTGGATGGATTAAGCTTGCAAACACACCCCCACCCCCCCCAAAACCCCACCAAGAGGAAGACTCTCAACTGGATGGTCCCTGAAGCTGGTGCCCCTGTGGTGTCTTATGGGATTCTTTTGCACTCCTTGGCCTTATATGTCTGATTTGGTCATTTTTATAAAGCAGAACGATGTGCTCTTTACCTGTGCTGTGTCTCTTGCATTCCTGCTGGCAGCAGGCCAGGGGAAGCCTGGGCCAGGCCAGGAGCATTGCCCAGAGCATTGCTGGTCCCTGCTTTCCCAGCAGCACATGGACAAAGGTAACTTTGTCCATTGGGCAGTGCGTGCCCAGGGGGATTGATTGTTCAGAGGCTGAACGTTGTGGGCTGGTGCACGCAGGGAAGCTGGGGGCAAATAAAGGAGCTGCTGGGAAGTGCCTGTTTGCACACAGGGAAACTTGGACCTTCCCTGAGAGGTGATGCTGGAACTGAGCTCAGGCATTAATAGAGGCTCTGGAGTGGCTGCTGGGCTGGATGGATCTGCTTGCAGGGGGGAGGTTGGCTCACTCACTGCCCCTGTGACCTGAAGGACCAGTTTTGCACTGATTTCACTGCAGGATCTCAGCTGATGACCTGCAGAGCCCCATTCCCTGGCACTGACCTTCTCTCCCCCTCCGTGGGCAGAGGACACAGGGAGGTGGTTGTGGTGGGTTTTTTCCCCTTGGTGTATAGGACATCTCCAGGCAGAAGAGGGTGGATGGGGTGAAGGATTGGCATTAATCCCTTCTTTTTGTTTTCCTTAAGTGTAGTCTGTTGAGGACTTCTTTGGTCCATGCAGACAGGCAGAAGACTTAACCCCAAACCTGAGTCCTGCACACTGTCCCTTGCCTGTTCTATCCTGCTTCTCCTAAACCAACCCACCCTTAGGCACAACCCACTGCACTTGTGTGAGATGTGTTTCCTGGAAGGATTTCAAAGCCATAACCAGGTAAATGCTGCTTTCTCTCTGAGACAGGTCTCCAGAGGAGATACTGTGCCTGGAGCCCTTGAACCAGCTGCTTGGGGCCCCAGGGACATGGAGCAAAGGCTGCCGGCGGCAGCTTGCTGGTCCACCTCTAGCAGCCTGTGTGGGGATGTGGCCATGTCCCCATCTGCTCCTAAACTTCCCTGCTAGCTCCCTGGACAAGCCTGGGCCACACTTTCCTGCCCTCTGCCTGCCCTTCCTCTCTAACCCCCTCCAGTGCTTTTCCTGGAAGCAGGATGTCTGCCCTCAGCACTCATTGCAGTGACCAAAGTGACTGAGGAGCTGTAGCACACAGCATTGCTTCTGCTTCTCTCAGGCCCATCAAATCCTTGGGAAGAGGCTGTTCCTGAGGAATCCGAGTCCAATCCCTGCTCAGTGCAGCTCTGCTCTCAGCTCATCCCCTGCCCCAGAACACTGCTGCCAAACTGCTGCTATGGGATCGCTGCAGTTCCTGGTAACAGCGGCAAGCTTTGCGTTTCAAACTACAACGCTGTGGCCAGCTCTCCTGCTTCCGAGTTCACTGCGTGGACCGTGGGGTTTCTCGCTCACAGCCACACATGGAATGAACCCACAGGGGGGTTTTGTCTGCTGAAGGTTGTGTTTGTGGTGACCAAGCTGCCTGGGCTGCTGCTGTGGTGGGTTTTGCTCTGTTGAGTGTTCTGCAGGGACCTGGCAGGGGTTGGTTGCCCAAGTGGGGATCTTACAAACACAAGCGGGCTTTACCCAGCTGTGTGCATGTGAACGGGCGCTTTCCACCCCGGTACTTCCTTCTGGGAACCTGACTCAGCACCTTTCTTTTCCTGAAGACGTTGCTTGAGTTTTATTTGGCTTGGTTTTGCCAGCAGACTCTCCAGAGACTCGGTGTCCTCGCCATGCCATGGCTGTGCTGCTCTTTAGTGGCTTCAGTGAGACCCAATGTACTGAGCAGCCCAAGGAACCCCCCGTCAGGATCAGTAACTGCTGGGAACAGTTCTTTGAGTGCTAAAGAAATCAATCCATCTCCCCTTTACACTCTGCACTATTGATTTTAGTGTGTTTAGGAGTTAGAAAGTGGATGGATTGACACTGATTCTTTACAGCCTTGGCGGTAGCAGAGGAGCTGGGGCTTCTCCTCAAAGTGGTGATGCTCAATAGCCAGTGCCTCTGTTTCCCTCACTGGGGCTTTGCTGTTTCGTTGTTCTTTCCAAAGCAGTCTGGGCTGCTCCCCAGTCTGATCTGCAGTGGTCATTAAGAGAAGCTAAGCCAAGAGCTGCTGGAGAGCAAAAGGAAAGACTGGGAGAACCCTTGACCGCATGGAACATCCTCTGCAGAGCCTGCAGCCCTTCAAGGGATTGCTCTTACAGCAGGTGCGAAGGGGCCAGGCCACTGGAGGAGCTCTGGGCTGTGCTCTGCTGCGGCTCCGGCGGGTGGCAGCACCCAAACGGCTTCTCCAGGTGACTTGGGTGTAGGAAGGCAAAGGGACCTTCCCCACTCTGCTGGGCCTTAGGCAGGGAAGATGCCAGCAGAGATGAGGATGGATTTGCAGGGGTGCTCAGTGTTTCCCTGCTGTGGTCTCCAGTAACTCAGATTGAGATGGGGCTTGCCGTGCTTTAAACCACTTCTGCAGCTTCTCAGACCAGAGCTGTCCTGCCTGGCATGATTTATTCCAGGGAAAACTGTCCTTCGGAAGCAAAAGGGTGCTTTGGATTCCCCTTGGCCTGGGGGAAGGTCAGTGGCAGCTGGATGTTTGCAGACCACAAGGCCATCAGGAGAAACACCTTCTGTTCCGCTGGCTGGAAGGGTTGAAGTCCAGGGGTAGTGCTGGGATCAACCTGGGATCACAAACACAGCGCCGGGCATTCACCTGCAGCAGGTCTGGAGCCACAGTGAGGGCCCTGTTTGCCTTTCCCTTGGCCTGCCTGGAAGGCCAAATGACATTCCTTTACCCCCAAACCCTCCCTCTCTGCTTCCTCTGGGGCTCCTGCCACTGCTTCTTCCTTGTCTTCACTCTGTCTGCTCTCAGGTGCTTCCCAGCCTGCAGCCTGAAGGGGCAGATGTGGATTGTCACAGATCCATTACCCTGACCCCTGCTGAACACACCATGAGCCACGACCCTGCAGGGGCTGAGGACCTGAGGTTTTGGGTTTGGTGACACGGAATGAGCTCCACAAGCAGCACAGGCACCCCAAGGCCATGTACCTGCCACCCGCTGATTCATGCCAGCGAGCAGATCAGGTCAGGCTCAGGGTTTCTGGTGCTGGTTACAGGGCTGAGGTGGTGAAGAGGAAGTAACAAAGCTCAGGCTGGGCTCGGGGTGCTGCCATGAACTGGGAGAGTGTAGAACTGGCCCCGTTTAGTCCTGGATCCTGCTGCAGGGACAGAGCCCAGCCGGCTCCCCTGGATCTCCAGCTGCACAAGGGAGCAGCAACAGTGCTTTGACATAGCTGAGAACAGGGTGAAACTCATCACACCCCTGCCAGCCCACCCACACCCCAGTGCAGCCCAGACACTGCCAGGTACCCTCACCCCAGGCCAAAGCACCTCCAAGGCGCTGCTTTATCACGGCCAAAGCACAGGCAGCTGTAAGATGAACAGTCACAAGGATCCCAACGGCAGCCACCCCAGCCTGGGTCCTTCCTCACCCACAAGGTCACTACTCCACTGGGTGGGTGCCGTTTTGATCCCAAGAGGCTATAAAACTGGGAGATTAAACGCAGACAAGGTCCTATTGTGTAGAAAAAAGCCCTAAACCCGAACAGGCAGGTGCAGTGCCAGGCTGGACTTCGCCCAAGCTGGTTTTCCAGCCGTTTGTGCCCACTCCCTCTGGCTGGAGGTGGAAATGTTTCAGGGAGGCAGAGACAAGAACCACAGCAGCAGGGATCTGGGGTAGCCTGCAAAGGACTTTCCTTGTTAGCTCATCATAAAGGAGACCTGGGGCAAGGGTGGCTTCCTCAGCACAGTCATGTGCTGCTACGTGGAGAGTAGGGCTTAGAGCAATGGGCCTTGGTCAGCCTCGTGTTTAAGTGGAGCCTGGAGTTCATCAGCACTCAGGAGCAAGACACGAGGTTCCAACTGTCTCTCCTTGGCCAGGCAGGCACCACGGTCCAGAGCAGGGAGCCTGGAGACATTGCCCCCTCCCTGCTCACACCCCTGCAGGAGAAACCACAGGCTCTACTTGGAAATAAGCCACGTTTTTTCCTTTATGTTGCACTGCGGTTGAACACGGTAAGAACATGCAGAGAAATGCCACTCGGCAGCAGGAGCTCAGGGAACAGCAGTGCCTGTCAGCAGTCAGCAAGGGAAGAGGCTCTTAGGAAAGAGGAAGGAGACAGAGTCCCAGCAAGAACAGGCCCCCATCCTCTCCCCTGCCCACAGCCACAGGCTCCCCAGCCTTCCCTTACCATAAGGCAGCAGATCAACCCCTCCAGCCTAGAAGCAGCAGGAAAGGAGGAGCAGAGTGTGTCTCCACTGCAATAGCTGGTGGTTTTAGACCAGTGTTTTCCCTTCCCAAGGAGGCAGAAGGAGAATTTACAAACTAAACTGGCCCTTGTTTTCACAGAAAAGCAGGAAGCTGATGAGAAGGGAGTAAAAACTCAGGAGTACCTACTGCCAAACTGCAATGGCAAAGAGTGCATGAGCAGCTCGGAAGAGCCAGGAGACAAAGCTAAGTGATACATCAAGGGTATGTCCCAGAACCTCTCGACTCTGGCTCCTGTTGCTCTAACTCCCTTTTTGCTCTATCCCCTCCTTCTCTCTTAACTGCCCTTTGGGAAGTGTCTCAGATGGTTTCAGTTGGAGCTGCTGCAGCCTTGTGTTCTGCTCAACACAGGACAACTGAGGATGACTTTGTGAAGCTGCCTCCACTGCAAGCTCGGGTGGGGATGCTCAAGTGTCTACTCGCCCAAGGTAAGGGATGTCCAGCAATACAGATCCTGCCCCATTCAACGGGATGACTGAAAGAGGGGGGAGAAGGGGAGGGCTCAGTTGAATTTAGCTTTTGAAAAGTCCATTTCTGGATGCTGTTCCATGAACCTGCAAGGAAAACAAAGACAAGAGCATGAGTCAGCAGGAACCACAGAACAGTTTGGCTGCCGGGAGGACAAAAGGCATCCCTACTTCCTGCACTGTCAAGTTTGCTTTGTCCCCACACCCTGCAGGGCAGGGACTGTTCTGCTGAGCTCCTTAGGGGACAGTCCCACACTACAACCTTTTTCCTCAGGTCAATGGTATCACAAATCCTACCAGCCATTAAGGTCAGCAAGTCCAGACACAGGGAAGCTATTAATTATCAAACACATACTCTTTAGCTGTTACCTCTCAGACAGACACGTAGCAGGAACGAGAGATTGCAGGGCAGAGGGGAGATTGTGAGAGCAGACTATGATTTAAGATCAAACTTGTTAACTTAAGCATTCCTGGGGACACGGGGAGTATCTCCAGTGCTGTGACAGTGAAAACTCATGAAGGAAGAAACCAGAGAAACCTGGTTTCCAGCTAGGTGCAACCTGATTTCACATGTACTGCAATGCCAGCAGGCAGATAGGAGTATTTGGACTCAGGTTGCCACATTAGAAGGTTCTGAGAACAATTCACTGTGCCTCTGAGTGATCAGGAGTAAAGAGTGCACGGAGAAGCTCCTGGCTTTCTCCTCTGCTCTGCAGTTCACCAAGGGACACAACACAGGACCAGATGGAGATGCATAAAGTAAGGGCAGGCCTCTGTCTTCCTCCGTGCTCTCATCTCATGGTTTCCCCTGAAACACCACCACAGCATTTCCACCTTCCACTTCCATGGAAACAGGTGCTGCGAGAACAGTGTGTTTTTAGCAGCCAGATGGGCTTCACAGGCAGAGATTAGGACCCACCTGAGTGTCACTGAGTCTGCTTTGGCCTGAACAACGTCTAAATGTCCTCTCTGCTCTTTGCCAGCCAACCTGCCCAGCTCCAGAGCACTGAACGAGTGACCTTGCCAGCAAGGCATCCTGCATGTGGACTTCCCAGCAGGACAGGGCTACCTCCCACTCCACTAACAACACACAGGCACTAAGGAAGTGTGGCCTCTGCTCCAAAGCAGCTTCACCCTATGCTGTACTCAGGGCACTGATCAGAGCAAAGCTTCTGCCACTACAGATAAGCTAAGGAAGGAGAGGAGTCAGGCCTGCGACACCGATCCTCCTTCCAACCTAAGCTGTGGGTCTGTACTTGCTGAAGAAGTTGCTTGACCCAGAATTGCCTCCACACCTCCCCACACGGCCTTGGGAGCTCTGTAAGTAACCTCCCTGCCAAGGTGCATTTATGCCAAACAGGGCAATAAAGACATAAAAGTGCTATTGGCTTGGAGACAGCATTCTGGTGGCAAGTCTGCAGGGAGGGGAGATTATCTGGGCTATGGAGAAGAGGGAGATTAGAAAACAATCAAGATCATGTTAAAGTTCAGTAGAGATGGGACCTCCAGTCCCTAACATGCTTTCTGGACTTGAAAGCAGATTAGGGTAATTCCAGAGCTAGGCTATTCCCAGAATTTCCCGTTATGCTTTCTACCCCCAGGGGCTTTTATAGACACTGGTGGCTGGCCAATTCAATGCCTGTGTAACTGCAGATGTAAACACAGGTAGGATTGAAAGCCAACCTGCTTTCTGCTCATGTATTTGTGTCAAAGAGGAAGAGGAGAGGAGCTTGGGGAAGGGAAACCCCACAAATGAATGAGGTCTACTCACTTTTTCAAGATGTCTTGCTTCTTCTGTTCATCAGATGTGGGGAGGCCCATGGATTTCTGTCGCTGATCATACATCATTTTCTCCACCATACTGCGAGTTTCGCTGTCCAGGTCTGACAACTACAAGCAAGGGCTTTAATTAAAAGTGGAATAACTTTTCTCAACCTAAACATACACCCTGCTTGCAGAGAACCTGAATACACTGAGGTTACAAATACGGGTTGCCCAGAGAAGCTGTGGCTGCCCCATCCCTGGCAATGTTCAAGGCCAGATTGGACAGGGCTTGGAGCAAGCTACTCTAGTGGAAGGTGTCCATGCCTGTGGCACAGGGTTGGAACTTGATGATCTTAAGGTCCTTGAAAATCCTAATGATCCTACACACTGACGTTGTGCTTTGCTGTGAGCACAGGCTGCAGAAATACTTATACAGACACTAATTTATAAACTCAGCTTCATTCACTTGGAGTTTTGGAAGCACTTAAGTTCATGTAAGAGAAGGCTCCATTCAGTAGAACAAAGGGAGTTCTTACCTTTGAGTTCTCTGGATTAATCTTCTTGGTGTTGATTTCTGGGTCTGTGGACACGAGTTTGTTCCACCATTCCATCTTGTTGATCTGAAGGATGAAGTAGCAAAAGTATTTTATTTCTCCTGGGCTTGCTCTAGGAATTTTATGCCTCAGTCACAGGGAAAATCTGAACATGGATAAAGGGTACAGCTTTCATTCCGAACCACTTTAGGTAGCCTGAATTTCCACAACTGGGAAACTTGAGAGCATGTCAGATGTCACCTTTGGCATGACATAAATGGGATTACAACCAAATTGCCTGGAGAGGCCCAGAAGGGACACAATAATAATAGTGTCTGTCCTTGGGTTTTCATGTCACTAACAGATGTCAAAACATGGCATTATTCCATTAAGGCACAACTTTAAAATGACTGATCTCCTTCCAGCTGAGCAATGTGATATCCTGGACTAGCATGATGTCAGGCTGAAGACAGGGGGAACCTGCAAAACCCCACTTCCAGCAGTAGCCCTGACCAGGTACCAAGGATAAGCATGGCTCTTGTTTCAGCTGACAAAGCCCAGGGCTTTCACAGGGTTTGTCAGACTCTAATTTCAGGGAAGAGGCAGACAAGTCTGAATCCTCCCCAATTCATTCTGCTTTACCTTCTCCAGGTGCACAGTGACTGTTTTGCCATCTTCAATCAGCCAAGAGCTCTCCTCCACCTTCACTTCATTGAAAAGCTCTCCATCAATGACAGGCGAATGGCCCTTCAGGCCAACTTTGAGGCGCCGTCTCTGGATATCCACCACCATGTCCTTCCCCTTCAACCTGAAGTTCACCTTGAAAGGGATGGCCAGCTGGAAGAGACAAAGAGCACATTTCAGGAGCTGAGCAGTAAAGTCTCTCCTCACCCTCTCATGCTACTGTTCTAAGACTTTCTGCCTTGGTTTCATCAGAGTAAGACAGAACATGGAATATTTTCCTCGGGGTACTGAGTGAGTGGGAGGTAAAAGAATGCAAGAGTAAGTTTGGCAACAAGATGGCCAATAATTCAAAGGAACCATAAAAGGGAAGCAGATTTTAATGTCTTGCTAAAACAATACCATGGTTTGGTAAAGTTAACTGCAGCTTCTGGGGAATCTGGTTTAGTTGCCAAGCTCTCTCCCAGCTACTGAAATGCTGCTAAGTACAACTAAGAGTGTCCCACAGATAGCTGAGATCCAGGGCATTGACTCCACTGTTCTTAGAGCACCTGCTCTTAGTCCCTATCTCAGATTCCTCAAATCCTGGGACTAAGGCAACACTTACATCGAGTTCTGAAAGGGTCTGTGTCCATCTGTAATTTGGAAGGTCAGCTCCATTGCCAGAATTGGGTTTAAGTTTTCCTTTGTCCTTCTCATCTTCCTCTTCATCATCTGTTTCCTAAGCAACAATTTAAGGTGTAAAGTGTGGAATTAAGTGTGTGATTCTTAAAGAATGCCAGACTGGGCACACCCCTCCCATTCAAAGAGGTTTCCAGGGTTGTCCAGAAACTTATTTCTCTCAGCCTAAAATAAAGCCCCTAAATGAGCTTTACCTGTTTGTTAGAATCTGAAGAGTCACCTTCTTCCTCCGAGGGTTTCACTGGGACACTGTTAACCTGTCCTTGTGCCTCTTTCTTCTGCTTAAAAAGAGAACAAACACCCTCAGCCAAACGTTGGCACCTTGTGTTACTTGCTGATCTGACACTAGGTGGCCTCAACCTCTTCAGCTGAAACCACAGAGCAGGACTCAAGACCTGCACTGAAGAAATTTTAGCCCTTAGAACAGTGTTACAGGAAAGCAGTGCTGCTAAGGGGAAGATTCCCTTGGTCCTCACAGCTTTGGATGACTGTAGCAGATGTTGTTGCTACAATGCAACAGTTGAGCCCAGGCTGACAGCTGACACTGCAACGGAACAAGTCTGAGCCATTTCAAGCCTTCACTGCTACCAGAACTACACGCAGGCCAGTGAAAATGACCCAAATGGTACCTGCAGGCACCAGACCTTGCTTTTACCTGGTTGATTTCCAGCTGCAGCCTTTCTGCTTCCTCATCTGTAAGTTCCTTAATCCTTGGCTCGTTTGCTTCTTGCTTTTCCTTAGCAAGCTTTGCAGCTCGCTCTGACTTTTCACGCCGCTCTGCCTCCTGACGAGCCTTCTTCTCCTTCCGTTCCTTCTGGGCCAGTTTGTTGTGATGGTTGAAGGTGTCTGTGATCAGCTGAAAGACAGGAACAGCACCAAAGGGGGTTAACCAACCGCTACTCTTTCAAACCTAAATGAAGCCAATTCACTGTTTACTGAGAACATCCGTAGATGTTGTGGCTTTTCCCTTCCTTTTCGCTCCAGTCTTTTGACTGAAAATCTAAAGTGGCAGAAAAAGTATTTCTGTGTAGCCCTTCCTAGTTCTTCCTTACACAGGGATTCTCATGGAGGTAAGAGGGAAATAACAGTTCTCCATTTCTCCTGCCCTTTGTGCAGTTCCAGGATGAGCAGATGCCTAAGCCAGCCATTTGACAGCTACTCCATCTAGGACAGCACAGCTGGAAGAACAGAGACACCAGATCCAAGTTTTTTACCTACTTCTCACCTTACCCATGACTGGGCTTTTCCAGATGGAGACTTGGTGCCATGTTTTAGAGGAGAAACATTTGAAAAGCTCAATGATTTACACTCAGGGGCAAGTTCCTACATAAATCCAGTCCCAATTCTCATGTTGTTGTGACTATGAAAAGCAAAATGTCAAGGTCTCTGATGCAAAAGGCTCTACTGCTCAGCAGGGAGGCTGAGTACATAGGCAGGAAGCCAGAGCAACTGCCCCATGGCTGATAACACCAGGGGCACTGTGCAAAGAAGCACGTATGAGAACTGAAGTTTGCTCCGGAAAACAATGTAGATAGAACCCAAGAAAAGGAACTGGAGAGATTTCTCAGCCGGGGCGGGGGGGTCAGGTGCTGGTTTATATATACCCTAGAAACTTTCAGGAGGGTTCACTTCTTTCCCAAATCAACTCGAAGTATCCACACCTTGGAGTTTTGTAACCAACACAAACTATTTCTGCTTCAGAGGAGCAATTTGTTCAATTCTTGGTGCAGTTCCTGTGGTGTCAGAGATACTGCATTGAGCACCTTTGCAGAAGACCACACAGCATTTTAACAGACACCAGCCAAGGCACAGACAGAGATTTCTATGGAGTTGGCAGCAACAGTAGCCAGGACCTCCAGAATCATGGGCCAGTGTCATCTCTCAAATGCTACTCTGGTTTCACCCCCTGGGAGCATGCCCAGGAATTCAGGGAAAATTGTTCTTTAGGCAAAGAAAAATGACAGCAGGCTTCATCTTTCTTACTTTACAACCATCCTCTTTTCCTTCCTTTTCCTGCTTTCATTTTGTCCCTTTAAATACGAGATACAGTAAGTTACACACTGTCTTAGCAACTAACATCTACCCGGACACCTTCAGCACAGCAGCAGCACCCCATTTGCTGGAGTTCCAGCAGTCCAGGGAGAACAACTGCTATATTGCTAAGTATAAGCAAGAAAGTTTGGCCAGTTCATGTCTGAATACTCTGAATCTTATTTCCCTGCAGGGAAACAATTGAGTTTTTCAGCTCTGGAGCTGGGTGAGGAGCTCAGGCTGCCAGTGCACGGACCCCCAGGCTTGCTCCCCAGCTCCATACAGACAAAGGTGCAGGCGCCTGTGCAGAGATGTGGACTTTGTGCTTTTTCTGAGATGAACAAACAACGTAACGTGGGGTTATCAACACCACGGTGTGTGTCACCGTTAAGTCAGTGTGTCTGGCAGATTTGCTTTCCAAACAAGCCTTTGGCCAGAGCGTGGCAAAAGAACCTGCCACACCATTGGTACCATTTGAAGGAGCAATCAGATAGAGGCAACTGGTTTTAGCTTGCTTCAGCAATGTGTTTCATCAGCATCACAGTGTCCCCAAGCACACCGCAATGCTCTGGGCTGTTCAGGCAGGGAAGGCTCAGTACGGCACAGACAGAAGTGGCATAAAGGATTTGGGGTTTTTTTTACCTTCTCTGCTACTCCGTCTTCTCCCCCGGTGAAGAAATCCGTTTTACGCCTCAGGAAACTAAAGAACGTGTTCACAAGCTGGGAGAAGAAACAGGGATGGGGGGTGGGAGAAGGGGAGGAGACAAAGAAAGAGCAATGAGACCAGATCACACCAAGCCACCTCTTGTCCCTTGAGCAGCCTCTGCTCTTCATCCTCCCTATCCATGTACCAGGATCGTACTTAAATCAGCCCTGCGGCTGTTTCCCAATCCAACAGCTTTTGTGGAAATCCAGCTCCGGGATTCCCAGTGTCCAGAAGAGGTATTTGTGTGGTTGACATGAGGAAAGGGCAAGCAGTTTATTGTCAGGTCACCTTGGAGACACAGCTACTCCAACACCCCAAGCTGTTATGTGAGGCAGGAATTCGGGTGGGTATGTGTATGTATGTGCATCTATACACGTACATAGACTGAAATACTCGGTAGTTTTCTGCTACTTTAGATTTTCAGTCAAAAGACTGGAGTGAAAAGGAAGGCACTGGAATGGGCTGCCCAGGGAAGTTGTGAATGCTCCATCCCTGGCCGTATTCAAGGTCAGGCTGGACAGAGCCTTGGGTGGCATGGTTTAGTGGGAGATGTCCCTGCCCATGGCAGGGGGGGTGGAACTGGATGATCTTAAGGTCCTTTCCAACCCAAACTATTCTACGATTCTATATACACATGTACTGTACTTTGCTTCTTTGCACACTTAAACCTTTAAATTGTGCAAACTCACCCTTCCCCAAGACCTCTTTATTTTTACACCTACCTGGCTGCCAGATACCTCATGGACTTGGCAGTTTTAAACTGGCACCCCCGAACACCCCTATGGACATCCATACTCTTGATGGACTTGGCTTATCTTTATTTCCAAAGCATTCCGTCCTCTCCATATTTCAACCAGAGGTTTCCTTGCAGCACAAGGAGCTGCTCTAAGGAGCTGCGTCCCTAAACGATTCTCATGCGTCCCAGACCTCCAGCAAAGCAGGCTCTGAACGCTGCAGGGGCACACTGGGAAGCATGAGGTGCTTCCCCAGAGCCCTGTCCCAGAGGAGGGCACCACATTCACGTTCAAGTGCACTTCATGGTCGAGTCCAACCCCTCATCGGTTATCGGGGGGGGGGGGGCGCTAGGGACTGGGCACGTGGGGGGGCGGCAGGAACCGAGCCTCCTCTCGGGTGTTCTGCTTTGTTGTCGCCCTGCTTGCACTGTACCTCCGTTGGGGTGCGAGGGCGTAGGCCGAAGCTCCTCACCCCACTTATTAACCCCGTTAATTAACGGCCGGCTCTTCCGCGCTCCCCGGAGCTGGCGCTAGGCCCGGGCCGCTCTCGTAGGAGGAAGAGAGAGAAGCACACTTGCCTCCTGTGCACCGCTTGCACCTAGGAAAACCGGGCCCTCCACCCTCCCGCCCCTTCCCACTCTCTCCTCCCGGTCCGTCCTTCCCCCCCCCCCCGTCCCCGTTCCCCTTCGGGAACACGGGGAAGCTCCCGCCGCTGCCTCCCGGTGCCGGCGGCGCTACCTCGCGCACGCCGCCCTGGTGCTGCTGCGCCATGGCGAGCAGCATGCCGTCAAAGCGGTCCTCCTGCTCCGCCGCATCCTCCGCGCTCAGCCCCATGGCGCCCGCCTCAGCCCCTCACACCGGCGACCGGAACCGGAAGCGGCGCCAACGGAAGAGCAAACGCAACCGCGCGCTTCTTACGTCCACCAATCCCAAAGCGTCTCTCTGCTGATTGACAACAGCACGAACCAATCAGTGGGAGGAAGGGTGGGACGCGAGGCGCGGGGTTCGGTTGCTATAGCAACCGCCTGTCCAGGCCTTTCCAGAAAGCTCGGTGCAGGCCCCTGAGCCTGCCTTGGGCCTTGCGCTGCCCTCCCGGGGACGCCGGCTCTGCACCTTGGCCCCCGTCACCCGCGAGCCTGGGTCTGGCCTCACAACCAGCGTGGGGTGGTGGAGAATGATCCTGGCACACGGATAGGGTGAAGAGCAGAGGTTGCTCGAGGGACGGGAGGTGCCTTGGAGTGGTCTGATCCCATCGCTCTGGTTTCTCATCTCCCCGCGGGAGGAGATGGGGTAGCAGAGAAGGTAAAACCCCCAAATCCTCATGCTTTTATGTCTCCTGTTGCCCATGTGCTGGTGTGCCCTCATTGTCACGGGTTAGGCGCGGTCCTGGGGTAATGGCTGGACTCGATGGTCTTAAAGGTCTTTTCCAGGCTCATTGGTTCTATAGCTGTGCCATACTGAGCCTTCCCTGCCCAAACAACCCAGTTCTGGTGTGCTTGGGGGCTGGCAGCCCGTGGTGCCGATGAAACACATCTGAAAGCAAGGTAAAACGAGTTGCCCCTATCTGATTGAACCTTCAGATGGGGTATTTTTTGCCATCCCTCTGTGTGTGTGTTAGGATTGAGGGGGGGGTGTCTCCCTCTGTGCCCTCCTCTCTTCACACACACACACACCCCCTCTGGAAACCCATGATTAGAAGCTGCTGCTTCCCTGCTTCAATTCCTGCTGCTCAATGACTAAAACCACTCAATAATTCCAGGTGAAAATCCAAGAATTTGCCCTTCTCCTGCCCTGCGCTTCCCCCGAGAGACCCGAACAGATCCCTGTGCCTCGCCTGGGGCTGACCGCCGCAGCCCATGGCTCGCCGCCTCTCTCTTCCTCCTCTCTAACAACCAGAGTCTCCTGAGCAAGGTCAGGCAAACAGGTGCTGCTAAAACAACTTCCAGGTTGGTTGTTCCAAGGCCGGAGCACGCAGGTCATGGAAGGGAGGCCCCAGACGAGTGCGTGTGACCCTGCCGGCAGCGACACCGCCGGCAGCGCGGGAGCCTTGGTGCCATGGTACAGGCTGGGTTAATGACTTTGTTTATACTGTTTGGGGAATGGTGATAAGGTCGCCCAACCCACTGGCCCCTTCCCTTGCTGCTTCATTGAGAAAACGGCCGTTGACACGGTGCACAAACTCCTTTGCCCCGGCCAATCAGCCCGGGTGACAGTGGGTGGTTGGGCTTTTATAATGACTGCTTAATCACAGCGCGGTCAAGGCTGTGGAGGGGTGTTTCACTCCTGGCCTGGCCTTATAAGAGCTGGTTTGAGCGGCTATGGGCTGGCAGAGCTGGGAAGACAGGGAGAATCCAGCCTGCAGCGGAGGGTTCCGGAGGGATTTTATGTCTCTCTCCCATCTGCTGTAGCAGGAGCTGAGTTTTGCTGAGGATCCAGCCCCTCGGCTCGGCTATGACCAGCAGCAGCATGGCCATGGACTGTGAGAGGTGCCAGTGCCACAGCGAGGACAAGCACACCGCCATCCTCTACACCCTCCTCAGCCAGAACCTCAGCCACAGCCCAGTGCAGCAGCGCTGCCTCTGCCACCAGCGCCGCACCGTCTGCCTCCGCACGCCCCACATCACCTGCCAGGCAGCCTCCAACGTGCTGGTAAAGACCATCAGCTTCATGAAAAACCTCCCTTCCTTCAACCTGCTGCCCCGAGAGGACCAGCTCCTGCTGCTGGACAGCTGCTGGGTCCCCCTTTTCCTCCTGGGGCTGGTCCAGGAGATGGTGACCTTTGAGGTGATGGAGACCCCAGCCCCCAGCATGCTCAAGAAGATCCTCCTCAATGGGCAAAGCAAACGGCAGGAGCCTGAGTGGGCACAGCCCACGCTGGCGGCTGTGCAGCGGCTGCAGTGCTGCCTCAACACCTTCTGGAGCCTGGACCTGAGCCCCAAGGAGTATGCCTACCTGAAAGGAGCCATTCTCTTCAATCCTGGTGAGTGCTCAGTGCTCATGGCTCTGCCTGCTGGTGGGAGAGCTCACCCTGCTCCCATCAGCATCTCCATGTGTGCCCCTTGGCTTGGGGACCCTCAGATCATCCCATTACCTCATTCTTAACACTCCCTGCTACCGAAAGTGCCAGGAAGCGGGGAGGAGGGATGTCAGAGAGCTTTGCCAGCCCTGCATGCACTAAAGCACTTCAGGATTGATGTACAGCAGTAGTTTGCCCAGCTAATTACTTTTCCTCCTTCAAACGGCAGCCCTGGCACAACTCGGTAGTGCTGCATACACCTCATTAGTATGGCCTTGGAGATCCCTTCTGAGAAATAGGGAAGGGTGGGATGGACAAAAGCTGGCGTGTTTTTCCAGCCTCCTTCATCCCCATCTTTTCCCCTGTCCCTCGGCAGACGTCCCTGGGCTGAGGGCCTCCCTGTACATCGAGAGCCTCCAGCAGGAAGCCCAGCGAGCGCTTCAGGAGGTGCTGCAGCCCCTGCACCCCGAGGACCAGGGCCGCTTCGCCCGCATTTTGCTCATCACCTCCACCTTGAAATCCATCCCTCCTGCCCTCATCACGGATCTCTTCTTCCGACCCATCATCGGCAACGCGGACATCGTGGAGCTCCTTGCCGAAATGCTCTATGAGATAACGGGCAGGCAGCTGGCTCCTGCGGCGTGCTGAGGAGCCATGCTCAGCCCCCAGCCCCATGGGTGCTCCCCACACCTTGCCAGGCAAGGAAAGTGCATCTGGGAGCAGGGATTTAGCCTTGGACTCTGCAGGGATTGCAGTAAGGATGAGGCAGGAGGATTCTGCTAGGCTGCAGCAGAGCAGGCAGAGAAACAACTCCAGTTCAGCTGGTGTTTACAGCAGCTCCTGGTCTCCGTTTCAGGAGAACAGAGCATGGAGCAGGGCAGGTTAGAGCCCAGCCTGGTTTTTCCTCAGTGAATCCTTGATCCCATTGAAATCAATGTGCATTTTGCTGTTAACTCCAAGAGACGAGGTGTGTCCTCAGCTAACAGCTTGACTGTGGTTTTGAGGCATGTCCTCAGCATCGCTTCCCGATCATAAACATGGTGGGATTAGGTCTGGGTGAAGTCTTGCTCTGTTTATTGTGCTTGAAATCTTAGAACTATTCATGAAAGATCTTCCTAAGGCACCAAAAGGGGAAAAAACAGTATCAGATCTTGCAGAGTGTGCAGATTTCCCTCTCTGTCTGACTCCATCTTTTCTCTTTAACACCATGAAATGCCACAGTGGGTTACTAAGAGCATTTGGGCCAGTGAGCAAACCCCGAGCTGCAAACACTGTGGAGCTGAACTGAGCTACTTTAGCAGTTGAGCCAAAGATTCCTTGTTGAAGATAGAGCCTGGAAAGCTCATTCCTCCTGCCTGCAGCTTCTGCCACAAGTTAGATGTCAGTATTTTATAAGGAAACAGTCTGGAGTTTGTATATAAGTTGTAATAAATTATTTTTTTAATAAAATGTTTTATGTTTTGGAACGTGGTGGTGATTTGTTAGAGCTGGGGTGCCATTTCTGAGGGGGGCTAGCATGGAAAGGGTGCTCCAAAGGACAGGGCCTTTCCATAGAAATCCATCTGCCTTGCCATGGGGAGGGAGCGTTGTGATGGGACACAAGGAATTGACCGTTCTCCAGGCGCTGAGCCTCACCCAAGGCTCCCGGCCCACTGGTGGTGTCAGAAGTGGATGCTCTGACTCACCTGGATGCACATGCAGCTGCCAAGAGGCTCAAACGCCCGGCCCAGATGAGGGTTGGGTGAAGCCACACGAAGCCTCCCCACGCCCCGTCCTCCTCCTGCTCATGAAAACACCTCGAGCCCTCTCGCCGGTGCCGCTCAGCAGGGACAGAGGCTTCCAAGGTGATCTCAGCCCCATGACGGCCGTTTTCCATGGGGCAGGGAGGGCGTGAGTCACCGGATGAGGCCCACGCCAACCACGGGCAGCCCCGCGCCCGGTGACACGTGCGTGAGTCATGGCACGTGGGTGCCAGAGCTACCCCGAAGCCAGGCGCAGGGCAGAGCCCCCGGTGCCTCCATCCTGCCCCCGGGGCAGGGATCGCTGTGCGCTGCCCCCTCTGCTGTGACACCCCCCCGGTGTCACTGCCCATGGAGCAGGTCTGATGCTATGGGGCACCCCTCCATGGGGGGACACATGGCACTGGAGCTTCAGCAAGAGAGAGAACCCCTTGTATGGGGCCACACTGCATGGCATGTGGGGCTTGGAGACCCCCAGCACCCTCACACCCCCATGGCTTGTGACCCCCACTGCGGCTTGGCCACCCCCAGAGCTTGTGATCCCCCCAGATCCCTCCTGGCCACCAGGCGGCGCCCACTCCGCGCTTCGGTGACCTACGTCATCAGAGCGCGCCGTGCCGGCCGGGCAAGATGGCGGCGCCGGGGAGTAATGGCGGCGCCGCTCGGTACTGCCTGGTGAGCGGCATCCCGGCCGCGCTGCGCTCCGCACAGCTCCGCGCCTACTTCAGCCAGTTCATAGAGGCCGGCGGCTTCCTCTGCTTCCACTACCGGCACCGCCCCGAGCGCCCGCCGGCGGGGAGCGGTGAGGAGGCCGCGGCGCCGCGCACTTGCTCCTGCCTGGTGGCCGTGCGGCCCGGCCGCGCCCGCCGCTTCGTCCGCATGTACTCGGGCAAGCGGTGGGTCGGGCCCGGCGGTGCCTCGCTGCCCGGCCGCTGCCTCATCCGTAGGGTCCGCTTCAGCCCCGGCACAGGTACGAGCAACGGGAGGGGAGGTCGGGTCGGGTTGGGTCGGGTCGGGTCTCCTCTGATGGGCCTGGAGGACCTGTTGGGCTCCCTGCGGGCGCCAGCCTGAGTGTTGAAAGCCCTCATAGGGCTTCCTTAAGACATTAAATCCTTTCTGAGGCAAAAAGAGTCATTTTGGAGCCTGCTTATCCCTCTCCTGCCTGGGAGGGACGTGATTTACCCCTCTGTGGTGGAGTGTTTTCCCTCACAAAGCCGTTCCTTCCCTCCTGCAGGCACAGAGACGTCTCCCTGCTGCGGGCATGGACCGGCTGTAGGTGACTCTATTGCCGAAGCAGACTTGAAGCGGCTGCCTGAGTTCAACCCTCCTTCCTTCATGCCTTATGGGAACGTGGGCACCCCCCTGAAGGTTTTCCTGGAGCTGATCCGGGCCTGCAGGCTGCCTCCCTGGATTATCAAGAAGTTGCAGCTGAATTTCCCAAAGACTGGCTCATGCCATCGGTATGGGAACGTGCCTTTTGAATACCGGAACACTGAGACAGTTATAGAAGAAGAAAGAGTTTACACTGCTACAGGGGATGAGATCACAGAGGATGAGGGGCCTGTGGCAACATCTGAGGTGATTCACCCAGCCCGTGCTGAGGAAGATGAGGAGGGGCAGGAGAAGGAGGAAGAGGAATCGCACTCAGATGATGTAAGTGGATGTTTCTAGCACCATCCAGAGCTGCCCACTGCAGCTGCACAGCTGGGAAGGCCAGTACAGCTCTCAGAGCTTGCTTTTTATCTTTGTTATATAAATTGCTTGTCTAAAAACAGTGTTAACATGAGGGTGTTCACATCTTGGCACGTGGACAATGTAGGCATTAACACCTCCAAAATTGCCTGTCCAAAGCAGGGTGGTTGTAGGGGTTGAGCCCAAAGGGTTTGGTCAGGGTTGAGCCCAAAGGGTTCAGTCCAGAGGAGCAGGCACAGGAGGAGGCTGGTGCTACAGGAGCAGATCCCTGCCCTGCTGTTTGGCAGGTTGGCCCAGCTCTGCTGTTGCTTGTAAATGAGATTTGGGAGCACATTCATGTGCTGGAAACGATGCATGGAGCTGCACAAATGGCTGACCTTGATTGCTCCTGCACTGAAGGTAGTCATTCGGAGAAAAATGGCTTTCATGACAAAGACTCCTAGAAAACTGGGCTGGACAGGCTCTCCGGAGACTTTCTCCCTTCTCTCCACCTGACAGACGCCTGTCTAGCCTGTTCTCACAGCCCTCTATTATTACGGAGCCAGCACAATCCTGAGGCAAGCCATTCCCGTTCTTTGCTACACCGGAATTAACTTAGATGCTGAATCCTTGCTGCAGTTTTATGCCATTAGGTTCTCCTAGCAACAGCGGACACAAGGAATGCTTTGTTCCTTGCTTTACAAACTTTGTATTCAGTGTTTTCTTCTCCAGGCTAAACAGACTCCTGTAGCTGTTTCTCACAGGCTGTTTCCTGGATCTCCAGCCATTCTTTTGGCTCTTCCTCAGCTGGTTAATGTCTTCATTAGAGGACTCTACCCAGAAGTGGGCAGGCAGCAGTAAAGCTGTCAGTCTGCTCTGTGGCCGTGCCAGTGAGCTGCTTCCCTGGAACCAGCACAATCTCTTTAGGGATCAACATGAGTGGAATTAATTTGTTGCTAGTGCTGACTTTCTGTCCAACACACCTGCTCCTTACATGGGCATCTTTGTGTTCCAGAGGGAGTACACCGCTGAAAGCATGCTCTGAAGTGGGTGTGATGTGGTATTTTTCACCACTTCTCTCTGCTGACTCTGAAGATGGCATTAGTCAGGGGAATGAAGTCATCAGTGCTGGTCGTGTTAGTGCCTGAAAGCAGCAGGCTGAGACGAGCTCTGTCGACAAAGCTGTTTCATAGGGAAGGTGCTGTGAGGGTGAGGGAAACGGGGGAGGCCGGGTGCTGTCTGGCACCCACCTTTCTCCACCTCCTTTGCAGGACAATGATACCTGTGAGGAATGGGAGCGCCACGAGGCTCTGTACGAGGACGTGACCAAGCAGGACCGTGTGGAGGAGAGGCTCTTTGAAGAGGAGATTGAGCTGAAGTGGGAGAAGGGCGGCTCTGGCCTTGTCTTCTACACAGATGCTCAGTACTGGCAGGAGCAGGATGGAGGTAATGTTGGTGTTTGTGTCACTGAGCCACAAACTAACCACCACGAGCTGGGGGGGGGCAGGCCTGCAGGTAAATCACGTCACCCCATAGGAACACTCCACATCAGCTGCAGATGTGGGTATCTTGCCATTGCTTTTTAAACCTTCCCTCAAGCACAAAACCTGCAGTGGTTCAATCCAGTCACCAGAGACCCCAGTGGTCATGCTGGCAGCCCCTTGTGTAAGCACTGTGGTGTGCAGAGCTTCTAATACCGTTTCCTTCCCATTTTGTTAGAGAGAATAGGGATCTGGGCCACCATCAAACAGCTCTTCTGTGTCAGGCTTCCACAACTGTCCCCAAAACTGGTGTTTCCTTTCTCTTGGCAGACTTCGATGAGCAGACTGCAGATGACTGGGATGTGGACATGAGCATCTACTATGACAAAGGTATCTTGAGCTGAACCCCCACACACACTCAGGAAACCAGGGAGGTTGGGAAACTCTGACCCTGCAGAATTTCTGCAGTGAGGAATTCTTTGGCTTTGTCATCCTTTGAAAGCGTCCAAGACGTCAGGGTACATCAAACAGCGTTTCTTCTTGTCTGGCAGTGAGAGCTGCCAAGAAGAACAGGTTCTGCTTCCTTGTTGCGTGCTGCTCTGGGGGAAATGATGGGAGTGAGCAGCTTTCCTAAGCTGTGCTGCTCTGACTCTTGCTTCTTTCTCCCTAGATGGAGGTGATAAGGATGCTCGGGACTCGGTCCAGATGCGTCTGGAGCAGCGACTCCGGGACGGTTTGGAGGATGGGTCTGTTTCAAGGCAGCAGATTGGTGCCTTTGAGAGATACACCAAGGTGAGCCTTGGATACATGCTCAGGAGCTGATGGGGCAGGGCAGGAGGTGGCAGCACTTGTGAGTTAGGGGGAGGAGAGGTCTTAGATGTGAGGAAGGGGCAGAGCATTCTGCAGAAGATATGGGGGGCTTTGTCCAGCAGCTCTGTGATGGTTTTTTTCCTCTCTCCCAGGGCTTTGGCAGGAAGGTGCTGGAGCAGCAGGGCTGGACGGAGGGGCTGGGGCTGGGGAGCAGCAACTCCGGAATGGCTGAAGCTCTGGACAATGAGGGTCAGAACCCCAGATGTAAGAGGGGGCTGGGGTAAGTACCCAACCATCACTTGCTGGGTGGTGTTCAGAGCTTCTGCCTGAGCAATCTGGGCTGACACAGCAGCTAACTGGCTGCAGAAGGAACAGGGATCTGCCTTTGTGCAGCTGGTGGCAGGGCCTGCCACAGCACCCCAGAGCCAACTATGCTGCTGTTCCTGATGGGTTCAGTGCTCCTTACAGGGGTGTATGGTGTTAAGAGTAGAACTGGAAATCGTTTGTAGGTTTCTACAGCACACAAACACAAAGGGAGAGCTGTGCTTGAGGACTGAGAGTCACCTCTGCTATGGTACTCTAGCAGGGAGAGCCCCAGCTACCTGAGCTGTAGCCATGCACCTCAGCCCTGCCTTCTCAGGAGAAGGCGCTGGAGGCTTTGTGTGGTGGTGTGCTTCACTGTGAGGGCTGGCTCTTGTTCTACAGTTCTCACAGCCAGGAATAGGATAAGAATGCTTATTACAAGGACACCTCTCCTGTGCAGGAGGTGAAGGAAAGGAGCTGGGTTTCACAGGGGTGCCTGTCTGCCTCAGCAATGTGGGACCAAACATTTCCTGCTTCCTTCTAGGTACCACGGGGAGAAACTGTCAACTTTCATCAGGGTGAAAAAGCCCCGGCAGGACTCTCCCATCCTCATCTCAACCATCTACGATGACCCTGACCCAAAGGACAGTGGTGACCACCTGCTCAGGCGCCAGCCACCCACTGCCATGAAGTACAGGCAGCACATGGCATTTGTCCGGGCATCCCATGGCGCTCTGCAGAGCTTCAGTGCCCAGTCCCACTGAGCAGAGACTGTCACAGAGCCTTTGGGATGGTTCCACTCCTGCTGAGCACAGGCTGGCTCCTGGTCTCAGGTTTGAAGCAGGGTGTTTTTATATTTATTTTTGGAAGAAATACACACTTGTAACAAATTGTGTCGGTGGGGTTTTTTTCCCCTAATTGAACCCTCCAATGAGGGAAAATAGCACTGATCCTGTCCAGTGGGAACTGGGAAGGGTGTTGCACTTCTGACTGGTGGTTTAAAGTCGCTACTAATGCCTGAATCAACCAAGCCTGTGTGCTAGGTGAGCCTAACAACCCAGAACTCATAGTTCATGGTTGCCTGAGACCCAGGGAAGGACAAGTACAGACAGGGTGAGCCGTGGCACGGTAACTGTCCTGCTGAAAGCTCCCTGCTGGCCTGCAGCTTCGCGTTGCTTGGGTGTGGTGATCCCACACTCCTGGGAGAAACTCATCGGGATGAAAGACTTGTCCTGGCAGCCTCCAGAGGAATTCTGCGGGAGGCGTTGCCCTGCGGTCGGGCGTAGCGGGTGCTTCCTTCCACAGCTCTCTGAACATGCTCTGCCCCGTTTTCCTGACGCAGGCACTCTTCTTGGATGCCGAGGGGGATGGGAAGCCTTCGTCCTAGTGACCCAGTACTGGAGGGTTGAATGGGGATTGGTGGGCACTCCGCAGGCGGGCTCCCCTTGACCTTCCTTAAGGCTCTCGCCGTGTCGGGTGGGATGCAGGGAGTGATTTCCCCTTCTCTTGGAGGCAGACGGAGGGTTTGGGTTGTGCTGGAGGGACAAGGGCCGGCGGCGGGACTCGAACCCGCGACCCCACCCCCTGATGCCGGGATTCAGATCCGGGGTCGAGTCCCGGCGCTGGAGGAGCTACGCGTCCCTCCGGCCGCTAGAGGGTGCTGTGTTGGCAGCCGCCGTTCCTACCCCGGAACGCAGCGCTCGGGGCCCGCGGACACCCGGACCCAGTGCCCGGAGCACCGGCGGCGGCGAGCGGCCTACGGGCGGCTGTGGGGGCCATGGGCCGTGAAGGGAGCTGGGCAGGGGGTATGGAGGAGAACGGGGGTTACTGGGGAGAAGGGGGAACGTGGTGGGGGATAAAGGGACGTGGGGAGAAGAGGATGCGGCTCATGGGACGAGGGGGAATGGCTTTAACGTGCCGGGGGGGGGGGATTGGGGTGAGCTCTGAGGCGGAAGAGCTTCCCTGTGAGGGTGCGGGAAGGAGCATGCAGGAGAGGGGATGTGGAACGCTATGGGGAGGAGGGAGGGCGTGGAGCAATGGAGGGGAGGGAACCGGTGCCCCTGCCACATCAGGAAGGACCCCGTTAGGGTAAACCTCACCCCACAGCGGGCAGCAGGGAGGGATCTGCCCCCTCAGGCACAGCCCTGTGGGTCTGGTTGGGGGGGGGGGGTGTTTGTGCTTGTTTCCAGCCACAGCATCGCCAGCTGGGGGGTGACAGGGTAACGTCCCCCCCGGCGTGGGGCTCAGCAGTGCAAGCAGGGACACAATGGCCCCTTCCCCTTCCTTTCCACATGCTCCCTTCGGTGTGAATTCCAGCAGCTCTCCCGTTCGTATCAATGCAAATAAAACGGTAAACGGTGGATTTTCCTTCTGCAGCCGAGGGAAGGAGATGAGCCAACATGTCTGAGGGCAGCAAGGGGAGCTCGCTGGCCTTTGGCCAGGTGGTAATCGGCCCTCCGGGCTCTGGCAAGACAACGTACTGCCATGGCATGCAGGAGTTCATGGGCAGGCTTGGGCGCAAGGTGACGGTGGTGAACCTGGACCCTGCCAACGAGACCATGCCCTACCAATGCTCCGTGGACATCGCCGAGCTCATCACCCTGCCCGACGTCATGGAGAGCCTGAAGCTGGGGCCCAACGGGGGGTTGATCTACTGCATGGAGTACCTGGAGGCCAACTTTGACTGGCTGCAGGAGAAGCTGGCTGCGTTCAGGGGTCACTACTACTTGTTTGACTGCCCCGGGCAGGTGGAGCTCTACACCCACCACGATGCCCTGAAGAACATCTTCGCACAGTTGGTCAAGTGGAATTTCAGGGTAAGTTTGAGGCTCCACAGGGCCCCGTGAGCTTGTGCAAAGGGCTCAGAAGCTGCACACTTCATAGGAAGAGCTTTTGATGGTGGGGACTAACAAACTGTGTTCTTTACTGACCTGTTTGGCATCTCAAGTGAAATGGCTTTATCAGGGCAGGAGGGGGATTTCACCCCATTTTACGCTCAGAGGATTTGCAAAAGAGTGGCTTGTTCAGGGCATTTAATCATAGAATCCCAGACTGGTTTCTGTTGGAAGAGACCTTAAAGCTCATCCAGTCCCAACCCCCTGCCACGGGCAGGGACCCCTTCCACTGGAGCAGCTTGCTCCAAGCCCCTGTGTCCAACCTGGCCTTGAACACTGCCAGGGATGGGGCAGCCACAGCTTCTCTGGGCACCCTGTGCCAGCGCCTCAGCACCCTCACAGAGAAGAGCTTCTGCCTAAGAGCTCATCTCAGTCTCCCCTCGGGCAGCTTAAAGCCATTCCCCATGGCCTGTCCCTACAGGCCTTTGTCCAAAGCCCCTCTCTATATTTCTTGGGGGCTCCCTTTAGGTATTGGAAGACTGTTACGAGGCCTCCCTGGAGCCTTCTCTTCTCCGGGCAAGACTGCAGTAGGATTATCATGACCAAAGGCATAGGTTCCTTCCTCACACGCTCACACTGTGCTCCAGGGTCCTCTCCACAGACCTTGTGTGTTATATCAGAGCGGGTGCTGTATTTCAGAGGTCGATGGGTGCACTGGGCAAGGAGGGATCCTTTACCCTGCACTGCTCACTGTGTCCTGTGCAGGAGCCCACCCTGGCTCTGCTGCAGCCCAGCCCCAGTGCTCTGCACGTTGTAGTACGTGCTCTGTGCTTTCTTGCACAATGGACGATGCAAATGAGGAAGCACAGGTGAGAAGAGTCCCACAAGCAAGCGAACTTGCTTACGTTGCATTTGCTTTGCATTTGGGCCAAAGCATGAATGTGCAAACCATGTGTGGTGTGAGCAAGAAGGGCAAGTTCATTTGCTTGAGAATGTCACTGGGAATCGGCGCATTAGAGATGATTTTGATTTAAATAAATGTGCATGCAATTGGGGTTGCTAAAAAAAGAGAGTTGCATTGCTGTGGTGATGCTGGCCCGAGTGCCTGTCAGCTTGAAACTGGCTCTTTTCTGCTGCAGAAGCATAGCTGTGACTCAGCCACACTCAACTACAGAGCCCTGGCTTTGAGTAACGTTGTGTAAGAGGCAGTAACTTAACAGAGATCTCAGACCACATTGTTACAGCTCCACAAAACGCCAGGAATCAACCTGCTCATTAGTGTAATTATTAATTATTATTGCAAACCACAGGGCAATTGGTTCTCCCAGCAGAACGTGGTGTGCTGCAGTCACTGCTCCTGAGCATTCCTGAGGGGAAGGTGGACATCTGGAAGCAGTCGTGGTGTTCAGGAGAGTTAACCCCAGCTCCCAGTACCCAAAACCCTGCTGAGTCCAGACAGGCATGGAAACTTCAGCTGCAAAGGAAGTAAAGGGCAGCAGTTGCAGATTTGTGTTTTTCAGTAGTGCTGGTGAGGCTCAGCACCCCTCTAACCATCCCTACAGCCCTTTCTGAGCAGCAGCACCCTGAGTTCTCAATCCCCAAGGTGGGATGGGAGTGTGGTGGGATAGACTTGCTATATGCATGCACTTGTATGTGAGGATGTTTTCTATTCAGGAGGTAGGTGATAACTTTCCCTGTATGGGGGTCTATGTGGTTATAGTCAGGTCTTGAACAGGTTGTCCTATAGCCACTCCATCATGGGTCTGACCTGGTGCTGTCCTTCTGTGCCTTTGCTGTCCAGTTGGCTGCAGTGCACTTGGTGGATTCTCACTACTGCACAGACCCTGGCAAGTTCATCTCTGTTCTCTGCACCTCCCTGTCCACCATGCTGCACGTGGAGCTGCCCCATGTCAATGTCCTCTCCAAGATGGACCTGATTGAGCAATATGGCAAACTGGGTAAGAGCCTGGGAGAGAGACACACATGGAATTGGGCTGGGACGGGTACAAAGGAGGTGTTGAGGGATGCATCGCTGGGAGATGGATGGGGAACTGGTGTAAATCTCACTGGGTTCTTCAATTTACAAGCTGCCTTCAGAGCTTCTTGGTGTTTCCATGCAGCTTTCAACCTGGATTATTACACAGAGGTCCTGGACCTCTCCTATCTGGTTGACCATTTAGCTTCTGACCCCTTCTTCAGAAACTACCGCCGCCTCAATGAGAAGCTGGTGGAGGTGATTGAGGACTACAGCCTGGTGTCCTTCGTTCCACTCAACGTCCAGGTGAGGAGGCAGGAGTGGGGCAGAGAGAACAGGGAGCACTGAGTGTTTGGCCAGCAGTTTGGTAGCAGCCAGGTTGTGTCTGCTTAGAGCCATGAGAGCTGAAAGAGATTTGGGGAGGGAGGAGGAGCTGTGGAAAGACTTGGGAATGGAGGAGGAGAGTGAAACGCTTGTGAGTGATCTGTGGCAGCCAAGGGAAAAGAAAAGGCTGATGAGCTCAGGGCTGTGTGGGCCTTGTGTGTGTCCTGGGGTCCCGCTGCATTCAGCTCTTCTGTGCCTGTGCTTCAAATCTGGACAAAGTATTAACCTAAAACGTTAAATTAGGGAGCCTAAAATAATTAGAAGACTGGGAGGAATACATTTGGAAGGAAGGGCTGCAAATGTTCATCTGGTAGTTTGCAGCGCTGCCAACAAGGGCAAATGGGCTGAGACAAGAGGTGATGAAAGGGAGGGAGAAGGTGGAGGGTGTCAGCCCATCACGTATTCGGGCTCAGCAGTGGGTGCCCCTGTTTGTCCTGTGTCCCTTTGCGCCCCTGGGGAAGGAGCTGTCTTGCCCCAGGGGAAGGACCAGATTCCCTGTGTGTCATCTCCCTCCCTTCCAGGACAAGCAGAGCATGCAGCAGGTGATGCAGGCAGTGGACAAAGCCAATGGCTATTCCTTTGGAGACCAGGAGCACAGGAGCCTTGAAGCATTGATGTCGGCAGCAGTGGGAGCTGATTTCCACTTCACTTCGTATCCTTCACCACTGACCCTCTGTCTGTTGAGTTTTAGTTTGTCCTTCCTTGGGGAAGGACAAACTGGAGGTGTGGCTGGCAGTTTGCAGGCCCTGGTTGTTCCCAGCATCATCTGATGCTGTTTGGGTGAGACCTATGCAGCGAGTTGGTAGGGCTCAGCCCTGACCTTACAGACAGTTGTCCATGCCAAAGCCACCACAGTCGTTGCTAATTGATACTGTGAATGTGGGAAGACTCTTTTGACAACTTCCCTGTCTCTCACACCAACCTGGAGTGGTTCATTCCATCTCATCCAAACCATACAATTGATTCTCCTGTACTTGTCAGGTCTGGGATCAGCCAGAGCCAGAAATAACTCAGGTGCTGTGTGCTGCTGCCAGTACTGCCGTCTTCCTGCCAGCCTTGAGGCTAATATGGGGCTGGTTCCTCACTGAGAACGTTAAGAGCTCCTTGCAGAAGGGAGTGTTTGAACCCAGCCCCTTGTTTTCCTTAATTACTGCCTTATCAGCACACTTGCAGTACAGGAGAGGTATGTGCAATCTCAGGACAAAGCTGTGGAAGAAGAAGTGATGGATCTGTAACACACCCACCCCTTCCACGGCTGCTCCCTGTTTTGACACCTCTCCTTTTCCTACCAGGAGCTTAAGGGATCTCCGGGCCGTGTGACTCAGATGAAGTGAAAGCTTTTCCAGGCAGAGGTCTGGCTGCTGGACTCCCTCTCTGTAAGGGTTTGACCTCTCGTGCTTCAGCCCTGCTGCACGGAGCAGTGTTTTTGCAGGAAGGTGATGGAAAGCCAAGTCTTTCCTTAGGAGCACGAGAGATTTAGGCAGGTGAAGGCATGGGCAGCAGGAGAAGAGAAGCAAGATAAGGAGACTGACCTCAGCTATGTCTTCTCCTACCCATCATGACCAAGAGAGATCCAAAGGAGGAAAAAATCAGATTGAGATGTCGCTTCTGCAGTGAGACTTGAGGCAGAAGTCTGGGGTTTACTGCGTAGGAGGAGCATGCACAGGCCTCGTGCTCAGAGTAACCAGGCTGAGAAGCCTCCAACCTGTCCCAAGGAGGACAGAGAAAGGGTTTTTTTTCTTTTCTTTTTAAGTAATGATGGACTCTTTCTTAATAAAACACTCCTTCATCTCGCTTTCATCCCCGGAGTTGGCTGAACCTGACTAAATAAAACCAAGAGTGCTCCAAAGCCCGAGGCTAGAAAGCCTCTGGTGGGAATGTCCAGTTCTCAGGTAGATCATCAAGTGTTTGCTGGAGGGAGGGAGGGTGACTGTGGGATGTGAAAGCAGGTCACTCCTGTGCTCTGCCCGGGCGCTGATGGTGCCACACAAACTGCAAGCTCTGCTCTTGGAGGCTTTCGATTAAGACAGACCCTGTGTGATTCAGCAGGAGGTTGGAGCACGTGCTCTGCATGTAGGGCCTTTCCCAGCAGCTGCCTTGTCAGCCCTCAGCCACCTCCTGCGCTTGCTTCACGTCCCAAACCCTGGTGCTTCGCCTCCTTCCCGTGTCATTCCTCCTTGCTGGCCTGCTGCAGCTCTCGGCCTCCTGCGCCACCTGCTCTGCATCTGCAGCAGCTTGGGTCCATCAGGACAGGGAATTGCAAAGGTTGGGTGATGCAAAGTGAAGCGTCCGCACTGGGCAGTGCTCCCAGTGCCTCCCGGATGGGAGCGAGCGAGACTCCCGGCTCCCAGCTCATGTGCAGACTCAGCATCACCTCTTGCCCAAGACCTTGCATAAAATAAGCCAGCTCTTCCTCACAGGACAATTCGGTCCTTAGCAGGGTGGTTGCAGACTCAAGCTAAATGTGAGCAGCGTCTGGCTTAGGGACTGCAGCCAGGCAGGGAATTAAACCCAGGTTTTGCTGCAGCTCACAGCTTTGGGGTCAGGATTTGGAGACAAGGAGGAGCTGAGGGAGGAGAAGGAGGGCAAAGACATTTGCTTGCATGTGCACACACACAGTTCATAATGAAAGACTCCACTGACATTTCCAATATAGAAGTCCAATTCCTCTTGGCTGGCAGCACCTGAGCTCTTTTCCCAAGAGCCCAGGGGCTTCCCTGGGTATTCCTGGTTGCAATCCAGCAGCTGCATTTCAGTGCTCTGTGGGGCTGACGTTCTGGAAGCCGATCCAACCCTAACCAGAGCTCAGATTCCACCCTTGCCTCGTGGCCCTGCCTCAGCTTTGAGCCCAGTAAAGGGGTGAGAGATGCGATCATAAAAATGTGAGGTTTTATGGCTGCTTTTTCAGGGCTTGCGGAGATTTGGTGGCTTAAAAGGGGATTCTCAGGTCAAGCTGGAGTTATGCCAGAGCCATCAAAGCCTGGGTGGCTGTTCGGCTGCTTTATGTTAATACCCAGGCAGCATCTGCAGCCCCAGCCTCGGAGAGCATGGCAATCAGAGGTGGCAGAAACCTCTCAGCTCAGGAAAGCTTTGCCGTGTCCAAGCCAAGAAACGCTGAGGTCTTAAAGAGCCTGAGAAGGGCCGGGTTTCAGCACCAGGGGGCTCTTTGCAGCCTGGGGTTGGAAAGCAGGGGCTGAAGCAGGGCTGATTCTCCCTGGTCGGGGTGAAGCAGAAAAGGGCTCTGCAGCGGGCGGGGATGCACGGAGGTCCCGGGCGCAGGATCCTGCACCCACGTCCCCACGCTGGGAGGGGAAGGGCCTCGCCGAGGCTCCCAGGGCTGAGGGAGGTGACACTTTGGCTCCTGTCGTTCCCGTTGAGCAACGAGCTGGGGCGAAGGGCCAGGATTAGTCACCCCATTGAGGCACATCCCTGGGGGGGGCAGGCTTTCTGCAGAGCTGGTCCTACCTGTGCCAGCCCCTCCAAGCCCAGCACCAGGGGAGGCTGAGCCCACCCTGACCACGTGTGGGACCTCCTGGGTGAGCCTGAAGGCTGAGGTCCCGTTTGATCAGGATGGAGGGGTTTGGGCTTTGGTTGCAGCCCCAGAGACGGGGTTTTCCATGCCCCCATCACCTTCCAGCCCCAATTCCTGCCTTGTGGCCAGGCAGCCACGCTGGAGCCCTGGTTGTACATCCAGAGCTGGGTCACCCCATGGCAGCCACAAGGTCCCTCTCCACAGCCCAAAACGCAGCGTGTGCATCAGGACAAGTGAGCCACCAGCCGGGTGTGACCGTGGGTACCAGGATGCGTGCTTTCGGCAGCCTCGCAGTGTGGGTTAGGGCTCGGCCCCTTGCTGGGGGCTGTGGGATGGATGAGATGGGCTAAAATCCAGAGGCTGAGCCCAGTGTGACCCCACACCCCAGCCCCAGGGAAGGTTGGGGCGCTGCTGGCTCCATTACAGCATTCAGGAGGCCAGCGCTGTCAGCACCCAGCACCGGCTCCCTTGGGTGCTGCCACACCAGGGCGGTGCTGGTGGCGGCTCAGCATCAGCCAGGAGCCGGCCAGCCCTGGCCCTGGGGCACGAAGCCCTGTGGGGAGGTTGTGAGAGCCGGGGACAAGGGACAAACCCAGCCATGGTCCTGCAGCCCTGGACCTGCTCCCAGTGCCTGGCTGCGGGGGGGGGGCTTCAGGGTAGGGGACAGTCCCGTGTCCCTTGTCCCTTTGCTCCACTTGTGTTAAAGTCAATAAAACATGTAAGAGCTTTGCTGTGCACCCGTTCCAGGGATGCTGAAAGCATCCTCCGATGATCCTCAGCCATGGGACAAGGATGGGGATCAGAGTCCCGATACCTGGCAGTGTTCAAGGCCAGGTTGGAGCAAGCTGCTCTAGTGGAAGGGGTCCCTGCCCGTGGCAGGGGTTGGAGCCGGAGGAGCTTTAAGGTCCCTTCAACCCCAAACCACGCCGTGGTTCTGTGATCTACGTGAAACCGGGCCCAGGAGGACCCCGGGGAGCTCCTCGTGCTCCGCAGCAGCACAACCCCCTCACGGGACCTGCCTCGGGGACCTGGGGCCTCCCTCCCAGCCCCACAAAGCTGCCGGACCAGCTGCGGCCGGGGAGCATCGTCCCACACGGCAGCAACCAGGGCGCTGTTGAAATCGGCTCCGTCTCGGGAAGCTGGCGGGAGCCGCGCTGTCCCCCTGCCCCCGGGAGCCCCAGGGGCAGCCGGGGCAAGCGGCCACCCCGTTCCCCCCCCCCCCGTCCCTGGCACTGGGTCCGTGCCCCTCCAGCTCCCCCCCCCCCGCTCCGGTTCAACCAGCCCGGGCTGCCCGTGTCCCCGGCGCCGGGGGTCAGGGGCAGCGGAGCCCTGGGCTCGTTCTTCACGTCGGGTTGGGTAATTACAGGCTGGGGCTGGTTCCCAGGCTGGGAGCGCTCGGGGCCGGGCGGAGGCCAAGCGTGTCCCGTGTCGTCCCCCCCCCGACACCGCCGGGCCGCCCCCCCCCACGCCCCACCGGGACCTGCTGGGGCCGCTGGCCCGGCCCTTGGTGAGGCCGAAGTGATGCAGGGATGGGGATGGGGACAGGACCAGGGCAGGGGGATGGAGGGGGGGGGTTTAATCCCTTTGGCTGGGCTCTGCTCCAGCTGATGACGAGCTCCCATCCAGGGCAAACAGGTTCTGGTTTGTGCAGCTCAACCTCCCACAGCAGCCAGCGCTTTCCCACGGCAGAGCCCCGATGAACCTCATCACACACCAGGCCGGGCCCTGCACCCGATGGGGCTTTGTGCTGGGTCCCCCCCCGCAACCCCTGCACCCATCAAAGTTTGTGTGTGTGGGGGTCACTGGTTGTGCCTCAGCTTCCCCAAAGCCCAGGAGCTCCCAGCACCCCAAGAGCTGGGGTCTGGCCGCGCTGCCATGTCCCTGCCATGTCCCCCATGGGGGACCCCGCTGGACCGGGGCGCCTCATCCTGAGTCACGGCACGTTTCCTCCCGGCATCCCGGCGTTTCCCATCAAAGGCCGGCTCCTGCCCAGCCCTGCTGCGCTGGATCTGATGAGCTCATAGCCCAGGGTGCCGTGCCTGCCTTGCACTGTAATTACTGCTCATGCCGGGACTCGCACCGGCGGCGGGGAGGGGGCAGGATTGCGCCCCATGAGCTGCACCCAGCGCCGTGGCCGGGCGCCAGCGCCACAAGTGCTGAGCTTTCGCTCATCCCAGCGCGTCTGGGCCTTGGTGGGGGCGTCCCCACCTCGGTGACACCCCAGGGCTGTCCCCACGGTGCTGCTTTTGGGGGGCCCCTCCTTGGACAGAGCAAGGGGTGGGGGGGTGACACACGACACACCTGGTGATGGGGTTTGGGGCACCGCGGGTTTCCAAGGGGTGGGACACCTCGCTGTGGGATCAGGGACATCAGTGCACTCCGTGGGGCAAAGTGGGGCTGCTGGAACCCTCACCCAGCCCCCCCCCGGAGCCCTTCCATGGGCTGTGGTGATGCAGCCACCAAGGGATGGGGCTCACTGGGTACACTGAGACCCCATCATGGGGCTGGGGGGGGGGAATCGGGAGCAGCCGAACGGGTGCTGCAGATCCCTTGGGACCCGACTGCTCCCTGGTCCTGGTGGGGCAGGAGGTGAAGCAGGAGCTGCCCGGACGCGTGTGCAGGGGAGAGACGAGGCAGACCAGAGGCAGGGGTGCAGGAGACGGTTTATTGGAGGCTTTGGCAATTCACATCACCACCCCTCCGGGATGGGGGGGGCCTGCCCGGACACCCCCCCCCCCCCCCCCCGGCCCCTCACCTCCTCCCATCACAGCTCCAGCCCTCCAAAAGAGGGGGTTTGGAGCCAGCATAGACCAGGCTGCCCCCCGCAATGTTAAATAGAGGGGGGCTGCGATGGAGGAACCCCCTCTCCCTCCCTTCCCGCACCCCAGAGCAGAGGATAAGGGAGAGGGAAGGGGAGGGGGGGGCCATGCCAAAGCCATCCCCCGATCCCGGCATCCAAGCTGGGGGGGAGCCGAGATTCCTTCCCTCCTCCCCCCCCAAAATAACCACAAAAATAACCAAAAACAAAGAAAACCACGAGGCGACGCCCAAGGGACTGGAGGGGTGGGGAAGGGGTGGGGTGGGGGGGGAAGGTGGGGGCCAGTCCCCGGCTCCATGGGGGCTGGTTCAGTTCTTGGGCTCTTCGCCAGCCTCGCCGCCGTCTTCCCCGGCGCACTCGGCTGTCCATAGCGTGAGGTTGTCCCTGAGCAGCTGCATGATGAGGGTGCTGTCCTTGTAGGAGTCTTCGCTGAGCGTGTGCAGGTCCCCCATGGCCTCGTCGAAGGTGGTCTTGGCCAGGGAGATGGCCTGCTCGGGGGCATTGGCGATCTCGTAGTGGAAGACGGAGAAGTTGAGGGCCAGCCCCAGGCGGATGGGGTTCGTGGGCTGCATCTCCTTTTTGCTGATGTCCATGGCCTCTTGGTAGGCTTCCTGGGCGTTGTCTATCGTCTTCTTGCGGTCGTCCCCGGTGGCCACCTCGGCCAGGTATCGGAAGTAGTCGCCCTTCATCTTCAGGTAGAAGACCTTGCTCTCGGGATCGCTCGCCTTCTTGATGAGATACTTGTCCAGCAGGGCCAGCACGTTCTTGCAGACCCCGTTCAGCTCCCGCTCCACCTTCTCCCGGTACTCGTTCACCAGCTGCGCTTTGTCGTCGCCCTCTTCGGTTTTGTGCTCGATGCTGGAGATGACCCTCCACGCCGAGCGCTGGCAGCCCACCACGTTCTTGTAGGCCACGGACAGGAGGTTGCGCTCCTCGTTGGACAGCTCGTCCCCGTGCTCCACCACCGCCTTCATGAAGTCTGCCATGTCCTCGTAGCGCTCAGCCTGCTCGGCCAGCTTGGCCTTCTGCACCTGGTGGTTTCTTGCCATGGCTGGGACGGGTGCGCAGCGCGGACGCTTGGGCAAGGAGCGGGGCCGGGAGCCGACGGAGCCTCTGCCGAGCCCCGGCGCCGGGATTCGCTTTTGGCTGAGCCCCGGAGCCTCGAGCGAGAGCGGGAGGAGCCAGCGAGGGGGGGGGAGCCGGGAGTGGCCGGGACCGCCTCCTCCTCGGCTTCCTCCCCGCCGAGCTCAGCCTTAAAAGGCGAATGGCGGTGACTCACCCTGGGGAAGGGGCGAGGGGCCCGGCACCGCCCCGCGCGCCCCATGGGTGCAGCACCCATGGGTGCCCCCCTTGCACCCAACACCCCCATCCCCGGGGTTGAGGGAGCACCCAGCTCAGGGCTGTAGGCGCTCGGGAAGGGGTGCGTTATCACTGCGGGGGTACGCAGGGATGGGGTGGGTTCGGCTCCTCCATCCACACCCAAGCAGAAGTGGGCCACGAGGTGTGCCAGGTCGTAAAGGCGGTGTCCTCCTCTTCTCCCCCCCCCCGCTGTAAAACTCCTGTCGCTGCCGGTGATTAACGCGCCAGTAATTGCGAGGGCTGGACCGGCAGCTCCGTATCCCCACAGCTGGGGAAAGTGGGGCAGAAAACCTCAGCAACGCACCCAAGGGACAGCCCCAAAGCAGTGGGGACCAGCCCGACCCCTTTCCCCCCCAGAACACCCCATGGTGCTGTGAGCCCGGCTCCATCCTCCACCATGGAGCACCCCAGCCCCACCGGCCGCTCCCCTGCACCCCAGGGCTGCATTCTCCAGCTCAGCCTCTCCCCGAGGCCTCTTCCCGTGTCCCCTGCTGTAAATGAGGGGTTCGGGTCGGGGGTTTTGGGTCAATTTGCCGGGGTTTTGGGCCCAGCCTGGCCGTGGGGCCGCGGGAAGCGCCGCCCCGGTTGGGATCCGCGCTCCGCGTTGCGCTGCAGCTTCACCCCGCTCCTGTCCCGGCTTGTCGGCGCTCGCCGGGCGCTGCCGGGGCTCCGGCCTTATCGGCGTGCGGGAGCCGTGCGGGGAGCGCGGGGTGGGGTGGGGTGGGGCGGGCGCCGGCGGCAGCAGCCGCAGGTTGGGGCCTTGGTTGGGTTTTGCCATCACCGAGACTCGGGGCTTTACTGACCCCAGCAAACACCCCCCGGCGCCACCATCGCTCCCCCGCCCGGCTCCCGCAGGGTGGGTGATGGAGGAGGATGCTGGTGATGGAGGACGCTGCGGATGGAGGGTGCGAGAAGAGCCAGAGATGTTTTCTAACCACACACGGGGAGCTCCCACCCACCCCAAGGGGGATCTGGGGCTTCTCCCCCCCAGCCAAGCCTCGGGGCACACGGTGGGGCTGGGGTGCCCCTGCCTATTGAGGGGCTCATGTGGAGCATTACGAGGGTGCTCGGTTCCTCCAGACCCCCACAGCCCCTTTGTGCGCCCCCCTCGGCTCTGCACCATGTGCAGCACCTCACCGGCAATTACCGCTCCTTCCCCAGCTGAGCAGGATCCACCCTGGGAGCGGGTTACGCCCCAGAACTGGGGAAAGGCGTTTGCCAAAGGAATGGGCACACAGGAGACCATTGCCCCTCTTCCCCCTGAGCAGACCCATCTGTCCCGGGTGGCAGAGGCACCGAGAGCTTCAACCGAGCACAACAGTGCCCATAGAGGGGCTGGGGGGCAGCCGGATGGACCCAGCCCTCTAACACCTCCCCCCCGCAGTAACAAGAGTCAGGAGCCTCCCTCTGAGCCCACAACCCCTTGAGCAGCAAAGCCAAACGTGGTCGGGGTCTGCAGCGCCCAGACCCGGCTCCAGAACCTGCCCCTGCATCAGCCCGGTTGCCCTGGGGCTGCTTAATCCCGGGGTGGCTCTGCTCGAGAGGTCCCCAGGGGGGAGACCCCCGACAGGACCCCCCTGGATGGGGCGTGCGATGGCTCAGGCTTGGCTCAGGCAGCCCCCGCCGAAGGGGCTGAGCCGCTGCCAGGTTTTGGCTGCAATGGGCTGAGAGGAGGCTGGAAGCGCAGTTCTGCTCTACCGGTTTTGTGCGAGTCCCTGGGCGGGTGAAGGGAAGAGCCTGGGATCGCTGTGGGAGGCTGCAGCATCACCCCGCGGAGCAGCCATGGTGAGGAGCAGCACCAGGAGGTGAATCGCCCCGCACCGAGGGGTACCCAGGGGAGCCCAGCCCAGCGCAGGCCCCCGGTGCCCTGAGCAGAGCCGGTGGCGCTGCCGCAGGGTGCCCGAGGGGCTCCGCGATGGAGGCAGGAGGCAGAGGATGCTCAGAGCCCCCCCGGGCACCTCCACCCCTCCAGTTGGACGCTGCCAGCTCCCAACGCTTCATCGTGGGGTGCATTTTGGCAACGGGTGCTCCTTGCGCCCCCAGGCCCTGCTCCTTCCCCCAGGCCCTCAGTGGGGCTCCTGCCCTCCCCACTGCACAGGAGGGTGCAGAGCTCTGGGAGGCTGAGACTTGCCCCAAGGCCATGCTTAGTGCCACAGCTGAGTTCAGGGAGCTCCCAGCTCACGGTGCTGTGGCACCGGGGTGCCAGCGCTTCGTGGCTCTGCTCAGCTCCCCACCCCATGCAGCAAGTCCAGGCAGGAGCTGCAGGCTCCGTTCCCTCTGCCCGCGGAGCAGCAGCGACACCAGCGTACAGGAAAGAGGAGAAACCTTTATTTTGGTACAAAAGTCAAAGGCAGAGATAGATGGTGAATCCGACCGGGCTCTACGGTGGGCTGGGGCAGGCAGCTCCCAGCCTGGCCTGGGCTGCAGCCCCCATCAGGGTGCTGCGGAGCTTGGATCCCTTCTCCTAGAGCCGGAGCCGTGGTCAGATGAAAGGGGCAGGGGGGGATCCTCCACCCATGGACACGGCTCGGAATGGGGCTGCTGGGGGTAGGAGGGGGGCGATGCCACTGACTCGGCTGTAAACGCTCTGGCACGAAGCCTGCCCGGTTCAGAAGCCCGCTGGGATGGTAACCGCTGCCTTCCAGCATCTACAGGAGGGGAGACACCGTCACTGGGGGGAAAGCTGGCGGTCAGCGGGAGCCGCTGGCCATGCAGCAGCAGGAGACGGCAGGACCCCGTTATTGCACTCGGCTGTTATGGCTTTGAGCTGCGGGCCCGCGGCACGGCCTTGGGAAAGCTTCGTTCCCCCGGGCACGGCCCCGTTCCCCCCTCGCTTGCGGCGGGAGGGGGGGAAGGCGCAGCCCTGGCGAGCAGAGGCACTCGTGGTGGTCATGGCTGTAGTGTCGGGGGCTGCCCGCAGTGTTCTGGCTCCCCACGGGAGGTGGAGGGCTCTGGGCTGCCCGCAGTGTCCTGGCTCCCCACGGGAGGTGGAGGGCTCTGGGCTGCCAGGGCTCTTGATACTGGGTCAATGAGAGGAAGAGGAGAAGGGAGGAAGAGAAAGAGAGGGTTAGTGCTAGAGATACACGTGTGAGGAGCAGCAGGGAGCGGAGCAGAGCAGGCGCAGAGGCAGAAACGGGGGGCAGTCAGGATGGAGAACACTGGTGGCCACAGGCAGGGAGAAGGGACTGCAGGGGCTCGTGGGGTGCTGTAGGAAGGGAGAGGGGCAGCGCTGCTGCCCACAAGTGAAGCAGGGCTTCATTCCAATGTGCTTTGAAGGAACTTCCCATGGCACGGTAAAGGAAAGCAGAGGGGAAGGTTGGGATTGCCTGAACCCCAGCACAGGTCAGAGCTGGGACTAGAAATGTGCTCCAGGCTCCTAACACTAAATCTGCACCAAGTGGGGGCTTCCTCCAGCCCATCACGGCTCCACCGAGCACAAACCACCTCCCATGTGCCTTCCAGCAAGCACTGGGCCTCATCAACGCTCAGCCCCAGCATTCCCCAAGCCCCACCATGCACACGCCTCGTACCAAACCCAACCCAAGGCTGGCTGGAGCCATCCCTCCCCTCCGGCCGAGGCTGAGGGCAGCCCCTCTGCACCAAGACAGCACTGCCCAGGGCTCGGGGTCCCTCCCGCCGGTGGGATGCCCATGGAGGGGTGGTGGGATGGACACGGCTCATGGATGTCTACACAAGCGGAGGGTGATGGGCTCCTGGAGAGAGCTGCTCATGCAGTGATGAGATGGGTGGCTCGAGTGGATGGCAGGGAGATGAAAGCGCTTTCTTACCAGCCAACCCTCAAGGCAGGGCTAACGTCCGGGGAGGGGGCACGTCCCGTCAGGCTGTGCAGGAAATGGCAAAGTCCTGGCAGGCGTCCTCCTGGGGAAGACACCAGAGATCATGAACCTCAGCATCCCCTGGTCCGGCCTGGGTGAGACACAGGGATCTTGGACCACAGATCCCGAGCGAGGTGGGGTGGGAAAAGGAGATGGCTCCTGCAGGAATGGGAGCAGGAGTGGGTGAGACCCTGCCCGGAGACACGGGCCAGAATAAAACCCCTCACTCCAGCAAGAGGCACGGCAGCACCACTGCTGCTGAGCATCGCTGAGCATCCCTCCCAGCCCCGTCCTGCAGGATGGGCCTGGGCCTAATAAAGAGTCCAGCTGCCACCTGATGGCTGTTCGAGGCTCAGACATCTGCCCTCTTCTGTCTTAAAGGAAGAAAATCACCATGCAAGCAATTAACTCTTTAAAAATATACTTTTATTGAGTAACAAAGGAAACTGGTTTAAATTAAACCAGGAAGGAGCCTGGCCCCGGGTCGCACCACCCGCACTGTCCTCACTCCCCAGCACCAGACCAGCCTGGCCCCCCTTGCCCCTCCAAGAGGCTCTTCCAAGGCCCCGCTGGGAACATCCCTGGGGATGGAAGGGCCTCTCTGGATGCAACGAGACGGCAGAGCAGCACCGGGAACCTCCCTGGCCATGCACTGGGATCCAGCAGGAATTCAGCAGCCACCACCTCAGTGGAGGGGAAGGGGGAGCTGGTGGCCACAACGAAGCAGCACCAAGATCTCCTTGCAGCCAGCCAGAAATGTGAGGCCAGGGGAACCTTGTGCCTCTGCCGTGCCCCAAAGCTGCAACACACAAGGCTGGTGAGACTGAGGGGGGGGTCCAGAAATGTGCTGCCTCTGCCTGAGGTTGAAACACCCACACGTGGCCCATGGAAAGCTGAGCAGGCAGCTGGATGCTGCAGCCACTGCCCTGGTGCTAACATGCACAACGCTACCTGCCCCCAGTACAAAATGTTCTACATAGAAAACAACCCTACAAATTGTGCAAAAATATCCAGCAGCTTTTAATCCCATGATTCAAGTATTGCTCACAAGGCCTGCGATTCCCCCCTGCAAGCTCAGAGTCCCACACCTCCCAGCTGTAGCCTTGGCAAGCAGCATCTCACGAGGAGAGCCACAGAACACTGCGTGTTTCTTCCTCCCCATTGAAAGGGGACTCATCTGAACTTGGGTCCTGGCTGCAAAACGTTGTCTCACTGAGTGGCAGGGTCAAAACACAACGAGTTCTTCAGCACTGCCTCAGTGACCAGCCAGGAAACACGATCGAGAGCAGGCGGGACACGCAGCCAGCTTCCATGGGTGCTGGGAGCCAGAGTCCTCCCGGCTCCACAGCCCCAACTTACCAAGGCACAGCAGCTTCTGGGAATGAAAAGCTGCCCCAGCAGTGGCCGAGGGGAGAACCTGGTCACTGAGAGACACAACAGCCCTTGCATGTCGGCACAGGGGAGCAGGACACGGATGTAACAGGGATACAAGGGAACTTACACCTGCACCATTCCAAGAGATGAGGCGTGACAGCCCAGTGGGAACCATTTCCCTGTCCCACCTCATTCCTTGGGGCAGGAAACACAGTGACCCCCTGGAGCAGACACTCCAGGCTCAGAGGTCTGGGGGCTCTCCAGACCTATCTGCTTCCCAGGGGCAGCAGGGACCCCCTGCTTCCTGCACGGGTCCTGCATGCTGCTGGGCAGCGTCAGTCCAAGGTCCAGAGAGGCCACATCACAGTGAAACAAATCCACCCAAAATAATAAATAACGCTTCAAAAAAGGCAACTTTTGGCTCGAGTGAGTCTCTGGCAGCTCTGTGGCACAGGGCTTCCCACCCGAGGCTGGGGAAGTGGGAAGAGGGAAGGTACTGGTTGGAGCAAGGTGCAGGCGCAGCAGGCACTGGGCTACACCGCAGCACGGTTAGGGGATGCCTCCTACCATGCTGGTGTCAGTTTTGGCTCCAAGGGATGGGATTTCACTCTTAGGACTGGACGGGGTCCCGATATCTGGCTGGATAAATCCTCTTCTGTCTATCAAACTGGAAAACAGGAAGGGAAGGGTGCAAGGGAGAGGAGTGAAGGAAATGCAGACTCCACAGAGACTCAGAAGCCACAGGGAGGGCTGTCCTCATGGGAACAGCTCACCAAAGTGTCACTGGATAACACAGCTTCCTGCCCATTACACAGACCACAGACGTATCACACAAGCCACCAAGCAGCCATGAGGCAGTTTTGGGTCACCACAAACCCAAGTGGAAAATGGCAAAAGGAAACAATGTGAATGAGAAAAAGAACTGGAGTAAAACCCTGTTCTCCCCCCCCCTCAACCTCCCAGCAAAGAGCCTGGCTCCCTGAATCCACAGATTTCCCATCTCCGAATGGCAGCACTGGCATTTAGGCACCTCTGAATCCAACAGAGAGGCTGGGGGCATTTCAGGTGTAAGTATAAAGCACTTTGATTGTAGCTGCATACCCTCAGACACCCTCCCCTGCTGCTGTGCTACACTGAGTTGGCACCTCCGAGATGCTCCATGTAAATCCAGATTGGATCCACTCACTAAACTGGTCCCAAGGATCCCTACATGCCCCAGGAGGCTGAGGGCTCTAAGTCAGTGTGCAGGCTCTCAGCTGCAGCACAGCACAAGGGACACGGGCTTGACTGCCCACTTGCACCCTCTTGTGACAAAGCAGCGATAACCCTGTGCTGCAGGTACCCGTGTGTCAGGCCCAAACCTTCCTGACATCTGCCCACCTTTGCCTGTGGTTTAACCTCGGTTCTGGTTAAGTCCAGGTAAGGATTTGGTAGGATGCTGCTCAGCATTACAGGTAATGTAAGTGTTGGTGAAGGTCAGGGTCTCTGCACAGCCTGCTGTGGGTCTCTGCTGCCTGCTTGGCAGGATGCTCCTCAGAGGACAGGAGGAAAACCATGTGCTAAGAAGTGCTGCCCCTCCTGGTATTTGCCCTCTGCTGCCATTACTCTCCCCTTATTGAATCACAGGATGTGTCTGATCTGTGAGCTCCATAAAACAATTACAGTGACCCGAACTCACCAAGCTCAAACACAGGAGAAGCAATAGGATCTCCCACTTATACACATCCCCAGCCTTCCTCTGCAGAGGCTGGGGAACTGCCTCCTCAAAGCAGATGTGTCTGTGCTGTCACAGTCTCCCTGAACAGTGATGGATCTGTCCTTTCCAAGACCTCTCTCACAGAGCAGGATGCAATTCCCAACGCCTTGGAGGGCAAGGGCTCTTACCTGGGATGGAAGGGTCCACACAGCACCGCACAGCAGTTTGTGAGGATACTTTTATGGCTGTAGGGATTGGCAAACTCTGAGCCCCTCTTATTTGACCAGGACCCTTTGATCTGAAAGGGAAGGGATACACGCAGATTAAGGTAGGAAAGAGGTGACAGCAGATGATTAGAGGATAATGGACTTGCTTAAGAGGCAGAAGAGGTTTGCCTTACTGCAAGCAGGGCAGCTGCAGAAAGGCAGCCAGAGGAGACAGCAACACGCTGCTCCTGCCTCTGCCAAGGCTCGACCTTGCAGCTAGAAAGCTCCAAAGCTGTGCCCTCCCCGTGCTGCAGGGCACCCTGTCAGTGCCACCAACACCAGCCTCCTCTTCTTCCTCCTCCCTGCTCTCTCCTAAGCTGAAAGCTCACCAGAGCAGGGCTCTGCTGGGCTCCTCAGGCTGAACAAACAGCAAGGGGATCCCCAGGCCACGCTGCAATGGGAAGAAACAATCTCCTCTGCCCCCACCCTGAGCATCTGCCACTGGGACTCTCAATTTCGAAGCCCTGGTCCCATCAAGCACAGGCAGACACGGGTGGGCAGATGCTGTACCCGGCCCCAGGCCCCTGCCTGCAGTGAACCATTTACCACCACGTTTCCTCCTTTTGTTTTTATTTCCTCTCCCCAGCTGCAGCATCAAGCTGGCAACGTGGGCAACGCAGGCAGAGAGGCCACGGGCCACGTGCTTCAGACCTGGTGCTCTCTGCACTAGGGTGCAGGCTCCATTAGCTTCACCCCCATGGGCTTGGGCAGCCCTGTCAACACCTCTGAATGTGGCAGAAGGGTGGAGAGGAAAGGGGGAAAAGAAGTAAAAAAAGGATGCAAAGATGCCTTCTGCAGTGCTGGGAGCCTCCAGCTGGTGCTGCTGGTACAGGTACTTCTGGCCAGAAGGGTGAATTTTGATTCCAGGACCAGACAGATCCTGCTTTTCTGTACAATCTGCCTCGCTCAGGGTGCTCATTTGGTCCTTGGAGTCTGCAGGCTTTAAGGTAAATCTCATGTCTGGAGATGCCTGTACATTATTTGCCTACTAGACATGAGGAACTGATAGAGACAAAGGGACTTGCCGAGGCTCTCAGAGGAAACCTGTGGTTATGCAGGATGCTGAATTAAGCTCGCCCATGTCCCAGGCTAACACCCAGATGAATCTCTGGGGCCAGCCTTCCTTGTTCCATCTCACAACTCCTCATTTTAAGCCAGGCCACACAGACTGGAGAAAGCACACACGTGACCTTCCAAACAGCGTGACCCCCACAGCCTGACACTGCCAAGCAACACGGGTGGCACAGACCCCTGCTGCTGTGTGCTGCTTTGCCCTTAACGCTTTGGGCACAGGCTGTTTGCTCTGCAGTGGATTATCACAGGCAATGCAGGCAGTGTGCCCTACCGAGATACTGCACTGAGGCAGGCAGCCAAGGATCCCCTGGAAACCTCACCTCTGCTTCAGGAAGGACCAGGGCTGGCCCTGCAGAAGGACACACATCCAGGTACTTACATCTTCGTTCGTCGTCAGGTTGGAGGCAACTAAATAAGTGTGAAAACCTGAGAGGCCCAAAATAGACCAGACTGAGAAAAAGCAAATCACCAGCTCCAGCACAGTGCAACAAGAGTCAAGGAAGCCTCAGGGAACAAAACCATCCTGCAAAGAGGGGCAGAGGACTCTTCTGGGAGGTGTGGGCTGCAATCACAGACACTGGGACAAGAGAACATCCCAGCAAGGTTCCCATTCCCCGTGCCATTCTGCAGGCACCCATCCACTAAGGCACAGCCTGCTCCAGCTGCTTCCCTTTCCATGTAAAGTTGCAAACTGGGAAACAACTTTGCCACCCATCCCAAGGCAGGGGTGATGAATTAAAGGTCTTCCCATTTGGTAATGCTATCAGCATGCAGATGAAGGGGTGCCTGCCTGCCCCAACCACATAGCGAGGGGACTAAATTAAGTTGTGGGAAGTACACCAGGGTGACCCCACAAAGAGCTCCCTGCATCCCCTGTTACACGATTGGTGCTGCTGCACCAGTGCGCAACAGTCGGAGCAGCTGATGGCATCAGAAGGATATCTTGCAGGTGTTGTCTTCAGAGTGGTGAGGAATCCATCTCTCTGAGAGCCTGCAAAGCAAAACAGGACAAGGAACAACATCCCATCAGGCAGCCTTGCACCTCCAGCCAACACGTCACTCCTGAGCATGCAGGCACCCCACTGGGGCTGTATGGATCTGCCTGAGTCTGGAACTGCAGAAATGGCAATGCACAGACACAGCTCCAGGAGATGTGGGGCTGTCACCATCCTGGTTCACCCAACTTCCCAGGTTAGGAGCAGATGCACCCTTCAATTCCTTTGCTCTGGAGGGGATAACCCAGTCACAAGCTCTCCAGGTCCCTCTGCAGTGAAGCGCAGGGTGGGTTTGAGGCTCTCTGCAGTTTGAGACCCCCGTTATTCAGACCACCTGCACCAAAAAGCCTCATCTAAATCAACCAGACCCTTCCCACGCGCTGCCCAAGAGGAACAGGGACCCAGTGCTGCCTCAAGTCACTCGTGGCCAGGAGCGTGGCACGTGGCGCCGCTGGTACCCGTGGTACTTACGCAGGGTGAGGTGGGTGACGACACAAGCGAAGATGAAGGCTGTCAGGAAGGAGAGGGAGAGGATGAAGGCATAGAAGTAGCGATAGTTGCGCTTCCCCACGCAGTTGCCCACCCAGGGGCAGTGGTGATCAAACCTCTCTGAAACAAAGGGACAGGGTGAGAAACTCCTGCCACCTTGCAGGAACACAGCAAACTCTGCTGAACCTCTGAAATGCCCCATCCCTGGCAGGGTCCAAGCCAGACTGGACTGAGCATTGGGTGACATGGTCTAGTGTGAGGTGTCCCTGGATGACCTCAAGGTCCTTTCCAACCCAAACCATTCTTGAGTCTATGAAAACCAGAGGCTTCCACCCACCACCCTGAGACCAGAACCTCCCTGCTCAGCAGGAAGTTTCAAAGAACACTGCTGTCTCCTCACATACCCTTTTCATCATCAAAGGCCAAACCTTTCCTCTAGCCAAACCCTGCACAAACACAAGCCTTGTGACTGGTAGCACCTAGCATCACTGGAACTGAAAAGGAACAGGAAAAGGGCAGCAGTTTTTCCAGTACCTACGGCACCGGGTGCTGCTCCCTCTCTGCCCATCGGCTTCCCCTGCCTTCTGCAGGGCACAAAACCATTTTCAAAGTGATAAAGATATGCCTCTAAACCCACAGGAACGGCCTGGGAAGGCAGGGCAGGTGCAGTGTGGCTGGAAACACTCCCCATGAGACTGCCTTCTAATGAAAGGGCTGCGTTTCAGACTAACTGCTCTGCATGGGACACCAGCGCAAGCAAAGCCTGTGGCACATAAAGCAGGCACATGCCTGCTCCCCTCCTCTTCCACCAGTGCCTCAGCCACCGCTGCTCTCCAGTGCAAGGAAGAGTCACAGCCACCCATGGCTATGCTCAAACACAGGACACTTGGAAACACCCAAACTATGCCCAAACCGGAACCTTGGGGTCCTGCAACTGTTCCTCAGGCTGCCCTGGAAGACAGCATAAACCAGCCTCTGCCTCCACATGATACTCGACCAGGAGCAACTGCACAAGGAGTAAACTCTCTGGGCATGCCCCTAAACCACACAGCACCCTGCTGCCAGTTCAAGTTGCTCCAGTGCAGTCAGGCAGTGCTGGGAGTCCCCCTGCAGCTGCTGCATGCCTGCATGGAGCCATCAGGGGCTTTTCTCTAAGTCTTTGTTCATTCTCTCCTGCCCCACCGTACTCAGAGAGGATCCAGAAGAGCTCAACCAGCATCTACGGTGGTGCCTCTGCCAGCCTGGTGACAGCAAGGCCACAGACAACAAGAAGCCAGCAGCAAACCTCGTGTTTGGTGGAAACCTTAGTTGCACTGGTGCTGCTTTCATTTTAAACAGGAAGAAGAAAGAGCACTCCGTAACTAATCATAGAATCATAGAATAGTTTGGGTTGGAAAGGACCTTAAGATCATCCAGTTCCAACCCCCCTGCCATGGGCAGGGACACCTCACACTAAACCATCTCACCCAAGGCTTCGTCCAACCTGGCCTTGAACACCGCCAGGGATGGAGCATTCACAACCTCCCTGAGCAACCCATCCCAGTGCCTCAGCACCCTAATCCTTTACAAGAAGCAAAAGCAAGCTGTCCAAGAACACAGAACAGGCTCCCCCAAAAGCCACCAGCACTTTTCTGGGCTTACCAACACAGTTGTCACAGACGCTGCAGTGAGAGGTGCGCGGAGGGCGGAACATTTTGCAGGTGTAGCAGTACTTGAGCTTCACCACGTACTTGTTTATGACCACTTCCATGGTGCGGGCGGGCGGGCGGTACGTGGAGGTGCCCATGCTGTCTGCAGGGGCAGGGAGGCATGGTCAGAGCAGTGCAGGTGAAACCCAAGCCCCCAAACACCACCCAGCAGGCAGGGTAAGGGATCGGCATCTCTTGCTTTTAAGCAGAAGCGAAGAGGCAGCTCAGCCTACAGGGTTTGTTGCAGGGTAGGCAGCCAGAAACTCCAGTCAGTTCCTCGCAGCATTATTTATGTCCTTTCCTGGTCTGTTCAATAGCAGGGATGCCAAGAGGAAGCAATATCTGCCCAATGCTTTGAGAACATAATAAATAGCGAGCATCAAAGCAGCAGTGCCCGGTAACACCAACTCATCTCTGCGTCTCTAACGGATCACAACACAAGGAGGCAACAGAATCTGTTAACACACCTGTGGCTCCTCCTCTGCTGCAAGCACCCAGGTTACAGGAATCAGAGTAACCTCAGCAGAAGCCTCCCCTGCCACCACCAGCACACAACTTGCCAACCCACAGCTGGAGCCAGCAGCTCAAGAGACTCATTTCCATTGCCACGGGGGAGGACAGTGAGCAGGTCTCCAGGGCTCCAGGCAGACTGCACTGCAATTTGACATGTGTGTGTCAGCAGCACAAGAGGATTCCGCCTCTAAAGTTCCAACTTGAGGGGTTTTAGGGACACAGCACGTGTGTGTGCTGGCACTTCATTATTCACAGGGGACTGGCAGTTGGAGACTGCTTCTCTGCTCAGCTGAAGAGTGATGCGGAAAACCTCTGCATCACACTTGCAGTGTTGGAGGTTATTCCTTTATTTCCCTCTTAGAAGAGCCCTTTTCCAACTCAGGGGAAGCCTTTGCAAATAGAGATGTAACAGTGAGTGTTAAAAGGATAAGAAGTGGATTATATGAACAGTAACAGCTGGCACATCAGGCAGCATCTGCAGCCAGATTACTGCTTGAGGCGCTTATAAATAGAAACATGGATCACCACTCTGAGATTTTAAACCCATTCTTTTAGTCAGCTGTAGAATTACTGCCTTGCAAATGTCTTCAAAGGGGCACATTCAAGCTGTCTCACATTAGCTTTGCTAAAGCATTTGATACTCTAGGTCACACCGACAAGTTCTACGGATGCTGGAGGCAAACACCTTCCTGGCCACCACTAAAGCAGTGTGACGCTGTGGTTTTCAGATGGGGACAAACACTAGCGTACTGTTAGACACCATCACAATCAGATGACCTTGCAGCACAGCAGGCTGAATGCCAAATCATAATCTTAAGAAGCATTCATGCCTGAATTAATTATCCCACGTCCTCAGCACTGGTGTTTTGCAGGGGATGGTACAAGGACAGATTCCTCTCAGGTTGGACAAGGTTCAAAGGAACTGCTGCCCACTCTGGTGTTGTCCTGAGGGCAGGAACAGGCACAGCCATGAGCTGCTGTCCAGGGATTTGCCTGGGGAAGTGATGGAGCTGAACAGCAACAAACCCCACTTCTGCTTCTCTGCAGAAACTCTCTCTGAAGCACTGCCTGCTGTGCTACAAGAGCTTGGTGCACCTCTCTTACCAGGACTCCTAAGACACCGTCAAGCCTTACAATGTGATACTCTGCTCTCTTCTCCCCCTGGACAACTGGTCAGGAGGCAAGGGACAAGAAAGGAGCCCAAAACACACGCGTGCACACAGGCATGCGCTCAGCAGACAGAAGAGAGGGAACAGGAGTCTCACCGATCCGCTTTTCCAGGTCTGCAGCCTCACTTGGCGTGGCTCGGGGCAGGATACCTGGGTCTCTGAAGCTGGTCTGCAGCAGGCAGCTGATGACAAAGAAGAAGAGGACGGCTGCAATGATGGGGATGGCCAGGGTCAGGTGAGTGGCAAGGAAGGGGCAGCTGTTGGGAAAACAAACAGAAGTTGCATTGTTACGAACCATCAGCACACATCTGGCCCTCAGCTATCATGGGGTAATGGGCTGAAGCTCTGCTGCTTTGGGGAGACCACTGGAACAGCAAGAGCCAGCCCAGAGTGGCACTGGAAAGACAGGGTCTTCACAGTACAAGCCCCTGCATGCAACCTCTTTGCCCTTCACGAGTCCCAGGATCAAAAACCTGACCCAAAGCCTGGCCACCTTCTACACCAGCAGCATCAAGAACACCTGGAGACACCCCCCCAAGCTAAACACGGATCAAAATCAGCATGAACACGATCCCATTTGGTCCGACCGTGAAGCTGAGAGGGACCTTGGCTTCGATTCAGCACAGCTCGGCTGTCTCTGGATAACTCGCGTGCCCTTCGTGCTGTGCCAGATGTTTGGATGAGGACACCTTCCAGCACTGACACCAGGAATTTAAGCAGATAATGCCTGCTCCTGGGCTTGCTTCACCATGAGCTGGGGCTGGTTTCCCACAGATGGGTACCAATAGGATCAAGGCAGCTCCGTTACTCACAGCACAACAGGGGAAGGCAGCAGAGGAACACAACTCTTCGCATGGCAAGTGCTGGAGACCCGTCCTTGCTCTGCAGAGGGATTTGCTATTATAAGCACTGATAAGTACCCTGAGTGGAGCCCAGGCAGGCAAGCTGCTGGAGCCCTGGCGCCTGCGGGCAGTGCTAAGGCTCAGTAACGCTGAGAGGCAGTTTGAGAGGATTAAACAACTTTTGTTTCAACTCCCAGGCTCAGCTGCTCAGAACAAAGCAGCCACCAAGCAACAAAATCCCTTCAGCTCCAGATCAACGCTGCTGCTGCCCAGGCCCTCGATCACCTCCCTGATGGAAGAACAGAAAGGTCTCTGGAATGAGGGACGGGAGCTCCTTGCCACCTCTTTCCTGGGAGACTCGCTAGAGCCCATTTCCCCTGTCAGGCAACAAGAATTCACATAAGCCTCATGAACTATAGATGCAGGCAAGATGTATTTGCTGTACATCCAGCAAACTGGAACCCATGCGACAGAAGCAAACTGCTAAAATAACAGCTTGGAAAGCCCCAGGGCATCTTTAACCAAGAAAGAGTGACTAGGCACGAAGGGAGAGGAGAGCAGATGTCCTCTGCTTGGCCCCACACAAAGCAGTCACTGTGCTAGTGCTGCCCATTAGTTTCAGATGCAGCAGAGAGACCTGTCAAAGGGGCACAGATGACACCGAGAAAGGAGCTTTCGCGTTGGGATGCCATTACCGCCTCCCACAGCTGCCTGCCTCTCGCAGCTCATCTGACTTCTCAGAGCCTCTAATCCGATCAAATAGCTTCATCTCCCCACCAGCAGGTTTGGGCAGCTTTACTCCGCGACTCACAGGGATAACGCTGTGATGTGAAGGCACGGATGAGCCCCCTGCTTCGCTCGGTGGCAGGAAAACCAAGCTCCCTTCCCTCCCGAGACAGGACAGAGGCAGGATAGCAGCCCTCAGAGGTGTCAATAACCAACTGCACTCCTTCCCTTTCTCCTCCAGGCACCATAGCACTTAACCGGGTGCTCCTGGCTCTCCCCTCCCTTAGGGTCCAGGAGCAGGGAGCTTCCCCAGGCCAGCTTTCCAAAGGGAAAGGGGACTGGGGGGAGATGCTCCCTCTTCCCCAGACACCCCTGCACAACAGGGGCAGAGCTCCAGTGGTCATCGCGGTGGGATCCCAAAGGATTCCACTGTTCATTGAGCGCCTTTAATAGAAACATTATTCCTGCTGCCTCTATGGACAAAAATCAGTCCAGGAGTGCAGCTCTGGACCAGTCCTCTCCTCGGTAGCAGGAGGTGCATTTAGATACCGGGGTGGTGATGCCGGGAGGATGTTAAACCTCTTCCCACGGACAGGCTGAGGGGCCCCACATAAACACAGCTGGGGACAGGCAGAGGGGAAGCAGTGACTGCCTGAAAGCGGGTCTGGAGCTGCACAGAGAGGAACGGCTCAGGAGGATAAAGGATGAGTAAAGGATGGATAAGGGGTGGGTAAAGGACGGGTTAGGGATGGGTAAGGGATGGATAAGGGGTGGGTAAGGGACGGGTAAGGGACGGGTTAGGGATGGGTAAGGTATGGATAGCGGCGCTCACAGGGGGAACCCCCCCCCCAGCCACGTCCCTCTGCCCCAGGAAACGGGTGTGACGGCACCGAACCCACGGCTCCCCCCAGCAAGAGCGGGCTTAAAGGAGCTGCTCGGGGACCGGCTGTGGGCAGCGGGGACCCCCGCAGAGGGTGGGGAGACGGGAGAGCCCCAGGGCGGTGCCCAGAGCCCCCGGCCCGGCAGCGCGGACTCACTCGAAGGCGAAGAAGAGCCCGCTGGTGGCGAGGATGAGGCCGAGGGTGAGGGCGAAGACTCCGCTGTGCCGCGCCAGCATGAGGCGGCCGCCGCAGTAGAAGCGGTTGCGGCCCGGGAACACCTCCCACTTCCGCCGTGGCCGCCGGGCCGCGCCGGGCCGCTCCGTGCCGGTGGGTGGCGGAGGCGGGGAGGCGGCCGTGGCCGGTGCCGGTGCCGTGGCCCCGGGCGGGATCTGCCGGTACTCGCAGTCCTTCATGGCGCCGGCCCGGCCCCCGCCGCCCGCCCGGGACGAGCCCGCCCTGCGCCGCTCCGCAGCGCCCCCTGCCGCCCGCGCCGCCCAACCGGAGCGCTCTCGTCCCGGGAGCACCGGGGTGGGGGGAGCGGGGAGACCCCGCCCGTCCGCTGCCTGCTCCGTGTCCCAGCACCGCGGGTCCCGGTTGGAGCCGGGGAAAACGCCTTGGAAGAGAAGGAACGGGAGAGGCCCGAGCAGGTCCTGCAAGGCAGCAGGACCCTCCCTGCCATGAAGGGCTCAACGCAGCGGTTTCCCGATGGATGGGAATCTGATGGACACAGATCCTCGCCAGAAATAGTTGCTCAGCGGCAGTATTTCCCCTAAAAGACAGGAACCAAGATGCTCTCTCCCAGGAATGCTGGCTATCAGTACTAACAGCAGAGATGGGGGTGGGATGCTGCAGCATCACAGCAAAGAGAACGTGCCCGGTTTGCACACAGCGACGGCTCTGCACGCTCCTACTGAGGAGTAACTCCCTTGTAACCGAGACTACAGCATCACTACACGTACACCAGGGCTTTCTTCAACAAGTGGGTTTCAGTTGTGACCAGTGCTGCTGCCCCGCAACCAGCCTGCACCAACGCACCCCGCGCTATGTCCACGGCAAGAAGTTGCAGTGCAGAACCAGCCCCAGCAGCCAGTAGGACAGGAAGAATCCGAGGATGCATCTGCTGAGCGGGGTGATGGATCTGCAGCTCAGCAGCAGCCTCACCACGGGGTTCGCACAGGAACCAGATTTACCCTGAAGAGATTCCTCATAGCGAGGTGCGGAGGTTTGATCATCAGTCCCTTCACTCCGGAGTAAAGGTTCGTATTCCTGAAGGAGGTGAGCAGAGAACCAGTACAGAATGGGAGAGGAGGAGTGGAGCAATCGGGTCAGCACCTGAGAACAAGCAGAGCACAAATCACATCGCTGCAGGTCTCTGCCTGTGATCAGCCACCAACCTGCCTCAGACTTCTGACAAGGGGCCCTGAAATACTCATGGTGCGGAGGTTTAGTACACTGAAATCAAACACCTCTTAGCTCAACCTGCTTTAACTATGACAACGTTAGTGTAAGCAGCCAAGCGCTCCCCAGGGTTTAGACTCTTTGCCACTCCTTGCTGAATAGCTCGGAGCAAGGGCTGCAGCTTTAGGGGAGGCTTGAACCTCACTCTTCAACTGCTTTTTGACTGGAACACCCACCCTTCAGTGCCGCTAGCAGTGTCCTAAAGACTGACAAACACTTCACAGGGACTAGTGACAGGTTCTGGCTCCTTTCATTGCCATCCATTAAGCTCAGCCCAACACAATGAGCCTTGTCCTCCAGCAGTGGCCTTACACACACATGTCAAATACCACCCAACACCAGCTGGACCCTTTGATCCCCATCCCAGTGTCCTCACGACACTGAAAACCTGGCAAGCTTCCCTTGGGAACTCTTGCTTTGGAAACTCCCTGTGCAGGCAGCTCCTAAAGAGGAAAGGCAAAGCTTTTGGTCTGCATTGCCCTGTGCTGCCCTGCAGCTGGGACAACCTTGGGCTGCGACAATCACTGCTGCAGCCCCCATGGTACATTCCCCTCGAGAAATCACCCCTGTGTGTTGCTACCACCGTCCTACCTGCACGTGCATGCAGAAGAACCCGAATGCCAGCAGGACCGTGGCATGGACCACATAGACAAAGACAGCGGGGCAGCAAAATCCAGCTCTTGGTTTATCCTCCTCTTCGCTCTTTCTTCTCTCTAAACCAAGAGTCAGGCAGTGCCGCGGGTTTGCACTGATGTACGTGCAGGCAGCCCATGAGCCCAGAAGCGTGACAGGCAAAGCAAGCAAGAAATTTGGTATCTGTCTGAGCTCAAAATACCTTAGAAAGCCAACATTCCAGTAAGTGTCTTGAATATAGGAATAGGCCACAGGGACCTGCTGGGAGCACCAAGGAGGTTTAACCCCATTTGGGGCTGCCAGAGAATAGCCCTTGTCCACAGCCAGCTGGACCAGTGGCTTAGGAACGGTCTGCTCCAGGCTGGTTCCAGGATGACAGAACCTCACATAGGCATAATACTGAAATAAAGCAAAAGGTAGAAAAATCCCAGCACACATCAGAACCACGGAAGATACCACGCTGAGGAGCTGCTTCCACAACAGAGGGAGCTTTCTTACTGACCCTGAACCCACCTGGAGCTGGAGGGCAAAGCCTTTACTGCAGGAGTAGAGAAAGAAGCCAGCATTAACAAGCCCGTTGGCACGCACCCCAGCCGCAAGGGAGAAGAGCAGTCCACTGAGCCAGCTCTGCCCCTTCTCCAGTTGCCACATGGCACTGAATGCCAGGAAGGCAAACATGCTCTCTGAGTAAGCAGCTGCCATAAATACATTGGCAGGGCTGACTGAAAAGAGGATGGCAGCGAGGAAAGCCACCCTGCGACACTGCAGCACGAGGCAGCCCAGCTGATACAGGCCAGCGGCTGCCAGGGCAGAGAAGAGGGAGTTGAGCAGCACAGCTGAGAGCAGCAGGCGGCTCCGCACACACAGCAGCCACTGCAGGGGCCACAGAGCCCCCTCGGCCACGGCTCGCAGGCTCAGGGGGTACAGTGGGAAGAAGGCACAGTTGTGCTCGTACAGGTAACCACGCTCGGCGATGAAGAGGAAGTGCTCTGCGTCCCAGCGCGACAGCCCTCCCAGCAGCTGCTCCACCAGCACGTCCCACAGGCCAGGCTGGGCCAGGCGAGGCGGGGAGAAGGCGTCTGCAGCGTGATCGGGGATCAGGAGGTTGAAGAGAGCCTAGAAAAGAAGAGAGGATTGAAGTCCAGCACAAGTTTTGCACCCGACTGAAAGCACTGAGCAGGACGATCCCCGGGTTCCAAAGAAGGGGACAGGAGCAGCAGAGAAGCCAGGCTGAGGGGCTCTGTGATGAGGATACCTGTGAAAAGGTGCAGACACAATCTTTTGGGGCACTTACATCTGACCTGAATAAAGTTCTGGAACATACCCAGCATGAATCCCCATGGAAATGGACAGGGAAAGATGCTCAACCCCATGCTCAGGTACATCTAACCGCATACCTGCACCCCAGGTACTTCTGCAGCACTGGGGAGCCTCCTGTTCTACTGCATGTGGCATTATTGTCCCAGCTGACACACAAGGGAGAGGAGACAAAAGATTTTTCCCAGAGCAAACTGATGCAGAAGGCATCAGATGATTCCCAGTCCCCTTCTCTAGTCTCTAGATGCCCATCTCCTCTAAAGCTTGCTGTTTGCTTTCTGGAGCTGAGGAAGCAGAATGCACACCCTCTGCCTCCAGGAGCTTGTGGTACTGGCCATGTTTTAAAAGGTGAGAGAAAAACCCAGAAAGTCCATGAGATAGGAAGCATCTAACTTAATGCATTGTAATGTAGCGCCAAAGGAAAACATGCTTCGAAACCCCCAAATCCCCCAAAACCTCAGATGATAAGTTTTGTAGCTTAACTACGTGTAGATTGGGATGAGTCCCCTGCAATGAGTTCAGCCTTGGCAGAGAAAAAAGGCCACACTGAACAAATTGGGACTAAAAGACATACAAAGGCACTGGTTTACCATGAAGCACACATCTGGTCTAACCAGGGCTCTGGCACTGTAGCACGGAGTGTTGCAGCTGATGGTTCCACTCCGTCCTACTCTGTGGTGAGTGGGGCTGCCACAACCTGCCAGCTGGCTGGGAGCCCTGCTGCTGCTGACCAGCTTTAGTAGAATCAGCAAACAGTTTGGGTTGGAAGGGACCTTAAAGCTCCTCCAGTCCCAACCCCTGCCACAGGCAGGGACACCTTCCACTGGAGCAGCTTGCTCCAAGCCCCTGTGTCCAACCTGGCCTTGAACACTGCCAGGGATGGGGCAGCCACAGCTTCTCTGGGCACCCTGTGCCAGCGCCTCAGCACCCTCCCAGGGAAGAGCTTCTGCCTAAGAGCTCATCTCAGTCTCCCCTCTGGCAGGTTAAAGCCATCTTTCTCAGGGTGATGTTGTTTCAGGAGGGCCATGGCTGCAGCCTGGCTCCACTGCCTGTCTTGGTACACACAGGTAAGATGGATGGAGTGAGCAACCATGCTCTCTCATGCTCAGAGAAGGATGTCTCTGGAAAGGAGACTTAGAAGGAACACACAGGAGGAGATTATTGTTCCTTTTCTATGGGTAAACAGAGACTGTAGCCTCTTGTGCTGCCAAACCAGCCTCTTGCAACAGCAGCACGAAAACACGTTAAGTTACATGGACGTCATTTTACTTCACAGCAACCTGCCCCTCTGAATGCAGCTGGTCTGTGGGTTCTCCACAGGAGGAGATGGTTTCCCAACCAGGCAGAACCAGCCAGCTCAAAGCACACTGAAAAGAGAAGCCTGGGAGCAGCAAACAACGGATGTCACAGCAGCTTTGGCTTGGGAACAGGAGACTTGCCTGCAGCAGAAGGGTCAGGGCTCTGCAGCGCACTGCAAACCACACCACCTCTCGGAGGTGGGGATCTGTCCTGCTCACCACCTCCATCCTGTGCTCTGAAGTTGCCTCAGTAGGGCACGGGTGCCATGGGAATGCTCCCTCTGGGTTTGGAAACCTGAGTTGATAAACAGAGGACAGACACAGAAAGGTATTTCAGCCATGTTAGTAAGTGATGTGCCTTTAGTTACTGTTAGGGACTTCAAAGAGCTGCAAATCTATATGAACAAGTCACTTACGAAGGATATCACAGATCTGGGAGATGATGCAGAAAACCTCTTTGATATTGTTCCTATTAAAAAACCCCAACCCTGACTTCTTACCCTTGGCCAGGATGCAGAGGAGAGAGGTGACTCTTGACTCTGCCCATTTCTTACAGGCCAGTGTAAATCCCAGACACAGACAGGCCTCCTCAGCAGCTGCCTCAGCAGAAACACCAGCACCTCACGCCAGGCCCCTGCCAAGCGTCTACACGCACATGCAGGCTCCAGTGTGCTGAATGGGATTTAAACCTGGGCTTGTGTCGGGGCTTTTCTCTGGAATAGAGACAGAATTCAAATGTGGCCTCTGAGCGCAACATCTGTGTGAGCAGCTGCTGTGTGGGTGATGCCAGACACGCTCTCACCTCCTCCCGCTCCCTGCCCTGTGTTTGCCCTGGGAAGCCAAGGACAGCTTTATCCAGCTGCCTCCATGGCACCAACACCACAAGCTCCATCAGGGCAAGGCTGAGGTGCTTCCCCCCAGCCCTTCCATCCAGCAGCAGCAGCATCTCCAGGACGTGACACTCGCACCACTCCACTCTCAGTATTCCAGTACTTTGACAGGGGTCCTGGACTGTGGGGTGAGGGCATCTGCTTATTAAGCGAATCACATGTGCTCAGGCAGCTCTTGTCCACCTCTTCCCTACAAACCTCACCTGCAAGATTTAGAGGGCTTTGTGGAGTCTCCCTGCTTTCATTGATGTTATATTCTGGATTGATGTCATGGGACCAGCTCTGAAAGCACTTGGCCCAGTGCCATGGAAGGCAGTATCTGTTTGCAGCTCTTTAAGATAACACATTTCTTCCGTTAGTTCCCCAGCCACCAACTGCTTTTCAGTTTGAGAAACAGAAGACCCACATCTCGCTGGGTTCCAGTGACACCACATCCTGCACTATTTCCCACCTGCCATCCTTTTGATCCAGGGCTTTACAACACATAAAGACCCCCAGACAAATCACTTGATGATCCAAAACCACTCCAAGGTTTTCCTATTACCATTTCATCAGTGAAGGGAAAAAAAAAAACCCTAGCAAGTTAAACACTGCATGAGAGAGCAGAAAGCAAATCATCATCAGCGCTACAACCAAGATCTAAACACGCTTTTTGGTAGTTGCAGTCCCGAGCCACAGGATTATGCTTCCTATTTAGCCACACACAAGCCTTTGGGCTTTGCTCGTGTTCTCCGTTTGCTGCAGAGCATCCACAGCTACAGACAAAGCAGCTGGTGGGAGGCACAAGCTGCAATGTTATTTTAAGAGAGGGGATACCTCGGCCCAGCTGTAAATTCTATTAAAGCACATTCACAGCTGCAAAGCCTATTGAAGCACAGCAGCACAAATAGTCCCAGCGCTTGAAACACTTGTTAGGGAGCAGAGAGAGAAGCCTCCTTGCATGAGTGTGCCAAGGAGGCTCAGGGCAACCAGCTTAGAAAGCCTGTTCCTACCACGACGCAGCGCACCTTGTACTAGCACGGGGGGAAGGCTACAGAGAGCTGCAGCCCACAGTCAGCCTTCCGCTGGCGAACGGCGTCAGGGCTGGAATGGCTCTGTCCCAGCAAGCGCTGCCTGAAGGAGCACCTGCATGAACGGAGAGAGGACAGCGAAAGGCAAAAGTGGGTTAAAAAGGTGCAAAACCTTAACGGAAGCTGTCTCTGCGTTCCTCTTCGCTTTCGGGTGGGCAACCGCGCTCAAAGAAAGGACGCGGATCCCAACGGACCAGGCGCTGTGTCAATGATGTACACGGGGTCCGTGAAGCGCACTGCAGGCCGCTGGCCAGCCGGTGGCAGCAGGCACTCGCCCCAGCGGCGCTGCCTCCCTCCGCACACGCTGGGGCACAGGGCTCCTGCCGGAAAACGTGCTGGAGCACCGAGAGCGCGAGGGTTTGGGCACGTCCCGGTACTTCTCCAAGGCGCTGCAGGGTCAAGGGACGCTCCGGTTATCGCTGTAAACCCGTTCTGATGCACAGAAACACTGCTTGTTTCAGGGGGTCTGGGCCTGGAGGCTTCACCCGCATCCAAAGGCAATGGGGGCAGTTCCACCCCTTCCTCCTTTGACAACAGCTCGTGTGTGTGAGCAGAAGCGGATTAAAACCAGGATCTGACCGCTCGGTGCGGAGCAGCTCTTGGGAGCTGGGTCAGGCCTAGGCATGACAACGCATGGCGGCCACTTCCCTGTGTGCTCGG